>NC_089640.1:1414623-1732138 GCF_039881205.1 Euwallacea similis | reverse complement strand
TAACAAAGACCGATTAATTTAACTGAGAAAGAGATTACTTGCAGCTAATTCTGATTGGTGTTGAGAAACAGCCGCAGCCCCAATCCATGGTTCCAAGCATTGGGCAAATTCACTTCGGTAGTTGGTTTTAATTTGAGGGGACTGAAGGGACCTTAAGATCAAAGTTTAAATTGAAACAAACATTCCTGATAAGTTAAACAACCTGACGGGCTGGCTGAGGTTCCCGACAGCAGACAATCTCTCTATTAATGAAGGACAGAGTTCAAGAAACTGGTACTTATTTGCTGCAGCTGTAAAGGTGGTGCATAGTACCAAGTGCAGTTGCAATACGGGCATAACAGTCCCTTTGATGCGAACAAAAATGATGAGTTATTTAAAAAATAATAACTAGAAAAACTGTGAAATGCACCTAATAACAGCAACTGACTTCTGTAAACTCTATCTTTGCTATCAAATTGTCTCTGCACCTCCATAATCATGGCAGCATGGGTCTTAGACATGGACTCTTGCATTCCTTGGCAAAATGTGTTGATAGTGTGCTTTTCTGCGTCCATGTTTCTCCTCAACTCGTCCATTAGCCCTTTTAAGGCTATAATTCCATCACGAACAGACGTCTACATGAGGGTAGGTTAATTTTTATTCTTTAGGCTGAGAGCGGTGATATCTACCTGAAGATCCATTATGGAATTTTGCCCACGCTCCAATCTCTTGGATGCTTGATTATGGGCGGTATCAATGTCTACACATTGAGTCCTCATTTCGTTTGGCAAATCACGAAAGCAGTTAACGCACAACATTGTAGTTTGTAAGGGGGAAAACATGATGTAGTGTTCACCATGCTGAGGGCACTGAATTCAAACAAATAAATGGAAAAATAAAGAACTATAAAAAAGATTGGCCTGAATTTACTATTCATGTTTGAGTATGAAAGAAATAAGATGAAGTGACCTTTAAGTAGATAATTGAACCTTGATTGAATTTTTAAATCCAAATGACTGAAGATTCACTATACTTAATTGGGATATAATGTTCTAATAAAAATGCCCATATCGTTGGGAAAAAAATACGAATTGCAAAACGAATTTTGTAACTCTTACCATTTTGGAGATAACAACAAATAAACGAATTTAAAGTCACCCTGTCTAAACACATATACTCAAAATGCAGTTAATTCTTACTCTTTTAGGTTCTTTTTGGCACTTCGTCATATGAACCACCTCATGACTGGAAAACATTTTTGCCCTGTGAGTGGTGTCTCGGCAATGAGAACACAACGCTTGCCCTATACAACATAAAAATCAGAAAATGCTTTTTTACCCTTCAACCCCAATCAACACCCACCACAAGTATTGCAGTAATACATATTGGCCCTGTCCCTTTTGTCGCAATTGCAACAAGGGGGATTTTCGCTATTGGCGATGTCTATGAGCTGCCGCATTAAGGTGTCAGGGGGCGGCAAAAAGCTGCCATCTTTCAAAATCGTTGGTTGTCTATAAGTGAATATTTTATGATGGGGTTTGTGTCTTAGTTTTATCGTAATTTGACCTGCAAAAGGGACAAATCAACTTTCTGTCCTGTTCTCTTCCTCGCAGGCATCTGGCACAGAAGGTGTGATAACAGCTTAAAATGCATGGTTCGGTGAAGTAATCATGGCAAATAGGGCAAAGAAGCGGGTTTTTTGGGAACTCCATCCCGGCGTCCATGCCTGGCGGCTCCATTTCAGATGTACAATTGCTAGAGAAATTACACTAACAGAAATCCATTTTAGAGAGGGTTTAACATTTTTTTAAACCGCCTTGGGTATCGGCTAAATTGACAAATATACATATTTTTTTTAAACACAATATTTAAACGCATTACAACCACGTAATCTATACTCATAATTTCTACGAATTTATTTAATTAAAGTATTTTTAACAATTTCTTTGCAGGATATAGATATAAAAATATAATTTAAAATTATATTTCAAAAATGGTCCAGCCTGATCCTTACAGGATCCATGCAAAAACAATTTTTCCAACTACCTTTTACATAAGAAACCACCCCTATTGACGTAAATGTGACCCAATTTCCAAAAGCATAATCGAAATCATTAGATATTATACCAAATATAACAGATTCAAACCTATAACTGGAGAAATCAACAAAAGTTAATCACTTACCTAACGAAGTAGATAATTCCGAATTTTATTATTCGACCCGGATTTTAAAGGAAATCTGGTAAAACATTTCGCAGGATGGCCTGATTCATACGATTTGCGATTGCGCATGAATCATTGAGGGCGCGCAGGAACTAAATTTGATATGTAGCACTATTGGAAAATAAGGTGCTTTAGAGGAAAATGTTAATGGAATAATTTAATGAAATAAGATCATAGCTTCAAACACATTTATTTTCTTATTTAATCTACAATTAAAAAGGGATGGCTTTGACCCACTTGATGAGGTAACACCCCCAAAGGGCAACTTTTAAAGGCTGAAGTGTCTGCAAAAGCACAAAAATTTTATTATTATGCATTTCAAATAATTAAATACGAAATATACCTTTTAGTTTTTGCCATTTATTTGACGCACTAATTGGTTCTGGTGTAGTCTTCTCATTAGTAAACACCTTACAACTACTTTCTACCAAAATCTCATGATGATCTTCATATGTTAAAAGTAACTCATCTCCCATTTGAATGTCGGCTATCGCAAAATGTAAATTTTCTATTTTTGCTTCAAATAAACTATCAATGTCTTGTTTAATTACTGCTTTATTATCACTATTTGCATACTGCAACAGGCTAAAAGAAATCGCAATGTGTATAAAGACGATTGCAACTTACTTGGTTGTAACATTAGCAGACCTATCAATAAAATAGTTAATGTAATTCTGTGAAAGATCTGCATGGTACAAAACTATTTTTTGGAAATCCTGAGCTTGTTGCTCATATGTGAATTTGCTGGGTTCAAATTTCAATATGTGCTGTAATGTAAAAAAACAAAAAAAATTAAGTGACAAATTAGTGAAAATCACTATTCTGTATATGAGGTGAATAAAGAACAACTTACAGCGTCATCTGGATTTTTTATTAGAGCTAGGAGTATTTCATTAATCCACAATGCAGCCATTTTTTTATCACTTTTTTTACGAGATATATCGCCAGTGACATCAAAGAGTTTTTCCACAAGCACAAATAATAAACCACAATTATGTAAAACATTCAATAGATTCTTCCAAATGTCCCTAAATGTAGCATCAAGTTTAATACTTTCTGAAAACCATTATAGTTTTAAGTGCTGTGAAACTATTTATACACAGTGGACCAAACAAATTTCACATTTTCTTTTCTTTCATATTTTCATACCATTTTCTATAAGAGTTACGTCAAAATGTGGCTTCAACATTGCTTCATTTGAGAGCAATTTACTCCAGCAGGACTCATCCAATTTAGGGAAATCTCTTAACATTTGATCTATGATTTGAAATAAAACATTTGACATAATATTAAGATGAGATGTGGTTTTTCCCACTCTGCTGCGAATTAACATATTAATTTGGTTCAGATAGGAATCATCTAAGTGACAGTTTTCAAAGAGAGACATAGTTACATCCACAAAAGCATTAAATGCATTGACAAATTGTTGGTCTTGGCTAGAACACCTTATGTGAAAATCTTGAAAAAAAAATAAAAACATAATGGTTAAAATCTTTGAATTGCTTATTGAAACAACCTTTTATAATTTTACTTTGGGGTTCCCAATATTTTTCCCGAAGCCAGTTAAACCCAAAATCAAGGCCCATCTTTAAATTAAATAAACATGGAATTTGATGCCCATGAGCAACGTCATGTCTCAAATTAATAAGCCACTTTGGAAGCTCATTTTTTGCTGAAGTTTTTGCAAAAGATCCTTGTTTTTCACTGTTAGCAGCAGACAGGTTTAAGAACCTACAAATTTAAAAAAATACATAACCTAACAAGAATTATAATTTTATAAATTTAAGTAACCCATTTAAAAATCAACCTCATAAGGGCTATAGCATAGTGATTGGCTAATTGTTCGCTTGATAATAGATCAGTGTCATGTAGCAGCGCTTCAAGTATTATAAGAGTGCCTTCAACACCAGTTGAAAGGATGGGTGTTCTTATCTTCCACAACTTAAGCAATTCTAAAGCTTTCTGTTGCTTGTCCACATCCTCAGAATATATGGAACGATAAACAAATTCCCATTCGGCACTGGAAATTTAATTTCAAAGCCCAGTTGTAAAAGCATGCAAAGCTGGAAGTGATATCCATCATACCTGTTGAACCATGGAACTAATATCAGACCTGAAAATTTTTGAGATAACGACATTTTTGCCGAATTTTCATTCCATTTATCGACAGAAAGTAATTAATTTTGGTATAATTTACAAATAAGAAACACTTTAATTAAAACAGAAACTGTGAATCAAACTTAACCTCATTTTTTTGCGCCATTGAATAAATTATTTTACCTGTTTTGACATAAGAGACAACCTAAGAAAGATTTGTAACTCTCTCTCATAATAATTTGTGTGAGAATGATAAAAATCTAATCTCAACTTCCAAACCGTCATGTTTAATCTTGACGTATGCCGTCATATATATCGGGTACATAACCCCAAATGAACTAATTCCAATTCACCAAAAAGTAATCAACAAGTAAAAATCTATTTATTTTTTTAATTTAAAACGTTGTAACTAATTTATGTCTAATCAGATAACACGTAAACATAAAGACTACTTAAAAGTATATTTTTTATCGTGAATATATATATATGTATTGTTCAAGATATCATACACAGTTTAATTGGGCATACAAATAACAATCATTAGGAATATCATCAATATACATAAATGATAAATATCTTGAACTGATTTCTTCTGAAATCTAAGATTCCTTATAATTTCGAGAATGATTTATAAATTAAGCTGAAATCTGGCTTCAAAACTATAGTAAGATGCTAGTAACATGTTTCCGTATAAAGAGAATTTATGTGAAATTGCTCATAAGTTTACTCATAATTGGTTGTGTTATTATAGTGTACTTAAGGCATAAGCCAGCAAACTGGGTGAATTTACGGATGTATGAAAAGTTAGCTTTGCTAGGAGATACTCCATTTGAACATCAATTAAGAGAATGGGAATCCAAAATAATACCTGGTAAGAGATATGGGAAAGGTACCAGTTAAGTAGGTAACTGAGTAAACAAGTGGTGTCTGGACACTGTTGCAGAACAGAAGAAGGCACTTTCAATAATGAAGAGACTAATGACACTGATTTGCAAGATTTATTAGCTGTTCATCATTATTTTCTAAGAAAATATATTTCTGCTTATACTCATTATAAAGGTATATAGAATATGCCTTTATAATGAGATTTTATTTCTTCAAAGCCAGTTATTAATTTATTTTCCTTGTATATAGGATTAGGTGACAATGGAGAGCCAGCATACCTTGACGGTGAAGACTCAATTGCTGGCGAAAAAGCCTTAAAAAAACTAGCACTAAATACTGTTTTAAGTGATAGAATGCCTTTAGATAGGAAACTGAGGGACCCAAGGAATAGCAAGTAAAATAAAATTGTCATCTTCTCTCTTCCCCACTCTAATCACCAACTTTTAGATGCAAAGAATTAAAGTACTCACCTACAATTAAAGCATCAGTCATTGTGATATTTTATAACGAGCTTTTGTCAGTAATACTTCGTACTGTGTGGAGTGTTCTTTTACAAACACCCAGCCAGTTGTTAGAGGAAATTATTTTAGTTGATGACTGCAGTACAGATGGTGAATTTGTCCCTGTTTTTGATTGCCTTTCTTAAAACATATATTTTATTGCAGACAGTTTAAAAGAGTTACTAGATTATTACCTACATACTAGGCTGCGAAACCACAATATTAAGTTAATTAGACTAAAACATAGAATGGGACTCATTCGGGCAAGGCTGCAAGGAGCCCGAGAAGCCCAGGGTGATGTATTAATATTTTTAGGTACTAACATTATACTATTATGTATTGAACTCATGTAGAGGAAAGAAATCGATTTTAGATGCCCATTGTGAAGCCACCAAAGACTGGATAGAGCCTCTTCTTTCTAGAATTCAAGAAGACAACACTGCTGTTTTGGTTCCTATTATTGACGTTATTGAGGCCAGTAATATGGCTTATTCTACAAATGGTAAATAAATTTTTTTTATCCACTGAAATTTGCAAATGATTTTCTGTTAAATATATGAATAGGAGATTCAAGTTTTCAAGTTGGCGGTTTTTCATGGTCAGGCCATTTTACTTGGATAGATATTCAAGATGAGAAGGATAAAGGTAAAGTGACTCCAGTGAAATCTCCTACAATGGCAGGAGGATTGTTTGCAATTGATAGAAGATTTTTTTGGGATGTGGGTTCTTATGATGAACAGATGGATGGATGGGGTGGTGAAAATTTGGAAATGTCGTTTAGGATATGGCAGTGTGGTGGTAGACTTGAAACAGTAAGTTACTCAGTTTCTTAAAATCTAATAAATTTATGTGTATCTAGTATGTCTAGTATGTGCTAGACTCATAACAAAAACTTTATGCTTCATCAAGATATTAATAATATGGCTGTTCAAGCCAATGATGACTAATTCCCAATTATCTCTTAGGTTCCCTGCTCTAGGGTGGGCCACATTTTCAGAGACTTCCATCCTTATTCATTCCCAGAAAACAAGGACACCCACGGTATAAATACTGCTCGGTTGGCCCATGTTTGGATGGATGACTACAAACGGCTATTTTTCATGTATCAACCGGCCTTGGAAAACAACCCTATCATCGGCGATTTGACCCACCGAAAACAGCTGAGGCAAAAATTGAGATGTAAAAGCTTTAAATGGTAAATTTAAACCTTGAGGAAGTGTCTTATTTTTTGCTTTGTTTGGTTATTGATACAGGTACTTAGACAATGTGTACCCAGAGAAGTTTATTCCTGATGAAAACGTCTTTGGATACGGCCAAGTCAAAACTGAGTTTGAGATGTGTTTAGATGATCTACAGTTGCCGGACGACAAAGTAGGACCATTAGGGTTGTATCAGTGCCACCAGTTCTTTGCAGTTTCTCAGTATTTTTCACTTAGTAAGAGTGGAGAGCTCAGAAAGGTTAGTTTAATACAATAATTCAAATTGTATTACGGTTACATACGGTTACGGTAATTGTACAACGGTTCTTTGCAGGAGAACTTTTGTGCTGAAGTATTCAACGAGCATGAAGTTCAACTAACCGAATGTCATGGTCACAAACGGGAGCAGTACTGGATTTTGCACAAAAATGGTTCCATTTTCAATCCATCCTCCAAAAAGTGTTTGAGTAGTAATGGTATAGATAATGGAAAAGCAGTAATAGTAGAGAGTTGTAAAGAGGGTGTGTTCCAAAAATGGAGTTTCTCTCATTTAAATTCAAGTGCTGTGTAATATTTTGAATATAATAGTGGAAATGTTTTGGCTCAAAACTGGTGCCAATTATCTCGTGTTGGAAAAATTGTGTCTTATCGCTCAACTGATACCTATATTTATATTTGAAAAAATGTTGTAATCCTTTAAATAGAAATGTGAAGTAATTACGAAGTTTTCAAAGTTTCACGATGGTTTTGGAACTCTAAATAAAGCAAAATAGTTTAAATTGAGCAGTATTATTCAAATTGAACTTGCAATAGACCCAGATTAATATAACCGCCATTCCCCACAAGGTGTTTATTTTAACTCACAAGGCGGGATTTAATATACTGTTTTTTATATTTCTTATACATATATTGATAGATTCTTGAGGCTTAACTTGAGTCTTTAAAATCCTTCCTAATGACAACCTATAACGCGATTTGAGGTTCTAAACCCGAACATACCACCGAGAGCGGGGTTACTTTGGTAAATCTGCATTAACGCTAAATGTGTCTCCCTCGAAAACAAAATCGACGTGTTATAGTAATTTCTAATATTTCGATCGTGATTCAAAGTAGCCGGGTGCATAATTTTCAATCCTACACCCTGTGTATTATTAAGAAATTGTGTGAATAAAATTGTTATGAACGCCAGTGTCTTCGCGAAGATAAAATTTTTCGCATGAAATATTTTCATAATATCCACTTCACATCAAAATTTAGCCTTCGCAAAATCAGTGGCGTACAGGACAATTTTCTACAAAAAAAAATTAGTGAATATTGAGTGTTCCGATTTCGACGAGATTTGGTTCCGCAGTAGGCGTACGATATAGCTTTAATATGCCACGGTCAAAACTCGAATCGGACAATTTCGAATTTTGGGTCCAAAAAATATCATGGACTATACATCATGAAAATTTTTGAGCTAAAAAATCGAATTTGTCCTATTCGATTTTTGACCCCGATATATCAAAGCTATATCGTACGCCTACTGCGGAACCAAATCTCGTTGAAATCGGAACACTTCAAATTTCATTTAATTTTTTACGTAAAATTGTCACGTGCGCCACTGGTTTGTCGAAGGATAATTTGTAAGAAAAATTATAAAAGTTTTGACAAAAAAATTCAGTTAGTCTGGTTTCAAAATTATTTGGGTTCGAAAGTCGAAACGTAAATGCTGCCGTTCAGCAATATTCAAGTTAATTACTTCTTTTTAAAATTGACGCTTGAAACTGATACATTTGGAACAATGCTGTTTCAATTGTCCGTGACAAAAATTATGGGCATAAAAGAAAAAAAAATAACCACTTGTAAGCGGTCACCTGAGCACTGCTTATTTGTATTGTGAGGTGCGAGAAACTTGATGTGGTGCTATCTATACGCCACTATGCCAAGTATCCCTCTGTAGTTTCCTATTGCGCCATTTAGGGGTGAGTAGTCAAACCGAGCACGTGCGATAAAAGGAATCTGTTTCTGTTTAACAGCTAATACTTGTGCGTAGTTTTTAGTGGCGCCACCAGTCAGAGCAAAACAAAGTGACATTACACGCAACGGCATACTGACGCACTTTTTAGGATTTTTTTCTACCTCTAAAAGTAGGAACTCAATAAAAAAGATAGTTCATATTTTTTAGATAATCAATAAGAAATACCATTACGAATACACTATTGAAACCTTGGATGCAAAGGAATAATGTAAACATGGCTTTTTTAATCGAACTTGTCTCCTTTAATTTTCTGTAGTGAAAATATGTTGTGTATGCTAATATGTACGTTAACTTAGGTTTAAAATTATATTTTAACGGTTTAATTCTAAGTTTTATATTTTCGCAACACCATCACCTACATAATATGTTTGTTACTCGAGATTATTTAGTGTGGTTTTTGTTTAAAAATATAAATATGATTTTTATTACTCGTTTGAATTTTATTTGAGGAAGTAAAGCGAAAGTTCCCTCCTTTCAGTAACTCTTTGCTAAAGATTCCTATTATGAAACAACCCAACTCCTGCGATTCATAATTCACATTTTCAACTCAATGTGACCTATGGACTAGTAATCATCAAGTGGAGGATATGAGCATATCTATGTATCTTTTTTATGAGTACTTCTCTAAGAGGGTTTCGAATGCTTGATTAGGAAAAGAAAATGGTTGCGATAAATAATCCTTATAAAACGTTTTAACTTAATTTATTTCCACCTTTTCAAATTGCGGTTTGCCTCTGCGGAGCCAGAAACTTACAAAATGAAGTGTTTAGTTGTTTTGATGTTGATGCTTACGCACTCTTTATTTGGAATGAGCATACAGGTAACCAGTTGAGGAAACGTAGTTATTAAGCAGCGATAATATATAATTTTCGAATCGCTTGTTATAGCCATCCACAAAATATCCTATGTTTGTGTTTCCAAACGAAATCTCCTACGAACATGGACCCTTGAGGATAGTCAATGGACAGCAAGCAAGTCCGAATCAATTCCCGTATCAAGTTGGACTTTACATTCAACAGAAATTGACGCAAGTGTTCTGCGGAGGATCTTTAATCTCCACCAGATATGTGCTGACTGCCGCACATTGCACAGAAGGGTAAGAAACATTAATTAGAGACTTAAGTTGAGAAAAAAAGAGTCGGTACTGAGACAGGTCATTTTGAACTCCGAACCCCTGTAGAGCGTTCCAGCAGAAACTGGGCGAGGCAATTTTAGCATATATCCATAGAAGAAACCTAAAAACAAACGTGTAAAAAAAAATTATCGGATTAGTTTGGAATATTATTAACGTGGGGGTAATTTGGTGTTTAGAATGACCAACATAATTGCCTATTCTAAAATGTGTGTCGTGGATGGATTTCGAAATTGCATGATGCATAGCCACCTCGAACCTCCTTGCAAGGAGTACTTCCATTTAAATGCATGTTGTTATCTCCTCATTATTATTTTTGTGTTTAATGATTTAACTTATCACATAAGTTTTTAGTTTTTCCACTACACTAATCTTCAATCGTTCTTGAAATATCTGTCCTTGAAGTTTTTCCCCACAGAAGAGCAATATTCGTTTATCTTTCCAGGTATTAAGTAAGTAAACAACAGCGAGAACGTTTCTTTATTATTAAATTCCATTGAAATGTTTTCAACATTTCCCCTAGGGCTGTCTCAATCGACGTCATCTTAGGAGCCTACAATATCAGCGACTCCACCGAGACCACCAGACAACGTCAGAGATCTGTAGATTACACTAACCATCCTGATTGGGACCGCGGTTCCCTGACTAATGACATAGCAATTATAAAACTAAACACGGCTGTACAAGTAAACGACTACATCCAGACCATCGCACTCACTTCTGGAGATGACACTTTCGCTGGATATGAGGGTAAATAGTCCAGACTAGTCCAAATGGACTTCTAACAAAATGAAACCTTATGGAAAAACTTTAGGCACAGTCACTGGTTGGGGTGTAACCAGCGACGTTCAGAAGACAATAACGGACATCTTGCGATACGAGAGCAACCCAATTTTAAGTAACGACGCATGTAAAAGCGTAGATGAGAACTACGACAGCGTGATTCAAGACACTCATTTGTGTCTTTCTGGGGATGGTACGGATCGTAGGGCAATTTTCAGCACTAATAATGTCTCATAAATCGTGCAGGCAACAAAAGCATTTGCGAAGGAGATAGTGGAGGACCTCTAACCACGGGCAACGTCCAAGTAGGAATAACTTCATTCAATTACCAGAGCTGCGAAGCAGGAAAGCCGTCCGTGTTCACTCGGGTCTCAGAATTTACTCAATGGATACAGGATAATTCTGATGTTGTGATTGTAAGATGATACTTGATTATGCGTTTACAACCATTTTTTTAGCATAATATACCAATATTTGAAGTTATTATCGAGTAGTTTAAATGACACTCCTGGGATTACTATCATATGATAATGATTCATTTCCTTACGTTTCAGAGTGAAATTTTCACTACGTCATACACATTATGTATGCGAATTTGATTGACTTGATAATGATGGGATTTAACGAAGGTCTTATACAGTAAGACACAATACAGTTCCAATATTAAGTCTATAACTTTCTGCTACAATAGCGATTAGTGTTATAGATTTAACACATCAAAGTGTGATCTACATCAGATACTGATACAACGTCCTGCTATCTGCGATAAAAACTATGTTGTAGGAAATCTATTTTTAGGGCCGCTCCGTAATAATTTTATGACACAGTGTGCAAATATAATATGCGTTTCCCAAAATTTACGATTGTCATAATATAAGTACATATCACGGATAACAAGATCAGCTGAAATGGTGAAATAGCCTTGCAGACGTATTAGACGAATAAAAACAGATGTCTCACAAATATTTGAGATAAAATATACACTTCACGACAGTTGGGAATAGTTATTACTTATTGATAAATCTAGTTTCGCCCCAAAAAGTCATACCAAGCCCGCTAGGAACTTAGCCATATTTGTTGTTTTTATCCATAGTTTAAGATTTAATTAATGACGCAAAGTACATATGAATAAACCTGAACAAAAATGATATCGCTTCGAAAATGATAAGATTCTTTCAAGAGTGAAATGACGAGGAGAATAATGAGCTTTAAAAGTGTCATCTTCATTTGTGCTTCATTATGGATATGCATATTCGGACAGGAAATCGGCTTACAAGAACTGATCACCACTTTGGCTAGTCTAGATGTAAGTTATAAATTCATCGTCTGCGTTAATTTTAAATATGAAACATTTAGGAGATTCCAGTGAAACAATCTTCATCGCCATTCAAATTTAACAAAGACAAATCTCCTTCAACCATCACCAAACGTATTATAGGAGGGGATGTGGCCACTCCACATGCATACCCATTTCAAGTTGCCCTATATGTATACGTTTATTCTGCCTTATATTTTTGTGGCGGTAGCTTAATCACCAACGAATTTGTAATGACTGCTGCCCATTGTGTGGATGGGTAATTACATAGATAAAATGACTTTAAAATTATTAATTACGTTAATAATTTTTAGGGCAACGAATTTTATAGCGGTGCTTGGTGCCCACGATTTGAAAACTCAAGAAGATAACAGATTGGCATTCAACACTTCAACATTTATCATACATAATGGTTGGAATTCAAATACACTTCAGAATGATATTGCCTTGATAAAATTGCCGGAAAGAGTTACTTTTAACAGTTATATTAGTCCTGTAACCATGGCTTCCGGAATTGATACATATGCTGGTCTGACTAGTAGAGTTTTAGGGTGGGGAAAAACAACCTATGGTATGTAAACATTCTGCCCTACGGGTTTTTAATATAGGGATTTAGTCTAATAAAAGGAAATAACAGGTAATCTTCAGAAATAATGAATCCCAACACTATGGTAAAAAGAAAAATATTCCTCTCCCAACTGCCCTCAAAATTGCGTCTTTCTTCCTGGTCACTTCTTTTAAATCTTCTTACGGCGTCATTCTCGTTTTATCCAGCAAATACACCTGTTAGTCTTCGACAGATTATCATTACAAATGTATCAATATCAATATATTTGCTATCGATGTCTGGAAATCTTCTCTATGTTACACGTAATTTAACTCAAAATAAACATTAAAGGTGATCTTGTCTATAATGCGTTATTACTTTCTACATGTTCTAGGCTCGCTTTCAGATGTCTTACGGTATGTTGATGCACCAGTAATAACGAACGAGCAGTGCAGCTCTTATGACGAGTATACAGCCTACATAGTGAATCACCATTTGTGTACCGAAGGTAAGTAATAAAACTTAGTTTGAAATACACATTGATACCTATCCCATGAAAATTGATGTCTACGCTCCTACCCGTGGGCCTTCATCGAAGTTTGAATAATTGATTTAATTAGACTTACGACATTTCGTTATTTAGGAAATGGTACTGTTGGATCTTGTAATGGAGATTCAGGTGGGGCTCTCCTTGTCAATGATACTCAAGTAGGTATTGTGTCATTTGGTGTAGAAGATTGTACAGCTGGTTTGCCCTCGGTCTACACCAGAATAACAGCCTTCAATGATTGGGTGAATGCACAAATTACCGCACATACTACAAGTGAGGACGATATTACGGTTAATGAAAATTACAATACTGATAACGATATTAACGAAAATGGAAATAGTAATGATGGCGATGCTAGAAATGATGCATTTAAGCCTATATCCGTTTTTAGCTTGTTCCTGTTATTACCGTTATTGCTACTATAACCGTGTAAAGTGTGCTTCAAACATGCTTTGTTATTGTTTTAATTCTTACAATAAATTTTTATGGAAATTATGTTTACCCGAATATTAGTTATATCCTGTATTTCATCCCTGGTACCATCCTAGAGTAAATTATCATTATTGAATGCAAATGAACATTAAATGCTTAAGAAACGACAGAATTTATTTAAAATCTACACCTCAACAACTTTTAATAGGAAAGAGATTTGATCAACACTGATATACATACTTAAAGCTAATTACATCGACATCACATTTATTTTCCCATATTAAAAGCAAATTAAAAACTTCGGTGCGCTATTGAAAAAGTTCTTTTAACCTCCTGTCTGCCTTTCACCCCAATAATTGTAGATGTAACTAATTTATCTTTGGCATGTATATTCACAATATAAATTACTATATCATAATAAATATCTCTGTATTTCTTCGACTGTGTTTGTCGCCTCTAGAGAATAGGTTGAACTCACAGTTACGAAAAAAATGATGGTCAATTATAATAATTATCGTAAAGCCCGGAGCTTTTTGCTATATGACACCGAAGAAACATTAGCACTTACCAATGTAAAAATATACTAAACATTAAAACTTTAAAATGTTGCACATCTGGAAAGCATATAAAGTGTCAACTGAAGGAAAGTGCATTAAAACGCGACGGAATGTTTTACATACAAAAAAATTGCGGATATATCTTAAAATAGGGCTATCTAATCCACATTTGGAACTGCAATAAGAGAACATAACAACGAAACCAAGCAGTTGCATTAAATTCGATAAATTTCATTGCGACCTTAAATTAAGGTCATAAATTCTAGATCTTTATCCAGCTACATTTACGAGATCAAAATTGTAAAATATAATAAACCACGTAAAAATTCGCAAATTTGATATCAGTCTGAACCGGAAGTCTTATAAACACTTGCTTCAGCTTAAAAAATCACTTACAAAAATCTAGTAATATTTAAGAGAAATTGGAATTTTAAAGGACTTTGGGGTAAATCAGACCTTTCATTAAATCAAAGGAATTTCCATCAGGCTGCACTGACTCGACAAAACCATTGGAAGTTCTAACCTTCAGATAGCCATGGTCGTCTATGCCCGCGACGTTGGCTTTTAGCAGTTTACCATCTTTGGTTGTAATGGTCACAGAAGCGTCACTGTAATATAAATTGTAAATGCGATAATACCCAGCTATATAACTGAACTAACTCAAAAAAATAAAGCATCAATAGAAACGGTATACCCAGTATAAATTTTGAGATTGCCTTACTCTTACTTGGGCATTGAAAATTTACGAAAGGCACAACTTGTGAAGTTACTTACTTGTGGAGCCAATATTCATAATAATAATCATAAAAGTAATCGACGTCTCCGATTTGAAAACGATTAATCAGTTTTTCAGTCTCATTAAAAACTTGGGCCATATACTTTTCCAGTGTAATCTCAGGTATATTACTTCCAGTTCGGTTGTTAACATCTCTAATAACATCGTTTATGCACGTAGTAGGATTCGAGTTAGATAAATTAATTCCACACCCTGTATTGTTGAATAACACTATTACGGTCTTAATAACCATGTTGATAGCTAATTACCGATGTTAAGAGACGACATTTCACCTAGTACTGTAGCGTTTACCATGGCTCCACCAACTTTTACGGAATTATTAATGTACAAGTCATTTGGCCATTTGATTCCTAACTTGATGTCCTGTAAAAATAATCATAAATAGAAGAAAAAATTATTTTACAAACTCACTTTGTTGTTCCCGGTTAATCTCTTAATAGCCTTCACTACAGCCACCATTATTAAGTGTTGCACCAACCCTTGACTTTTCCCTAAATTCGTGATATTGGGAATGTGGATTTGCAGAGATACAAATGCACCTCCTGAAGGGCTTATCCATTTATTTTTTGATCTTCCTACATATGGGGAAGTTTTGAATTTAATAACAAAAATGACTCAGAGAAATGGAAAAACATTTAGTCTTTTACCAAATGTTTTTTTCCATTAAAAAGTGTTTCATTTTTCGGCAGAATTAATATTTCAGGTTATGTATAGCCACATTTCTACTTAAACTTACCTACTCCGCCTAATTGTTGTCGGCAAATTACAGCCACTCCATGAGTGAGTTGATTATGCTGCAAAAGAGTATGCGACGAAGTCAAGACGTCGCTGTATATAACTAACCTTCCAATATACTTCGTATCTAAAGTGTCAAAATAGCTGAGAGTATTGAAGTTTTGCGGACAAACGTGAATTAAAATCGGCAAAAATGTGCGACTCGGTTCATCGTATCTGTCATCTTTTCCACAAAAAAGAATGTGCATATCGCCCGCTTTCATTTCGTAGTCTTTTATACAGTGAGTCTCGTTTAGTGTGGTCAATTTTAAATCGTGTCGGCCCAGGAAATACGCTGGTGTAAATTGCGGAGTTTCAGTTGCGGTTTCGCAGTCCATATTTAGATGGTTTACGAGCAGATCTTTTAAAATATCAAGTCTGACTTGGTTGCTCTCTCTAAGGGCTTCGAACTTATTTTCGTCATCCACGTATTCGGAAGGATCAATTTCGAGATGCACCTACAATAGAGAATTAATAGAAATAATATTCTCCATAACGATGTCTGTTTATTATTCTAACTAGGAAGACTAATTATTATTGTTAATTTTCAATGAACTTTTTTTAATAAATCGAAAGATAAGAGCACATTATTAATTTGCCAGTTTCACTTCAAAACTCTGGCGTCCAAGACTCTAAACTCACCTGGGAAAACACGGCTCTTCCTTCTGACCCATTAACGGTGGCCAATAAAAGACTGGGAGTTTGCCACGTTTCCTCGGCCCCCAACACTTGCACCTGGATTGTGTAATCTCTGCCACCATGTTGAATTTCAACAGTTGATGGAGTTCGAGGCGCTATGGGACTCGACCCATTGCCGCTGCTATGATTTGACGTATCGGAATCTTTTGAAAATTGTTTCTTGGCAGGCGAAGCTTGATAACAAAAAATATGGTGCATCATTTTGACGTTCTTCCATTTTCCATATGAGAAGCGGACCAATTCGTGTTCTCTGACCTGGAAAACGTATTTTTTCCTAACAAAGACCTTACTAATGATTACAGTTCCTTGAGGTACCTCAGCAGTGGTGAACGTATATAATACGCTATAAAGTAAGTCACTACACAAACACAGCAGCTGACCTCCATTCAATAAAAACTTCATTAAACTGGAAGTTAGTTTGGGGTCAACACTTCCACATATGACTACTAATGCAGTTGAGTCTCTCCATATGGACGGACCGCTGGTCGGAAGATCGTAAATCGTGTATCTGAAATATTCTTTTATGTTCTATATTCTATAAGAAAATAAAACTAACTTGTGGCCGTTCAAGATGGCGGCTAGAACATCCTTAACATTTTCTTTGGCGACCGTACTATCGGCATACACTAAAACGTTTGGAGGTTTTACGTTTAAACGTGCACGTTTATTTATTCCAACGCCATTGCACTCAGTGGGCGACAATTCTTCATCATTAATTTCCAAATGAGATCCGCTATGATCTGAAAGATAATAAGACTTGGATAATGTACATTGTTGTTGCATATATCACCGAATTAAATTCAACGAAAATGCAGCTATACAGGGAGCCCAAGAACATATGTAAACGTTTGAACAAATGGCGGTTAAAGTGATTTTGCATAGCAATAATTTCATCGAGTATTATACCTTGTCCTTTATCATCTTCATGAGGTTCGTCGCATGTAGCCGAGGCCCTAACGAGTTTCTTCTCTTTGCTGGATGTTCTATTTCCTTTCTTTAGTTTTTCAGTAGATTTCTGCCCGCTAGCACCGCTAGTGCCTGGTTGAGATTCTTCATGGTCGGTTTTCTTGTGTTTGTGCTTTTCTAATTAATTACAAAATACGACACGACATTAAATGATGTTTTTTGCATCTTTTAGTAGCTCAAATTTTAATAAACACGTGCTAAATTCTTGTTTATATCAAAAGGATCATCCTATATTTAAACACACCTCTATGCTTATGGCCACTTTTCCTTTCCTTTCCACTGTCAATACCTTCTGTAAGTGATTTACTCGCAATCACTACAACCTGTTCTACCACTTCATCCTTGTTAAAACTTTCAAGCTCATCTATGCTTTCCGGATTTACATCATTTTTCTGCTCTTGCTCCCTCTCTGTCTTGTGCTGTCTTCCAGTCTCCGATTCCTCCCTTTGTTTATGCCTCTTATGCTCACGTGATCTGTGTTCTCTACCTAATGAAAAACACATAAATTACAATAAAAGAAAGAATACTGAACCCACTGTGGTCGGTGCTTCTATGTCTTCTGTAGTCTGAACAGTTGACCTCCAAAGTATTTTTCTCCTCTAGGTTTTTTTTGTCTTTTTTAATGGGTTTGACTTCAGATACTGGCACAACCTTCAGTTCTTCTGGTTTCGGGGTGCCGTTATCGATAGTGATTTTAGGGCTATATAAAAGGAATAATAAAAATCTGCTGCAAATAAAATTATCATTTCGTACTTGGTGGCGTCTCTAATTTTTGAGTACAAATCCTTAACTTCCTTAACAAAATTATTCCAGTGAACAGGAGCTAAGGAGTATTTTTGGGCAGTTTCTGCAGAATATTGTCTTTCATACGCAATTCTCTTAGCTCTGCCATCGATGTCGATTGCTAGAAATGCCAAAAAATTGCACATAGAAAGATTCAATTCATAGGAGCAGTACATACTTTCAATTCTTAATAGCTGCATTTCATGATTTATATCACAATTCATTTGAGAGAAGCAGTGCACTAATTGAGAGAGCTTATGCATGTCTGTCTTTAAGATGGCTTCAAAGTAATCGGTGACTTTCCAAGCCACCAACTCTCCGAAATTTTCAATCTGCAAATGGAGAATAAGTAAACTCCTAAAATCACTTAATTATTGGCTAAACCTCACCGGTAATATCTCAGCTTGGTGCTTCTTGTACTTATCTAATACGGCTTGAACTAGTATGTATATATTGGGAGAATATATCGTAATTTTATTTTGCTTATAAAATATAGGAAAATATCTAGAATCTCTTGGAAAGTACAACCATTGCGAACACAAATTGACTCTTTGCTAAAACCAATATAACGCGAATTTTCGCAATAATTACAATGCGCAAAACTTACCTTAGGTATTACGGTAACACCAAAGCGATTTTCTTTTCTGAAGAGCAAATTTTCAATGCTTTTGCAGCGTTTAGTTTCAAAAATAACGGATTCATCGCATACTAGAAGAGCGTTGCTGGAATTTAGAGTGCCGCTTAGTTTGTTCCTAAGCATTTCCAATCTCCACCACTGAAGAAGTGTCGCATACATGTAGTATAGCGTTAATATCATATTTCCCTAATTTGGAAGAGTACGATACTCGTTGAATTCGATCAAAGTGGCTGTCGCAATTTGATTTGTGGATACATTGTGATTAGGTCGAGGAATGGGTGCAAGAGATTATGGCATCTATAAAAAATCTGAAAGAGAAAAACGTATATCAAATAAAATGATTTGGCTGGAGTCCTTTGTCCAAAATGTTTTTGTGTTACCCCATGGAGGTTTTTTCTCTTTCGTTTCTTCGTAGGTGTCGATTGGGTGTTATTTACAAAAATTTGATCATGCAAAGATTTTCATGCTTGAGAAATCATAGTAAGAATTAAGACTAACATTGTATGTCCGTATACCGGGCGTATTTTAAAAAACTTGCCATTCTCCTGATTTCTAGAAATGTGAACTAAAGATACAGTAACATTTCGGCAGCGTAGTTGAGAGAAATTAAAGAGCTTTAAAATGATATATCGCTTGATCCACGTCCTCTATTTAAAAAAGTGAAGAAGTTACCATATCTGCGCCATTATCGATCAGAGATGAAAACTTTTTTCATTCTTCGTCTTCCCCCTCCATTCTAAGATGGACCTGTCTCAACATTTTTATCTTTAATTTACACTTCTAGAAATCTAGGGGAAGGCAAGTTCTTACAAACATAGCCGGCATGTGCTTGATAGTAGAATGTTGGTAGCCTTCGGATAATTATTCTAAAAATATTTAGTAATATTATTGTGGTTTCGCGTGACCTTGGAAAAAATCCTTAAAAGAGATCCTCAATCCGTTGAGATTATATCAAATGGATATTAGCTTCGTTTAAATTTAAAGTACTGAAAATACACTATATTTCCACAGAACAATAAAATTCTGTTGCCAAGCGCAAACAGCTGACCAAAAGAAAAACAATTCTCTTATTATTTAATATAATCTACGACATTAATTATTATTTCCTTGAAAAAGTTATCGTCGTTATGTCAATAAACTACAATCTGACCAATCATACGTACGAGATTGATAGAAGTTTGAAAAATTTCCCCAGAACTTCCTACTAGCTTTCTTTACAAAACCTTTTTGAACTTAATTAGAAACCTTAATTGTGAAACTACCCACTATTTTAATGTAACCTTTTATGTTCATGCATGCATTGCATAGAAAAAAATGACATGAAAAATCACGCACTCGTTACCCTAAATAAGCAAACTTGTTAAGGTTAAACCCATCTAAATCGTATTATGTCTTTAGAAATGGGTCAATACTTCGCCGATGCTTCAACAAACAACTGCAATAAACAAATAACCAAGTTAAAAAAAAAGAGCTATTTGTCATTGTTTGCTGAAGATAAGTCGGGCAAAGAGATCTTTCCACTGAATTAAATACGATTATGAGCGGATGTAAACAAACTTGAAACTTCACGGGGGGTAAAAGTAAACAAAAACAAAAAATAGTACAAAAGCATCGAATTTTTTAAATTGAAATGCTTTATTTATAAGCTAAAATTCTATCGTCTATTTATCCAATTTGAATTTGCTAGTCTTAATGTAATGTGTTATAATATCTAGACTGTGTCTTTAGTTGAGGGCTACAACTTAGCGCAAAACGACTTTCGATTTCCGGTTTAAATCTCTGTTTAAAAAAAAACTTTGTATACATAGGTACAATATATAGTAATGCAATATATGGTAATGTAACAGGCGTTGAATAATTATGATTTATAATCTAAACTACAGAGCGGCTCAGAAAAGTGTCACAGGCAAAAGTTCATTTACAGTTCATTGATGAAATTTATTCATATTACTTAAGAAGCTATAATGCAAACCATTTTAGCACCCGCAAGGAGCAAAAAACGTAAAACTTTAAACGCTAATATACGAAATAAAGCTAATTTTTAAAGACTCCCAAAAGTCGCCCTATATGCAATAAATTTCATTAATTATTACATATTGTCAAAGAATTAATTTTCGGCATACAACTCCCTGTAAAGTCTCCAAACAAAAATCGTTATCACTATCGACTAAATGTCACAGTAATTTTTACGAGTCCAAGGAAATTAATTATTGTATTAATAAATAAGGCAATCACTGACACACAATATTACAATCTGAGTTGTTGTTCGAAAGCTGTTATTGTCCAGATATTAACCTAAGGGAAAGCGAATAACTGGCCTTATAAAGTTTGCACAACGTATCAGTAATGAAAGAAGGGAAGAAAATGATGGTCATGGAGGTGAAGATTGCTGCCTTGTCGAAAATGGGTGTCAAAGGTATTGAACCATTTTTTTTCCTTCACTTAAACATAAAAGATTTTTCGAAGATTAATGCGTTTGTAGTAAACATCAAATACAATTCCTCTAAAAAAACAGTATGCCCTATCGTTCGACGGGCCACGTATTCATAAACATAAATTTGAGTACGACACGGAACTTCACAAGAAATATATTATTATAGTGCTATTGAGTATTTTATATGTTTTATATGTATTCGAAAGGTGATTTGTATTTAAGTACTTGTTGTATGAATAACAATCTCTGGGAGCAAATCCCATTAAAAAACATGACAGAACGAGTGAAAGACAACGGAGAATATTCTAGAAGGCCTCCAAATGTAGAACTTTCATGGGCAAAAAAAGGTTGGTAAACAATTCTCTTAGGGCCTTTTCAAAATGCATAAAGAAAACGGTATAAACTAAACCTGATGTAACATTACATCAGACTCTGAAAGCTGCTAGAGACGAGCCCCCAGCCGTTATCTCTCACTGATAAAAATTATTCCAAATATTAGAAACTATTGTTTATATTAATTCTACAATAGCAAGCAATTCATAAAAATGCATTGTATTTCGAAACAATATTTAAAAAATTTTATTTACTAAGTACTGAAATAAATAACAAACATATTTTGAAGTCTACGCTCTCCTTAGCAACAATCATCACGTTGATAATGACTAATAATAAGTAATGGACATAAAAATCACTTAAACAATTTAAATAATTGGTGATAGAGTGCGATCGTTTACCCGAAGAAGAGATAAAAGGCTATTTGCCAAAAACAAAAAGTTAATCCACTTTAGGATTATACGCAGTTCTTGGCACCCTTTAGAAACTTCGTTTTTCATTCAGTATGTTGGCCTCTGATATACGTTCTCTTTATGTTTCAGAGATCAAAAAGGAAGAAGTTATGGCCATCAGGACTAGATTTCCGAATAAAATACCCGTAAGCCCAGTTCCGTTACAAAAGTGCCGTTTTTAAAATTCAATCGTATTCTTTCAGGTGATAGTGCAGAAATATTGGAAAGACAATGAGCTGCCACAATTGGACAAGTCTAAGTTTTTAGTGCCTCAAGACATTACAATGTCACAGTTTCAAACTATTATTAGGTAAGTTCAATTCATATTGTTTTTCTGTTTTGGTTGGCGCTTTTGAAAGAGTCAAATCCCCCTTTCTTCTTCTATATGTATATACTATCTTTGTCTTCATCTCCTATTGTTACAACGATGTCCTTATAAGCATGACAATTTGCTCACCCTGTCTGTATGACGCAAAGTACAGCATATCCATAAACATGGTTAAAACTTTTATGAGTAATGTTGATTTTAATTTAAAAGTATTGCTTATGCAATGGCTCCACTATTTTCATTTCACTTGACAATGACCACAGCCACTATTTAATAAGTTAGCCGGTTTTAATTTTGCATAATGCTAAAACGATCGGTTATTTCGAAAGTGACTAGTGTTTATTTTAAAAGGTAAAAAAGCAGAATTTTTTTTATTTAAAAGAATGTACTATATGTGTTGAAAGAAAACAAGGGAAAAAATGTGAATTTTGATGATTCACTCTTATGTTCACAATAAAAAACACTAAAATGCCCCTGGCAACAGTTAAACCATGAGCAACATGCTTCAGTTTCAATGCATAAAAAATTATGTAAAAGTTGTATTCTTTACTTTACAATATCGCTCCAATTGAGGAAGGAATTTTTCATTTTCTTAATGCTTTAAAAAATTGTGTTCAAAATAGTACTTCAAAAACATGCATTTTAATCAATACATTGGCTTACACTCACTCGTGGGGCCAAGAGGCATTCTAATTTAATGATAACGCGGTATGATTTCACAATTTTTATCTTTGCTAGGACTATTTCGACGACAATAATAACGTGTGTACACCAAAGTTGGATGTTAATTAACTAATTATACCCGTGTTGATATTATTGTATCAGGGATACACATCTATCAGCGTTATTCATTAATAACAAAAATGCCCTCCCGTAAAACTGCATACGAATAGTTAATAGAAATAATTTTTGTAGAAATCGTATGCACATGGGTCAAAGCCAAGCACTTTATCTTTTGGTAAATGAGAGATCCATGTTAAGTTTATCTCTCACTCTTGGGGAAGTCTACACTGAACATGCTGGTCCCAACGGATTTCTTTACATAACTTATGCCTCCCAAGAAGTATTTGGAGGAGGGAAGACTGATCGTTCGACTTTGCTAAGCAAAAGTGATGGTGATGTGAATATTTGTTTGAGTGCAAGTTGCTCAACAAAATACTTTGCGAGAGAATACAGAGATATAATTAATTCTTGATAATAGTTATGGAAAAAAGGCTGGTTTTTAAAATTCTAGATCTAGACTACCGTTCCTATTTTACCTTTTATATTACGGTCTAGATCAGTTTGTTAAATACTACCGCGTTTTATTTAAAAGCTTGGCTAGGTACTTCTGTGATTGTTTGTAAACGAATAGATTTTATTAATATAGACACGCCATTTGTTGCTCATTACTATTTTAAAGACTTATTTTTAAAATAATTGTGAACTTACTGTAATAATTTATCAAAAAATGTTTTAATATGTAGACGTAGGCCTTAAAATTGTGTAAATACTATTATAGCATTAGATACGTAGATTGTTCTTATTAAAATCGTTTAAAATCAAGGCAGCAACTTTATTTGAATATACATTTACATACGTGAATTTTTATGATAAGGCCACAATGTCAAATAAAGCTAAATACAATTTCCTCAGAAAATGTTCCAAGGCGCGCCTCATCAATGCGGTCCATTTCAAAACATTCAATGTAAAACAATGACCAGAGTTTTCATAGAAGACATGAAAACTAAACCCTTTCATAGTTCTTTACATATGATATCCACATCCCCCATTTTGGGTTTTGACTTGAAGTAGCTTTCCAAAATTAGGATGTTCATTATGGTGATCTCATAAACGACAATAAATACCGAGTCGGTATAATGGAAGAAAAATTAGACGTTCTAGGTAGTAGTGCAATCAAACCTACAAAACTATTTTTGGTTTTTTTGGCTGTTTAAGGAAATCAAAATTTTTGAATTTCTTTTTTATCTTTTCCTGTGTTATAATAGGAGACAGGTGAAAACTAAAACCGCTTTGAGATCCCCATGCTGGACATCCTCATTTTTCAATATTATCCTTCTATTAGAGACTCCATGGTATATTATTTCGTAGTGCGAATCGATTTTTAGAACCTTGGAATGTTTGCAAGCTATTTCGTCGTTTTTACCATACGATCTATGAATTATACCTTTACAAACGGCCGGCTATAAAATTTTTTTTGTAAATTTCGAAGGAATATAATCTCTTAGATGATTCAGTTGAGTTTCAACGCTGTGACAAACCAGAGGTTTGTAATACTGAATGAACCAATATTCGGAATAATCAGAAATTCTTTTGCAATTTTTGTGTTCTTGAGGTGCGTCATTATATGAGTGTGTGAATGAAAGTGAGTATTATGTAATCACAGTGGAGCTACTTCGAGTGCGGAATAGAGACGCCGTTGAAAGTTGGTTTATTTTGGAGTAGTAATTAAGGTGAAGTTTGGAGTGATATTTAACAAAACAAATTTTTATAGCTTCAACTCCTTATCCTTCTTAACTTGGAAACCTCAATTATTACTCCATAAAAGATAATTAAATATTTCTTATTTTTTAATAATCCTTGATTATAAATAATAAATCAATGAACAACTACTTACCACATTTGGTTTTTTCAAAATGTAAGATCATTTACTAAATTGACATTCAATAGCTCCAATATGTAAAAATATTAAAATTAAAATATAGTGTGCCCAAAATAAAGAAGCCTAGTATGGCAATCTCATAAACAGTAATAGATACAAACTTGGTTAAATGTTGTATCTATTTCTATTTATGTAATCCCCATGCTGGATATTCTTATCTTAGACACACTGTATATTAATTAGGCATGTCTTTGATTTACTTGAATAGATTGATTTTATTAGAAAGGGCACATTATAAAATGAAATACATCAGCATATTATAGGTCGAGGCATTGTGAGCCTGATAATTCAAGAATTTGAAATATATCATAATAAAATACATAGTAAAAACATCTATAACTCAAGAATTCAGTTCCTTGTGCCTCATTTGGGTAAATTTTAGAATGTGGTCAAGTGAGCTGAAACCTTTATAATGACCCTTTCGATAATTAAAAGTATAAAAATCGAAGTATTCATTCTTGTCAGCAAATTATTAGAGTTGTATTCTTACTTATTTGCTGTATAATTTTAAAGCTTCAAAAGGTACATCAGTTACCAGAATTTCTAGCACGATATGATAACATTTCTGTAATTTGAACTATGTTCATAATCAATCTGCAGTAAAGAATTGTGTAATTTAACAGCGAAATTGCGTATTACCTGCTTTCTGGTAGGGCGTCAAACGGTTTGCACACCTCTAATGAATATCATCAGCACAGTGTCCATTTAAACTTTTACATAAAAACAAGAAAATTATTCAATATTTTATAATAAACACAAAATCACCTACCTGTTCTAGGAAATATACTAAAATGTCAAACGTCATCGATACAGTATTGCCAGATCTACAGTAAATGAGAGGCATTGATTTTACTTTATTCTTAAAATCAGAATATTACAAAATTATACTGCAGCAAAGGTTTTAAAATATGATCTGGAATTTCTATAATTAAAAAAAAACAGTATCGCACGATTCGTTGCATTTTTAGGGAAGGAAAAATAATGTTAATTTTAAGTCTCAAATACAAAGCTTTGGATATTCTAAAACAAAATTAACATTTAGCAATGTGGCAACATATGTAGGCATAGGTGTTTTCAAAATAAATAGGAGTTCCCCCGAAGCAGGGTAAACTGGCTACTCACTGCAATACTCCAAATGTTTCATGTAACTCAATTTATTACTTATCATTTAAATTTATAATTATGTAATTATATTCCTGGAATCCGGGCATTAACACGAAACTAAATACTTTTTTTCTTATACTCATAAACGAATTCTCAAGAAACTTCATTAAAATCAAACAAAAAGAAAAATCAAAATACAGTAGAACTGGAAATTGCAGGGGGTGTTAAAATAGAAATAAGTATGTGGTGACCAAAATTGAGTCTCTTTATTGTGCATTTTAACTCATTTCTGAAAGGGTGAAAGTTTGCTGTTAAAAACATTCAAGAGGTTTCTAAGACTCACACATTTAAATCACATCCGACCCATCCTTAGATAAACGATAATAAAACGACTGTATTGACAGTGTTTTTATTAAAGAAAAAGGTGGAAATTTCTTTAGAATGAAAACACAATGCGGAATTTGAGAGCACGAGTTTTACTTATATATAAGAAGCGCTGATGAAATGCATATTTCCATAACATATCAACACCTGCTGTGCTTTGCGATATTTTACCCAAACCCGTTTAGGTACTCTCAATTCCCAGTCCGTGTAAGTGACGACTAGTTTCGGTCCCTTCGAAAATGTTCCCATGTTTATAGTACACATTAGTGACAAATAAAACAATGGTTTTATAGACAATACTATTTCTTTTTTGTCTTAATATAGAACGCAAATAAAAAATCTACAATTGAACGATGTGGTTAATTTACGCAATAATTTAACAAAGCTTAACAAAGACAAGAAATTTGATGTTAAAAAAAGAGACAAGGAACAACTTGAAAATGTCTGCTTCCACTAGGAACTGCCGTCCTTTATTACGTAGGTGAACATTCTCAACAAAAGAAAACTTAAAACTAAGAACTCTGGTAGCAAATAACAGAGTACTGAATGAATGTTCGGTGGGCATTTAAATTTGCACAACCAATCAACAATCACTGAAATAAATAACAAAACAAAATAATTATTGGGAAATAACTTTTACTTAAAAAACTATCCTTACTAATATAAATACATTGGTATCTTCTAAAATACATAATATTTCTAGTATTTCACAGTGTTTAGGTTATTTTAGAACGTTATTTTCGTTCAAACTTGTGATATTCTACAGGGTGATTCACGACCCATGGTATGTTAGATATTTATAATATAATAGAAATAAATGACACGCATGATTTTTCTGAAAATTGCTCATCGACATAAAATATTTGTTATATTTTCAAAACTGCATTTCTTTGCTTAATGTGACGGTTTGCGTATAAGAACGTGACATATCGTCTTAAAAGCAGTTTAATTGTATTTAAGCCTATTTACCAATATACAGGACATTCTGGTTAAAAAATGCACTTTAAGCAAACGTAGTCTCAAACCGTAAAACAATTAATTTTGAGTTACTACCCTCTACAATATAGAACCACTTTTCCTACATGCTGTATTTCCGAGAATATTTTAGGCCGAGAGCAAGACAAATCACCTATATTTGTAACTTTTGAGAGAAATTTGTTGTTCATTTTTTTCTGCAAACGTTTAGCCTACCATCGACCGTGAACCACGCTGTATACAACATACATCCAAGTGGGGTATTTGTAATCTTCGACCTCGATTTAAAATTCAATAAGGTCAAAAGTTGCCAAGCCTTTACAGAAATTCGTGAGTTCACAGCACGATATGTCCCACAATCGGAGATTACCTAACGGACATTATTTCCGTTGTAATGGATTTTTCATTTTCCGAATCACTTGTTTCCTATCTAACGTATATTACAGTCAACTTCTTAGCAAAAGTGTGTCCTAAAATACTTTTAGCCCTGTAACAGTTACAAAATTTAGGTATAAACCATATTATTGGTTTCATCTCCATGTCAGTCTCTTTAAAATGTCTTTTCTTCCACTTTCTCAGCGTCTGACGACAAAGCCTCGATGAGAGCTTCAACGCAGTTTTTGGGAATTACAGTGCCTAAAGCAAAGACATGACATAAAAAAATGTAATTTGACATTAATAATTAAAAACTGTACGAAGTTTATACTACCCTAAACACAAAACTTCAAGTGAATGGGCCCTTGCACTTCGCAATTAAATTGTCTTGTACTCTAACCAAATCATCGATGTTTGAACACAATCGCGATATTCCATGTTGATTATAGTACGTAAACACGTTAAAAACAAAAGAAACAGGAAACATTTAAAATAACGATACCTCTTCCAATGTGAAACACGTAACTTACCCACAACTTTTAAATCTTCTTCCGTCCTTAATCTAATCACTTGCATTTTATTTTGAACACCCCCTCTTGCCGCTAGGACACCTTCAACTCGACTCCATACGGATAATACGCTCCCACTCACGACATGATATGTGCGCCTTCGAAGTCCTGAAAAAATAATAAATTTTGTCAGATTTGGTGTAGATTTTAGTTGACACTACAACTAAGGAACAGAAGTCCAATTTGGAGATATAAAACTTCCTGCAATAAATTGTTGATTGTGTCCAAGCTGTCTGGCAGGTTACGCCATCTTGCTGAAATCAATACCAGATGCACTTACTCCAGTCAATTAGGAAACGAAAGTCGGTAACCATGAATCGATAGCACTATCCATTAACTGTAATGTTCTGACTGACACCATCGCGGCCTGCGAAAGCTATCTGTGTTAGTCAGATATGTTACCAAACGTCATAAAACAAGGAGTCGAAAAATTCGATCAAATTGCCGCATTGAGTGTGCTACTACAAAAGTCTAAATACCGTCTTAAGACGTCAGAATGAATGGAAATTATTTGCAAACACAGAAAGGGACGTACCCAATTTTTTTCACTAAAATACTTAAACAAAATTGAACTTAAAATATACAAACTTGCAAATTTCTGCAACTTACCGACTTCACATTCATGACCTGCGGTCGCGTTTCGACAATTGCCACGCCAATAGGCATGCGAACACGTATTAACGGACGAATCGTACTGGTCGGTCCATGCCTTTTCGGCATCAGCTGAGTCAACCTGAATAAAATGACTTCACTAGACAACATCACTCAATCTGCATATACGAATACGTTCACGATTTTGCTATAAATGTATTTTTAATGTAGATAATTTTCAAAACGATACATACCTTTTTATATTTTTTTTCAAGTTCCGCCAGGCTTTCTTGCCTAAACTGAAGACCGGTATTTGGTCTGTAGACGGAAAACATTTGGTCTTTTTTGCTTTCTGACTTTTTCTTTGTCGCACTGGCGTTGCCACCGTCCACAGCTACCGCTAATATAGACGTATGCTTGCCATTTCGAACCTTAAAATTAAATTAGATCATTCTAATTAGGTTCCACACTTAGGTATCCAGATCATTAAACGTTAAAAAGAAATTTTGGAGAAAAAAATTCTTTAAAAGAGTCTAACAAAAAGAAAAGTCTTTTGCAGTCCAGTTTCTACTTTAGGAAATAGTTCGAATAAGGTTTTCTTTACAATCTGACTTGCTCTACATACAGCCACAAAGGGACCAAGTTTCCCTGAAATACTCTAAATATTTATGTACAATTATTGTCTGAAAATTTACCTGATGAGACAACCAAAATCCTTCGTTTTCTCCGGAAAGGTCAGAAAACTTATCCAGAGCTTCGGGCCAAGACATGCCTCGTTCCACGTGTACCGTGTGCAGTTCAGTGGGGGCGGTACCAGTGGCGTGCTTCCTAAGGAACGTAACGATGCGCACACGTTTTACCACCTCACCACCTGTGCCTAAATCTAAGATTCCTAAATCGAACCGACCGGTCCTCTTAGCTTGGGTTACGATTGCCGCTAGAGTATCCGTGAAATACCTTGAACATTACAAATTAGTTCAAAACTGTGGTGAATTTGGCATTTTCGAGATTCAAATTAAATTGACATATTTTTGTGGATATGCATTTTTGTTATACACATTTCAGCGACTATTCAAGATACAATAGATGTTTAGCATCGATTCAGCCTCAACCAGAATTTAACTTTCTGTATTCCGAATATTCACGTAAATTATTATCGCTTCAGTATCAGAATAAAACCTAAATTTTCAATAGTCTCACGTAAAATATATAAATTCACTTAAACGTAAATATCTCTATATATCCAGAGAAAAAATCAATTTAATTTTGAACCATCAATGCTCAAATATAAATGTGGATTACCTACTTAAACAACCTATTTTGTAGTTCTACTGGCATACCAAGTATACGGTTAAGGAACTTTGACATATTGTTGTAGTCTTTGTCAAGGGACAAGACTCCTGGCATATTTTCACTATTTACTATGAGACCAACGCCAACCTATAAAACAGTAGATACATTTAAAAATTGGAGATAATCTTATGAATTTAATTAATTTTAATCAACAAAGTTTTTTTATATTAAAAATGAAAAAATCAGTAAAAAATTTCTTATATATTATACAAAAATTACTATAAAGTTGAAGTCCGATGCTTTTTTAACATTATCAACTTACCAAGGCACCAGCGACATCCTTAAAGAACTCGCCTTTATAATCTTTAGGAGGTGGGACGAGAGGCGCATCATATCCCATGATGGCTTTCATGGTCGCCTCTAGGGCCGCTCGACCATATTTGTTGTCAATGTTAAACTGACTCAGATCTCGTGTTTCCGTCGCTCGTCTATCACCATGCGTTAGGGCGCCCAAGCTTTCCAATCTACAGAATACAAAAAGCATGAGCAGAAAGTCGAATCTTCCCTAATAGTAAAAATAATGAGTTACAAATTCAGACAATCTGTTTCGAGTCATCAATTGTCAAGAATGGGTATGCCCTAAAACCAAAAAATAATTTCACAATGTGATTAACTTTAATAATACCCCGTTGAAACGCGACTCGTTTTCAGTTTATACAATTATATTCATAATAATATACAAAATAATATTCAGTTTTCGAAATTCCAATTCGAATGATCCCGTATATTAATGTTGGAAGCCAGTATAACCCAAACACATAATGCTTAAATGTGCTGAGCAAACGAAACTTCGCTTTCGATTTAGGCGTCAATCATGCTCCCACACTTTAAATACTTAAAATCGCTTTATTCAAGTATGAGTCATTCAAAGACGTCAGATTCAATTTTCCTAAATAACGGTACGAAGATTTATCAAAGGAACAGAGATAATAAAATAACCGATAAGCTCGAGGTTTAGGGGTGACAACTAAACTAATAATAAGATTCTATGTATGACATTTTACCTTTTGGCGACTATAGATGCAAATCTCCGCTCACCGGCCAAATCAGAAATGAGGAAAATGTACTCAGGTGCATTAACTTGGTTACTTCGGTGAGTCCTACCGAACTGCTGAATGGCTCTGTCAGCTGACCAAGGTAGTTCAAGTGTTATATGTACCCTTCTTCTTTGGTTTTTGACCCTCCGATCACTAATTGAAATTTATAATATATATTATAAACCTTTTAAATACAGTTTGATTTAGATAAGGGTGAATTCACTTTTTTATATAAAGAGAAATTAAGTTTTTGTTTAAAACGTATATTAAAATAGATTTTGCTTTTTAATCGTTCTATAGCACATGGTTTTTGGAATCATTATATTGTCCTTATCTAGGACACGCTATACATTCATATCATGATGTTATGAGCTATCTGAAGCCTAATATACCCGACATACAATACTTAGTGTATATGGGCCCGTCAACTTCACTTTTAATTTCGCACCAGCACTAGGCCTGGACCAGATTAGACATAGGCAGTTCAGATCCGAATAATTATCTAAGGTGGTGCACCACACATTTAATCAAATTAAATTGAACTGATTGTACCTCTGTAAGGAGATTCCACTAGATGCCGCTTCAGAAATAATGGCAACGTCCTTTTCTCCATCCATAAATCTTTGTTTTTCAGTCAGATTTAACGTTTCTAAGGGAACATCGATTTCCGATCGGCTCTCGTACTGAATGCCTCCATCTTCAGTTTGCACTACTCTACCTTTTCTACCTAAAATATAAAAAAGAAACATGACTATGGAGAGAATTTCATTTTCTGTTAGTGGTAGAGTGCGTATCTTTAAGTTAAAACTAGATAAATAGCTAATAAGTGCGAGTAATGCAATTATATCCTGCTCAAAGGGGGGAAATAAATTTCATTAAATGTCTGAAAAAGTGCCTGTTATCTTTAATTAAATGAAAATATTTTATAAGCGATTCAAAATGATCTCTATTGGCTAGTTTTACCTGTCATTTCTGCAACATTTTCTGGGCCACCCAATTCGTCAATTAACTGATCCAAAGTGTTGGGAGGGAGTTTTTCGCCTAATCTCTCGATCGAATGCAGTAATTCTTCTTTCATGCTGCAAGCTCTTTCGATTGCATCCATAGGCGGTGCTGATGATTTGATCTCAGAACCTCCGTTTGCTTTGGCTGGAGGCGAATTGAAAGAAAATGCCATTATTTTATTTACTAGCCAAAAAGAATACAATATCATAAACTGTTTGGGTACACCAATATATCCAGAAAATGTATATTGATTTAGGCGTTTTCAAAAAACAGAAACTTCAGATTTCCTATTTCTAATATAAAAAAAATCAGTACATAAATTTTTATCATTAATATCTTTTAAATGGAATATAATAAAATTTTAGTTTTAAAACATATACAAACCAATCTGGCGATCAAAATTTCCAATATGGTTGAAATTCTTTAATGGAATTATTTTATATACATTAACTATCATTTTTAAATAAGAAAAACGCGCTTACCTTTACTTGTTTTTTGCGTTATGAGCATAGAAAGCTTATCTTGTGTTGACTGCCGCTTTTTTGGAGATTTCTTCTGTTTTTTACCTTTTTTCTTGTTCCTGCTCCAAGGATCGTTGTCTGAGTCACTGAAAAGAATTAAGTAAAACTAAATCAACAAAATTACATTAAAATAACCTTTTAACATATAAATTATAAAAACGACGCTATTCGGAGGAAATAGTAAATTTAACAAATATTACCTATCAGAATTAAACGGGTTGAAATCACTAGACTGATTACTGTCACTATGACCCTCGGAAATTTCACTCTCGTTATCTGACATTTGAAAGTCCGAATCGCTTTTTTCACTGTTATCCGTATCCGAGGTTGACCACTTATTTCTTTTCACCGCTCTTTGCGCGGCTTGTCTCATGGGTTTCCTCTTTTGTGCGGAACTTCCTTCTTCCGAACTCCCGTTGACTGCCTTTTTGGGTATCATATCCACCCCTCCACCGATGCCCAATAATTTTTGTATCCTATTTCGGTCAGGGGCAGGAAAGTGTTTCTCAACTAGAGTCTGAAACACTCCTGAAAAAGAATTGGTAGTAGAGGACCTACGTAGAAGCGATGCCTGCAAACCTTTCGCCGTTGATACAAAATCGGTCAGTTCTCCATCATCTCTCTCCAATTGTTCTAAGGTCCTTGCTTCGCCAGTACTTTGGAGACCTATCACAACACATTTGCCCATTTTAATTGCCTCACGGGCTACCGCTACTGCATGCTGTACTTTGGCTGCTATACATAAGTATTTAAAGAATCTGCACAGTAAAAAAAATTATCACCATATATTAGATATGAAGATTATGACATATATAACAATATAGGTACCTTTGATGAGCGGACCAGAACTGTCCCCACATAGTTTTCCTCATGCGGTTTTCCGCGTCTACTAATTCCGCTGCCTCGTGAAATTTTTGCATGGCCTCGACCCACAGTTTAACACTGGCATCGTATACCTTTTCAAAGTCTTTTGAAAGTGGCACCTCTTCAATTTTGAACGATACCCCGTGAAAACTTAATTGTCTAGCTATATACATTCCTACGATGAAAATTACTCGATTAAAAACAGATTGATAGTTCAAAATTACTAATACCTCTTAACTTCATGTCCATTGCCACTATTTCCATTGCTCCCACACCACGTTTTTCCACAGCCGAAATAAAGTCTGCAAATTCTTTAAATGGTGTCCCCTCACCCCATAGGCCCAGGCGTACCATATAGGCCATATTTCGGGGTTCTGACGCTCCAGTTGCAGATGCGTACACGACGCGTGCTTTCGGAAGTTTATTTTGGAGTTCCAACACAGTAAGACCTATAAACGAGTGCAAAATATTTGTTATTAAATCCCAGAAAAAATATGACTGTAGAATTTGACATCGTTCCCACAGCGTATCATGTTCTTAATACACTGTGAATTAATGAAAAAATTAACAAAAACAATATTTTTTGTACAAGTGTATGGCAACCTTGAAATTTTCTGTGATGAATTAGATGCCATAGGACATCAGAAGTTAAATAGATTAAATATGACTTACCCGTTTTAGTTGGTTTAGATGATCCAACGGGACACAAATTTTTGGCTCTGTGACACTCGTCAAACACTATAAGGCCGTCGAAATCCTGACCGCACCATTGAAGCAACTGCTTTAACCTGGATTTATATTTCCCCCCTGCGGAATTACTTTCACCGATCAGCGCAGAATATGTGCTAAATATTACTCCTCTTTTCACGTTGTTATTTACAGCTGAGGAAATCTTAGCATACTAAAAACATAAATGAATCACCCATAGATATTTTTTATAAAATATAATAATCCACCTTAAATTTATTAAGGGGATGGACTTCAATTTTTCCAGCTCCGATGTCACGTAGATCCCTTTCGGCGTCATATTTAAGGTCATTAGAAACGGAAACCCAAATAGCTCTTTTTCGTCCTTTCAAATAATTCTCAAATATAATTCCCGCAATTGTTCGACCTTTTCCCACACCAGCTCCATCTCCTATAAAACTTCTCACATAAGTCTTGATCTTAAAACGTTAGACTCATATACCTACCTATTAAAAATCCAGCTCGACTTCCATCAGGAAGTATATGTTCATGTGCTTGAGAAGCATAGGTAATACTCTCTAGTTGCAGAGCGGATAAAGCTCCAGTTTTAATTGTATCCTCAGGTAGAGATACCTTGTACCACACGTCTACTGGTGCCACCGACGACAACGATGCAGTCTCTACTACTGGGTCTGGATGCTTCCTTCCTGAAATGCAACTAAGATAATTAGTATAAAAACAATAAGATAAATGCATCAGGACTTGCCAAGCTTAAGCTTTGACGGCATGTAATCCGCATAAGTTTCTGCTACTCCTAGCTCTTCGTCGTCAACTTCTTCTTCCTCTTGATGTTGTGGCATCATTGGTTTATTGTCCATTTGGTTCATCCACATTTGCTGGAGCGCCTATTTATTAAATATTCCGCCAAATAAAACAAAAACGAGAGCTTTCACCACCAACCTTATTACTTAAAGGACCTCCCCATTGTGCCATTGGATTTGAATTGTACAACATGGAGGAGAGATTCTGCAAAATTGGGTTAGCATATGGTCCTCCTCCCATTCCATATGCCGCCATTTCCACTACAATTGAAAAAACCTGGGTAATAATTGTTGAAAACTTATCTTTCACTTTTTCTGAACCTCAAGGGCCCAGAAGTGTTATCACAAGCTTAGCTGAAAATTATGGTGACAAAAGAGTATCAGGTGCTTTTAATAAAATCGCCGGGAAGTGCGCGTAGTGCATGCAACTGAAATAATTATTAATAAGCAATATATGTACATTCTAAAATCAATAGTTATCTCGTTAACATCAAACATGATTGGTTCTAAATTGATCTAATACGAATACACCTTCTAGAATGCAAAAAAAAATTATTACAGCGCGAACAGCTTTGCAGGTCCCCGAGCATCTAATCATCTAAGAAGTACCCAATGCAACACTGGAGATCTCCTAAGCCAGGCAGACTATGATGCAACTCAATTCTGTTTTTGCCAGGGTTTCCAAAGTTGAAAACTCAGAAAATATGTTTCTTTCTTAAAGCACCCTAAAATAATTTCCCTTGCGAATGAAGATAGTGTAGAAAATTTCATTAAAAAATATTTTTAGAGTATCACTCTCCAACAAATGTAAAAAATATGCAAATCCCAGTATTGCTTCATAAAGCATTGAGGATTTTTTTTTTGGATTAAACTTTAATACTTTACAGTATGTAAAAATAAAATTAGGTTGGTACCTGAATAGCATGGAACAACGCTTAGGTCAATTTTTAGGCAAATCTTTTTTTGTACTTGTATATATCTGCAAAATAGAATTCTACATCGAATTCTGGATAATTAAAAGAATTTCTACTTTTTAAAATATTTGGAAACCCTAGAATCAATTACAGAGTCACACAGCCATCGAACTTACTCTGCTGCAAAAACCGTGCTGCGTTTAAGGCGGCAGCGGAGGCGGAAGCCGCCCCTGACCCACCAGGGCCTCCCTGATGGCCGAAACCAAACATATTGGCCATGGGGCCTCCTGTCAAACTGCTCAGCATTGAAGCCATCGCGGCTAGGTCGCCCATACCGGCCGAATTGGCTGGACCACCAAATGGAGGGCCCACTATAGAATTTTCTCGTGGAAAATAATGTAACGACATCCGAATATAGGTGGCAATTCTCAACTGATAATTCATAAAAAATTATATAATATCTAGGTTTTATCTTCTTTTGAGTATTACATTACCTAAACTTGAAATTCCACCACTATAATTCCAGAAACTATAAAATTACACAACAAAAATTTCACATATTTTTATGTGAACTTGATAAGTTCTTGAACTATTCACACTAAAATTATTTACAAAACTTTGCGAAAAAACTCAGTTTCCACAATTCAAATGGTAATGCAAAAATCCCTAACAGAACAGCCACGATGTAATCAAATTACCTGGTTGTCGCATCATGTCATACATAGCATTGGGGTGTATATTCATGCCTGGCATGCCGCCCATCATTTTGCTATTCATACCCAGGGACCCAACTGGCATTTTGATGTCAGGTTTCAAGTCTTTTTCTTGTTTCAGTTTAGTGTCACGGTTCTCTGCTATTGCCGCAGCCGTAGCTAAATCTTTGCCACCGCCTAATCCAAATTTAGTAAATAATTATTTACATCAGAAGTCCAGTAAGTAACATCTAATGAATGTGTATCGTATATTATTTTATTTCATCTATCGCCTAATTCACAAAATATTTGTTTCAATTCAAATTAAAAATGTTTCTTGAAAATACGGCGAACGCCATATTTTTCTATTAAATAAATCAATAATTAGTGGCTACATACAATTATTACTTGCCTTGAAGAAACATTTGTCCTTTAATCTTACCTGGAACCTCTATCTTATCAGGGTCTTCGTCATCGTCAAAATCACTTCCTGACAGCTCTTCTTCGTCCATGGCTTTTTTGGACTATTGAAACAGGATTAAATCAAAAGTAAGTCAAACTGTATGACTACGAAAATTATTAAATCTAAAAATTAAAGAAAATTATTAAGCATAATGTCGTGCTAAGCGTGGGTCTCCTGGATTAATCTGTTTTGTATCAACATATTTTCATTATTTGTTTGATAGAATATTCAATCAACTTTTGTTTAAGAAAGCTTTATTGTCAAACAGCCTTTTCAAGAGAATGATAATTTGTGGATATTCAGGCATGTAAACGCATTGAATATAGATATTAGAGAATTAACTTCTAAAATCTCTAAATAAATGCCATAATTTTCACTTTTTTGAGACATATTGAGAAAGCTGAAACCTCTTTTTCATTTAGTTAAATGGAGAATAGGATGCATAATATAGGGAATGATGAAATAAATTATGTGTTACATTTTGTTTTTTTTTTAATTTATTCACTTTTCTGAAAGATATTGGAGATGATTCAAAATATGTTATAACAAAGTGCCAGAAACTTAAATACTACAAAATTAAATTATGGCAAATATGCGTAATTTAACGTTATAACGTATACATTACTGCGAATTACATATAAGCACCTTGTAAATAATTAAAAACCCAAACATCACATAAGTTACTAAGTGTGTTACATCAACGAATTTATAATAAAAAGTGGTGTTAAAATCAACTGGAAAAACAAAAATAACTTATAGATTTGCTTGCATAGTGAAAGTACTTCCTTAAATGCTTAAATTCTCTCCCATTTAACTGGATATTTTTATTATCCAATATTATCCTTACATTGGAAACACTATGTATTATTTCGTGCGCAGTATGGTTATCGTTTTTGCACCAGTGAGCTAGCGGTAACTTTGCAAAAAAGGCTGTAAAGTTTTTGTGTGTTTGGAAGCCGTCGAATCGTTTATAAAATGATTCAGTTAAGTTCTAGCATGGTGACAAACAAGATTTTTGTTGTGTGGAATAAAATAATATTTCAAGGAAATGGGATGTTTTTTATTTTAAATACTTGTGATATATGTGACTAGTGTGGCTAACATTTAGTGAGTTAAAGTGGGTGTTGTGTAATTGTCATTTAATGAGTAAAAATGAAATTTGTCAAAAACTTTTTCTCCTTTTGTGATGAAAGTGATAAAAAGTGAAGGAAGCCCATACTGTTGGTGCAATGAGAGTAGATTGGGATAACATGGATTTATAGTTTTAATTAAAAGGAAAGGTTCTGATTTGTGTCTCACCTTCAATTTAATCCATTAAATAAATAAATGCATAGAAAAGTTGATATTTACTTATAAGAAAGTAATATTTTAATTAGCTAAGTACAGATCCCCATCTGCATTCATAATATGCCAAATTTTTTTTATTTTTTGTAATGTTCTCTAATGAAACCTGACAGAGATGTTATTAGGGGCTTATTTTGAACAAAAAAAATTAGAATATGAATTAATTTTTTGAAAACTGCTAGAAATTATAGAAATTATTAAGCAAAAATGATCAAAGAGTAGCAAACCTAAATTTAAAAATGAAATAATATATGGTATGTCCCATTTAATATATTGAAGTTGCTACACTTGATTATCATTTAATTGCACTTAGCTTAATATAAAATACCTACCATTTTCAGTACTCATTAAGAAATAAAAGTAAATGTGAAAATAAATAAATCTTTTAAAATACTCTGTTGGCAAAAATTGAGACTGATGAATATTAATTTCCTTTGGCTACCTTTGGGCTCTTTACACTTATCCAGCCAAAATTCTCTGAATCTCATAAAGCCCCAAAACACATATGGAAAATCTATGTATCATCGCAACTCACCACAGCATTTGATCATTTAGTTAATTTGTATTATATTATTGTTATTTTATATTAAGTTATTCATGCTGAAGATTATAATAGGGGTCTATTCTTAATGGTAATATTGGCGCGAAAGCAACCATTATTTCACATAATAATCAACAATTTTAAACAAACTCTAACAATGGATGCTTTGTTCAAATCTTATGTAATTGCTTTAATCAAATTTAATAGAGAACTATGTAGTTAATGCTCTATTAGATCTATTATGACATTGAAGATAACATTATTCTTTTCACCTAGCAGTGAACACATGTGTACAGTACTTGGTCAATGGGTTGAATGGAGATTTAAAGTTGGAACTAGCTCAAACCCAAAAGCATACATTTCTGTTCTAAGACAAATATGGCGTGCACCAACGCCCTAAATGACGGTCCAGACCCTATTAGCAAACCCAAGAGACCCAACTAATCAACAATGTCCCAATAGAAGCCCCAAATTAGAAAAATCGAATATTTGTTTTTTTGTATTTTTTGGTTATGAATTTTTAAACGCAGGTCTAGGGCGGAAAAAAGGATAAAAACAACGAATTATAAAAAATCAATGCACTCTACCGCTTAAAGTGATAAGAAAGCAGCTACTCCATTGGAAATTAAAGGGAAATCTCCAAGAAAAACGCAAAAATAAACAGATTAAAGCAGGGAAGGAATGACGGTAACAAAAAAATGACATTACCATTTTTTTTCGGCCAGCTATTTCTCATGCAAAATCGGGATAAAGCACTCAGATTTTAGCGAAAATTCAAAGTCTACGATATCTACTTTGCGTTTAACGCTAGCACTAACTTACAACTTTCTTAGATCGGGGCATTTTTCAATTTTAAAAGCGGAAACACTTCAAATGGAATTCTGCAAAACACGCCAAAACGCCATTCGATTTCGATTACCCATCATGCACTAGTGCGACGTTGCCAAATGAGTATTGGTAAATCTGAACTATAAATTTGTGAAGGAACTATGAATTGAGTTATTGCATTATTAGCAACTGTAAAGCAAATATAAATATTCAAAATTAAGGGCAAATTTTTCTGTCATAAAGGTTTAAATAGGCTCGTGATAATGTTGTATTATATTGGTAAAGAATATCTGTTAAATTCTTTGATACTTCCTATGATATGAAAACTTGGCAATGTTTTACTCATGTTGCCAACATTGATTTCTAGGGACAGAAGAAGAAAAGACACTGAAAAGTTAGGGACTTTTTAATTTTGTATGCTGAATTTCAGATTTAGCTGACAGAGGGAGCACCACTCGCTGCAGAGTCCTTTACTACTCTATAATTCTAGCGTGCCTGAATTGTGTTCTGGTGATTCAAATTTAATTTCAATTGAGTGTGTTGTGTTTCTTATTCTCAATCTAAAATTTTGTGGTCAGTAGATAAAATTAAGACTGAAATGAAACTATATATAGGGATCAGGATTCAGCAAACCAAAATCATCTTGCAAAACGTTTTCTACATATTTTGTTCTGTTTTGAGTTTGATTGAAGGAATTTCTAATTTTTTCGGTTTCAAGCATATATTTTTTTCCCTTTTTAGGAGTCTTTGACTTTACATCACGTAGAATAAGTTACATGTTATTTTAATTAAAGTGAAAAATAGTATATTGGTGAGATTGACTACACGATACATGTATTTGTATACTATGCACATATATTATAACGGGTGATCATTAAAATAAAACGCAACATTGATTAAGGAATTTGCTATTAAACGTCTTATTAATAATCGAATTTATCCCAAACATACCTCTGACATTTCAACGCTTATTTGAATTTTTTTTATTATCGCTGTTTAGGTATATGCACACTCACACTAGTGGTAGAAAGTAGGGAGTTAGAGAAGACAAAATTGAAAACATTATTTTTCTCTTCGCACAGAAAGAAACGATGTGTCGTTTGAAAACAGTTTCTTGAGGCTATATCTGTGTTTTTTTCAAGTTTTCTTTAATTAATTAAATATTTATTTAATGAAATTAACTTTTTGACGAGGAAAAGTAGTTTGCATTTAAAATAATAATAACCATAAAAATTAATAATATAATATAATCTGTAAGTGATAACGGACCGTAAGCTACTTCCATTACTTCCACTTGAAAACATATAATTTTGAAATATCAGTTAAGTATCTCCCGGATTCTTGCAATATAAACATAAAAATGTGGCCGGAAATTGAAATAGCACTAAAAGAGAAAAGACGGGAAATAGCTCTTAGCGGCGCCCATGTTACCGAGAGGATTGAAAAAAATGGACTTGATCCTTCAATTTACACCTTAACAGAGTTAAATTTTTTAAGTCTAACTGGCACAGGTCTTCCCGAGCTCTCCTCAGATATCTCAAAACTAAGTAACCTACAAACGTTGATTTTGCATTCTAACAAAATTCAACAGCTGAATGAAGAATTAACCAAACTGACGAAGCTGAAACACCTGGATCTCTCTTGTAATTGCATTGTTAATATACCTGACAACATTGGCTCATTATCTCAGTTGGCTACTTTAAATTTGTCTCATAACAAGCTCACCAGCTTTCCTGCTCTACTGTCAAATTCGAAACTTGCAGTACTTGATTTATCTCATAACAATTTGACCACATTTCCCAATATCTGTAGTCAAGACATGACTAATTTAAGCGAGTTGAAGCTACAAGGGAATGAGATTGATATAGTTCCAAGTAATATTAGCACCTTGCCTGTTTTAAAAATTTTGGATTTGAACAATAACAAATTAAAAGCATTGCCTGGAGAACTTTCAGATTGTCTTAAGCTAAAAGGTAAGTTTCTCTTTTCATTACGTGAGATTAGAACTTTCCCCAGATAATTTAATTAATAATATATATTTTATATTATTTTTACCAACTTTTTAATGACAAACTTTCAACTTTGGATGCACCAGTTAAGATTAAGACCCCTTTTGACTACACATACCTCTATTGGTAACTATTGATAGATTTTCATTATATCATTGTAGAACTCAATCTTAAGTCGAATCCAATTGACGATCGACGACTTTTAAAACTTATCAATCAATGCAGAACAAAACAAATAATTGATTATGTAAACCAAAATTGCTCACGAACCGTTAATGAAGAAAATGGAGTTTTAAAGGGGGGAAAAAGAGGTTCCAAGCTACGCCAGAAAACTGAGGATTCCGAAGATGAAACTAAAAATGAGGAAACAAATTTCAAATACAGTATTACCGTGAAACCAGCAGATGAGAGTTTTAAAGTGGTTGTTGAAAACTCAACAAAGGCAATTCGAGAGCACATCGTTTGTTGCCTTGTGAATAATATAACTTTTAATGAAGATAATTTCAAAGATTTTATAAAATTGCAAAATAAACTTCATGATGGAATATGCAACAAGAGAAATGCAGCGACGATAGCAACGCATGATTTCAAAAAATTGGTAAGATAACCCTTAATATTAAATAGGGAATATTGCGAAGTATGGAAGTAAATAAGGGTAGCTCTCTCTCCATAAACTTACACTAATCAACGGTTGCTATTTAAATTACTATCGAGCCCAGTGATGTCCCCACATGAGGATAAATAAATCTTTATTTATATTTTTACCGATTTCCACAAATTTTTAGAATTCTACTACAATTAAATATACAACTTCACCAGCAAAGGAATTGCGAATTAAACCCTTAAATAGGCCCGTGGAAGTAACTGGTGCCGAGTTATTTACAAAACTTCAAACAGAAGCAAATAATTTAAGAAAGGAGAAAAAACGTAGCGATTATTCGGGAATACACAAATATTTATATCTCATAGAAGGAAAATCAGCTTACCCCTGCTTGGTCAATGATGTAGGAGATGTAGTATCATTTCCTCCAATAACGAATGCAGATATTTCAAAGGTGAGTACCAAAGCAGGAAATTTTCACTTTCTGCAATATGAGTTTTGATAAGGAAAAACGTTAAAAAACTTGAATTGTAATGACACTAGATTGAGCCAACTACAAAACAAGTGTTTATCGAAGTTACGAGCTCGACTTCACAACTCATTTGTAAAACGGTTCTCACAGACTTACTGAAAGAGATGGTCCAGCTATTTGGCACGGACTTGCAAGTTCAACAGGTGCGAGTTTTGGATGAAGAACTAAAGTTAAAATTGGTTTATCCATCAAAAAATGACCTTAAATTCGATGAATATGCCGGAATTAAAGTAATTAGGGACTAATGCTGCATTGCCTTGAAAATATAAGAAGTGATAAAAATTCATCCAAATAAAAATAGGTCATTAATTTGAAATAATGGTCTATTTTATTAAATGCAAGTGTGATTTTTTTTTGTGCCACTATTGCTTAGGCAGTACCCCAGTTTTAAGGTAAGTTCATGTAGGAGAGTAGTTTAAATTTAACATAAAAATAACGTGTAAACTCGTCGATAAAAGCGAGATGACCAGTTACCTAGGGTAGAATATTTTGTTTTTCAGATATAATTTTCCTATAGATTTTTGTTTCTAGTTTTTTGTTGTTATCAGGTCTCTCGAAAGCGGCACATTTTTTTTGTTTAGTAGACACTAAAATTTGCTTGGTTTAATTTAAAATTTTCTTAATTTTTAATAACTACTAGTTGTAAGGTATGCAGTCCTCAGCATGTTTTTGTGTGTATATTAAGGAAAGGTTTAGAATATTAACCGATTTCATGGCACATGTTAACTTATCTTTACTTTATGGTACTATTAATCGTACGCATTTACGTCTTACATATATAACATGACACATACTAGGTAAATAGATTGTAATTCTTTACCTAGGTTAATTCTAATATTAAACATTGCTCAGATTTGCCAAAAAAGTGCCTATGTATAAGCCAATGAAAATAGTTTGTTAATATTTATCATTCTAATATTTCGAAATTAGTGACGTATTTTTTAGTTTTATAGTGCATAAGTGTAGGGTGGCCGTGGAAAGATTATGCCCAGTATTTCGTTCCCAAAAGAAGTTGCACAAAATTGCTGAGTTTTTCATGTTTACATCTTTGGTAAGTGTATAGGGCGTTAAAACTGCATCGCATACTTTGATTTTGTTTTATAATAACTTGTAATATCCCGTATTTTGCTATTACTGTAATAAAGTTTGTTTGATACTAAAGCTTTAGTATACTAACTAATGGTACCAAGTTCTATAAATCAGACCCTCAGTGAAAATTTATTGGGATATTTCCTATTACCTGTCACAGATTGTAGTAGAGTTGATTTTAGGGTGTTACACTTTACAACGTAGGTATTTTAAAATACGTGACATGTCTATTGACAGGTTGTTAAGTATCTAATTGGCCAAAAAATGTACTGTTGTTTGACCTTCAAGTATATTGGTGAAAAACGTAAACAATGAAAATATGCCAGAGGCGTTATTGGTTTAATTCTTCATCGTATCGAAATTCGATTTAAAATGTTTGTTCTTTAGGATACGACGTTGGACTAATTCAGTATTGTGCGCCAATGGACTTTCTGTGCTGATGAGTAAAAATGAAATTTATTAATATCAGGACAATTTTATTAATACTATACATATACGTACTTACCTAGAATTTATAATATCTTAAATCTTATTTAAGTATTTATTAAAATGCCTGAGGAATCACATCGTTTACTATTTCATAAACATATATTTTTTTGACATCTTCATGAAAAATTATCCAATTGGAAAGACGTGGATCCAATTGGATAGAAGTGATACTATAATATCAATGTATAGCCAAAAGCACTGTTAACTGACAAATACTTCCATTTGCCAACGAGAAACATTTAACATTGCACGGCATTATTCACGCATAATGCCGGTTCTCAGCTCAATGAAATGTGTCTACTCCTTCTAATTTATTAAATTTGAAATAACGTTTACTTTTTTCGGATTATGCGGTTGAGGAATTATATTGAGTTACAGTAATAATTAAATTAGAGTATATTGTTACTCTATTTTCATGAAAGAGTCAATTATTATAAAATTTATCAATAATTTGCACCAATATTACCATTAATTAACTTATTATGTTTTGTTTAAACATTCAAATCAGTAGTAGTTTTCACATTACGTAGATGTTAAAATATCAAGCGCTTAAACATTATCCTTTGGTTAATGCACTACTTGCTTCATTTACATGTCCCTCCTTATTAAAGAAACCTACCACATAAAAAAAAACTATAAGAACCATAAAAATTTAGCAGAATAACACGAATTTAAATTGACTAGTATATTTTTACTACTAATTTATAACAATAATTAGGGATCATAACCATTTTTAGGTTTGGGTACATCAAAGGTTACCTCACAACACAAGATTAGGACATTGTCATGAAATTACGCCATTAGCAAGCAAACAGGAGTCGAAAGTATCCCTTACGCACATCATAATATTTAATCATATTACTACGATCTCAAAATAATGGTAAATTTTATGATGGAACGTGCTATCTTATATAATAAGTATGTTAATACATGGGTTTTTAAATTGCCGTAAAAAGGCAGAATTCGATATTACAACAGAAACAATTGATTTGGATTTAAAATCTAAATATTTTGCAAGCAAACATTACTTTGTTTATATTAAATAAAGGCTTTAACAGGAATGTAAATAAGACGGGAAAAACAAAGTCTTGATAATGTTATTAGACTAAACACTTCGCTATGAAGAAAAGAACTAGAAACTGCTACTGCTGTTTACTATTTTGTTCCAACTATTGAATCAAGCACTCCTTAACTTAAATTTTTCGAGCCCCGTTTCTTGTACGAACATATACCACTAACCATAAATTTAATATGTTTTACTTACGATGAAATTGGATAAACGAGTCATCATCCTTAAGGATGAACGATTATTTATGACCAAATATATTTTTGAAAGCAAAATTTCTATTCGACATTTATTTCTGCATAACGAGTTTTTCCAATTTCAATTGATAATGCGATAATTCTCCAGATTTTAAAATCAAGTGTTTACTCCGGCTTCTTTAAGAGCTTCTTCCGTTCGTTTATATCAATAATAGAGAGGTTTTTAGCGGCCACAATGCAATGTAGAAGAGATATAAACGTTTTTGCTAGCATAACCGGAGCCGACAAATATAATATTATTTTCAGGAGTGGAAAACCTAAAACTATAGGGTTCAATTAGTTTCCATAAGTTGAAAATTAAATTGAATTCGCGATAGAGTTGTTCCAGATACCAAACATACAAATGTCAATTATATTATTATTTACAACATTTAAACTAAATTCTTTAAGTGGGAAATTTTGCCACTTTAATTAATCCAACTTAACTTAAAATTTTTTAGTACAAATAAAGACCAGTTCCTTCAAAAGAAAAATTGTGACATGCTCACTAACTTATACTTACCAAGAGGGCCTGGTGTGAAATAGTAGAGATAGAGTGATGCAAAAAATGCCTCGTTTCCAAAACACATGAAAAACAAAACAATTCGATTCGTGTAGTAAACATTCATTATGGGATTTTCTGACATATCAATAAATTTGTGGCTTTGTTTTCCCTGTAAAATACTCCTAGAAAAATGTACAAAGTGATTGTAAACCATAATTATACTATATAGTGAAACATACGAGTGCAGATAAATCCAATGGCATGCAACATCAATACACATGGAAAGAAGTAAAGGAAACATGGCATTGGGGTACAAATGGGCCAAAACTGCAACAAGTCCCATTGTTCCACAGCGATCAGTGAGTTGATCTAGCATAGCCCCAAACTTTGTCCCCTGGTTAAAATATCTGTAATAAAATATAAAACGTTATTAGTTACGAATTCAAAGCCTGGGACCATTACTTTCACAAAGTAATTTAACAACATTTTTTATTTTTATGAGTATATTTTACCTTGCTGCATGTCCATCTACTACATCAAGTAAAGCTGACACCACATAGCACAGGGATGCAATCACATAATTTGTGGGCATGAAGTAAAAAGATATTAGTGCCAGTATTACTCGAGCATAGCCTGTAGGAGTTGAGTTGTTTTAAATAGGTTTATTAAATAAAATTTAAGTTTACCAACCAATTATATTGGGTACAAATAAAAAAATGTTTTCTTCAGTTTGTTCAGTCATGAGGAATTCTTTTGAAGATTGGTGAGATTTTAATTCAGTTTAATTTAGTGTTATAAAAAGTATATTTCAGACTCTTGCTTTGTTATTGTTTTATATAACTGTTACTTATGCTTTTAGTACGGCTTTTCTTAAATGAATTAACTAATTAATACTTTAATTAAACTCTGACATCCAACAGGACTTATCAAACATCTCTTTTCAATTATATCATTCTGTCACCATGTGTAAAACGAGGTTGCCAAAATGAACATCGCTTTTAGCATTACAGTTAGCAAGTGTGTATTTCAAAAACGTAGGAATGGTTAAACATTCCACAAATATCTCAAGTACAAATTTTTAATTTTCCTTTTGATGTGGATTGGAAGAAAAAATATTAATGGAAAAAGAAGTAGTACCGGAGTCCCAACATAAATTAAAAATATTGATTTCAGTATTTTAATGCTAATGCTGGCAACACTGCCAGAACTCTTTATTCTATTACTCCCTACTCCTTCTATGTAATTCGAAAACGTTTATTGCTGCACGACAAATGACATCTTTCTTTTTTTGTCATTCTAACGTACCTGTCAATATCCAATGTCTTAATAATGTCAATTTGTATTTGTGTAATAATAATGGCGGAAACGAGAAATGTGATTGTACTTAATTTGTACTGCTTTTTCGGCACTTTATAATAAAAACATCTTTATTAATTAATTTAATATATTATCAGCACAAAATGCATTGTGGTGAAAATGCCACGGCAAGCATCTAAATAAGTTTTTTGGCGTATTAAGTGTAGGCTTCTTTATGGAACAGGGCATTCTGGACATGGCCCCATTGCCAGATAATGATAAAAATCCTGCCAATAAAAACAAGGACGATGAAGATAAGTTAAAGCCCAAGGAGCCTCAAAAAGATGAAAAAGTAAGTTAACTGTGTTAGCTACTTGTATTCATATTCCTAGATGCAATTATTTGACTTGATAGACATCACCTCTGTGCATAATGTAAACTGAAACACTTTTGTTTACAACCTCTTTTTAAATGCACTGCCTACATGTCCATATCCATTAAAACCTACACTACGCTAGTGGATTGCCCAGTCATCTTAAATTTTAGGTAAATTTAAAAATTAAGTATTATTTGTTTTGATTTTCATAGTCTTTTTAAGGAAATATTAGTTGTTTCACTTTAAAAAGTTTAGGTTTGGGATATGGGTTTACCCATAATATTTTCACATTTTCAAGCATAAGTGTTACATGTATTAAAATAATTGTTAAAGTTTTTAAATTTAAGAATGCTAGGTCCTGTGAACTGTTTTTCCCTATTTTACCTAAAAATTCTTATTACTTATTGATTGTATTGAATTGAATTGGTAGGTATTTAGGTATTTGAATATTCCAAATAAACTTCCAATAATATTTGGAAAGTCTAAAATAAATTAAAGTGGTATTAGGACATATCAGAAACTGCAGTGTAAATTGAAATATACTTAGAAGCAGAATAATTCTAATTTAATTTGTGATTTGACAGTTTTAGTAATTTTAGCATCTTTTTTTTGACTATAGACTCTATCAAATTTGAATGATAGAGAGCTGAAGGCTTTGCTGGATGAAGCTATTAACTACAAGAACCCTAAAGACAGAGAAGGCAAAAGTGAGCTATTTAATGTAAGTGTATTAGTAGTGCTTAGCTTACTTTAGAGCTCCTCCATTACTATAAATGGCATTCAGCATTTATAATCATTATTTCAGAGAAAATTTTAATTCCAATTTTTGATAATTTAGTATAAATAATTTTTCCTTTAAATTTTTGGCAACTGGACCAGAGTAAGATTATTTAAAATTTTAAAAATTGAGTAATTTTAACATGAACAGGACTTACTTCTGGAAGCTGAAGAAACAGAGCGCATTGCTCGAGCTACTTCTGCTGGTGGATCGGAGCTTGTAAGGCATTGCAACCCTGCAGCCCGGCGACAGCGCCATAGTGGGGGGCCTAGGGGTCGCAGATATGCAGGTCCTTCCAGCTCTGGCCTTATGGGTAGGAGTGTTAGTGAAAGGTGTGTAATACTAAGATATTTTTTCTCATTTTAGTAACCAAACACTTATTATGTTTATTATACTGCAAATGATACTTTTACTAAATGACTGTCATGGTGAAATAAGTGTTTAGCTTTCAGCACCTTAGAAGCATGGAAATAAAAGGAAAAAAAATAAGTTAATGGAGCAGTGAGTAGTAATGGGGCATGATCTCATAAAAGCATTATTATTAATATTTTTACACCTTAGTATGAATGAAACCCTAAAATCTACAAGCCGAAAGGATCCAATGGAAGAAAATTTGAACTATTCAACAACTGTGTTTTTTCTGAAACATATAAAGCACCTTTGTATAATTTATTGTCATATTTCTAAGAGATTTTATTGCGCCATTTAAATTTTATATTGGCTCAAGTTTGATGTGTGAACTACTTATTTAATTTGTAGTTACCCCGTGGGACACCGAAAGTCATAAATCAAGTATAATTCTAAATACATTTGTGCTTTTTTGTCATAATAATTATTCTTGTTATGGTCTGACCCAACAATGTTTGACTAACTTTTACTGCTTTATCGTTTAGATTGTCTAACGGTATATGATTTTTCAGGACAATTTTAAGTTAAATCTTATTAATAAAATAATCTCATGTTGCTGATTTGTGTTTCTGACAATATTATTCCTTCAGGCTGATTTATAAGTGTAAATTTATTGTTTCAATGAATGCGCCTTCTTTTAATGAGTAGTAAATTAATTAACGATTTCTCCATACAAATGAGGAAACAATCAATCAAAAAAGTAGTATGATTGTATGGTTGCATTTGTCAATAGCATTATATTGTATTTATTACTTTTGATACTATTCATTTAGGTAAGTTGCTACAGAACGCAATAATCGATCTATTTTAATGTACGTATTATTATTCGGTCGTGGAAGAAACTAAAACAAACTTGAACCGAAAATTAATTTCTATTATTTATTGCAGAGGCACTCACGGGGGTTCCTTGGACAATTTGGCGAAAGAGGAACTTTATGAGGCTACATGTCGACGTTTAAGGGGTGCTAGGAAATCTAGCACAAGCTCAAGTGGGGCATCTTCTAGTTATGGGGGTAATCAAGTGCGAGTTAGCGCTAGGCAGAGAGAAGGCGGTAAGTAATTCGTTTAAGTATCCAATGAGGAGGAGTGAAATTGAATGCGCTTGATATATTTATAAGAAGTAAAGTCTATTCGAGAATCTGCAATTACTCTAAACGCATCTAAAATAGTTGTGCTAGTTGTTTATCAAATTCCAATTATGTGTATCAAATTTAGGGCTTGTCAAAGCGATGATAGATTTTTTATTTTTTGCCAATACGGTTTTCCTTTGTTTTGTACAATTTCGTTGCATCATTGAGATATTCGTCTAGCAATGTTTTCACATTTTTGTTTTATTGTAATGGCGATGATTTAAGTCATTGTTTTAATATACATCGCGACACGTGGACAAGTCTGAAAAATACAACAAAACTACTTTTAAAATGTAGTTTCGAGACGGTAAGTAGCAGACGTATATCACACAAATATTTTGAATTCTAACACATTCTAATCCAATAAAACTTGCATTTGGTATATTTTGCATGCTATAGTTGTAATCGGTGTGACAAAATATTCGTTCAACTTTAAAAACCTGTAGCTTGCTATTATCGTCTGAGGCTTGTTTTGATAAGAATTTTTGCAATGTGATGAAATTTTTTTTTACCTAATTGTTGAAAGGCTCTGTACCTATAATTTTTCTGTGTGCATGTCCGTTTATCACCTAAGAGGAAATTTAAACTTGCATAATATGTGTAAGTATGTAATGAACGTATCAGTCTTTGTTGAGTTGTTAATATCCATGCAGTTATGGTGCCTTTACCAAGCCAATAAATTAATATACTCGTATGTAAATGACCTAATGACCCGCAGTGATTTTTGATAGCATTTATATTACTAAAGCCCTCTCTGCGGTCATTGTTCTATTGATTACCATATACATGCCAGTTATAATATCTTGATTAGAATTTAAAATGTCTCGGACGTATTACTATTCGAGGTCAGTTAATAGTCCTATTTTTACGATAAAATCTTCGTAGGTATGAATTTAGTAAGTGGCACAAAAAATCAATTGTGTTAATTATGGCAGATTTGCATGAGGGCTTCCATGCTACCCGGGGGTGGTTGTAGTAGTGCGACCGCACGGCAAACAGCCACGTTTATGTTTCATTTAACTGTGGACTGTTAGAGGAAACAAAAGGAATACGTGGAAAGTGTTTGTGCGGGAACTTGAGTGGCCGAAACAAAGACTATTGTAGTTATGTAGTTCTTAATATTTATTTATGGAAGAAGCGTCGTGGATCAAATGGCATTTTCGGTGTATGATTCTCAGGCGAATAAAGTGCGTGCTGTGTATTTGTTACTCGACGAGCCCCCCGAAGATTCTCTGTCTTCTGGAAAATTTAAAAAATGGGATCCGCAGTATCAATCTGGTAAGATTGTTACATGTCTTACCCTTAATACTGAACAGTTTAGTTCTGAAATAGGACCCAATATCAATAGGTTTTAAGGATTGAGTACCGGCTGATAGAATGCATGTTATTTTTTTTTTGTTGGGGTAGGTCTATACATTGTATTCACCGTTATCACTATTCATTGTTGTAGATCGAGAATAAATTGATTTAATTTACTAAAAAATATCGAAAAAAGCGCTTTCTGCTAACATATATTTTAGGCTCGCAGATCTAAAAATAAGTGATATTAATCATGCAGTTTTACTGGCAGAATCAAAATTTCTTGTAGCCGCTCCTATTTATTAAATGCATCCGGCTCGACCCATATTCCTAATTTCCTAGTCGATATTTTACATTACAGGCTGCATGTTGCACTAAATATAAAATGGACTTTAAACATGAATGATCAAAAATCACTGGAGATGAAGTATATATTTTTCAAATAAGAATTTTGTTAATGAAATCTGAACTCTGTCTAAGCGTATACATTTTTGTCCCAAACATATTAGATCAAATATGCAATTACGCGCCCATTAAAAATTATTTATCAAATCGACTTGACCATGGGACCGTTCTGGTTACTGATCACCAGTGATATTGTCTTCAAATCATTAAGTAATAGCCAGCAATATGGTACTAACGATGTGAGATTTTTGGAAAATTTTTGTAGAAAATACGTGATCCTGTTCAATTTCCTTTTACGTATAAAATTAGAACAGGGAAATATTCGCTATTTAAATTCTGGTTAGAAAAGTATAATTCAATTTAACGTGTCCGCATCATTAAGAACTGTAGCATAAATTGTTAAACCCAGTTATTGTATAACTTAATACCAATTTTATTAATTACTACATGATCTTATGCAATAAGAAATTAAATAAGTATGGACCATAGGTCAGATTTTCTCTTTTACAATTTACTAATCGTATGGAATTTATACAAAATGCACACATATAGTATACATAGTTGCCAGTTGCAGCCCAACTCCTTCATCCCGAATACGCACATTTTTCTGTTTCTTGACCAGAATCTCGCGCGAATCTGTGGTTAATACGCTTTTGTGCTTATTTGAAAACTAATTTTAATTTTGCAATAATAAAATTAAAAGTAACGTATACTGGCAGAGATTTGTGAATTAATTTCTTTTGTTACTTCACGTTGATATTTTCGTTTAACATACATGGACGTTCACAAACCTGCTTTTAATTGAATATAGTTGTTGTATTTGCGTAATTCTATGTGCTTTACGAAATGCTAGTTGAGGTTGTTAATCGTCGTTTTCAACTTGGTGTTTTTCGTTTCATCCCAGATTATTTCTAGCAATAATTCTTCCATATTATTCTATCGATTTAATTCCCTTGACTTTTGCTGTACACCAGGTATTTTCCCTAATTTTTGCATCGTTATTTAACTTTCAATAGTGATTTCAACAGCCAACTTACAACCAGTTAAATTCCCTTTTACGCGTTTTAATTCGAAAAGAGCAAAAAGTGGCAATTTCTCCACATTTAGGAGATATTTACGGTTGCTTGAGCCACTATCTAGCTATCTTTTGGCGTCAGCAATTACGCTGGCACCGGCGCCAATAAACCATGTATGTCTAAACCCTGCTTAAAGGGGGGTTTACGTTTTTGCGTGTGTAAACACGTGAATTTTGAAGTGACAGTAAACTGATGGCAATAATTCGTACAGGTAAAAATAGTAAAAGCGGTTAGATTTTTTTATTGCCAGTAATTACAATGGCACTGGCTCCACTGAACGATGCATGTCTAAACATCGTCTTATGCACACAGAAGTTAAACGACATTCAATAAATCCTTCAACAATAAATAATTCAATATTTGTGAAGCTTATACATTAGTAAGCTTGGATTTGTACTAGTGGGTAACCCATGAGCTACTAGCTATAATCTGCACAAAATGATAATTTCGTAATGAGTATGAGATGAGTAGCGCATATGAATTTTTGGACACCCTGTAGACTCCAGTATTGTACATGTACCACTCTGGCAACAGTGTACCGTGCCTGTATTCCAAATTCTAATGTTTTTTAGTATTTCTCGATCGATCCTCTATTTATGTTTATGAAAAAATCCTGCAGAAACTTATCTAGAAATTGGCTGGACTAGAATTGAATTCAAGGACGTTCATTCAAGGTGCATCGATTCATTTTCGTTATATTTCATTTGCGTTGTGCGTCGACTGCTCTCTGATAAAATATCGATAAACCGGACGAGCCCCTCACAATCCGGCAACATGTTAATGTTTCTCTAGACGGCAGACAGGTGAATCTAACCTCAAAGTTAAATTTTTTTCGCCCTCTTTATTTCGTGTAAATGTATAGATATTTTTTAGTTTTGGGCCCTTTCGGGGGTCTTACATACATTTAGAATGTGAAACTGCCAATTTTGGAACGTTTTAGTGTGTAGATTAGTGTAAGCAACGAGTTTTTAAATAATTTTCCTGCCGTGTAGTTCGTTTGAGCCTACCGAAATTGAAACGTCATGGCGGAGAATCATCCCAACTTGTTGAAAAATCCCGTTGAAAATCAGGACAAAAACGGCCTATTCAAATCAGTTACCGGGAATCAGGTGAGATGTAAGTGGCAGGGGGGATCAGTCGTACGTCTTTCAGCTCCTTAGCTTTTTTATTCATATGTACAATAAATGAACGATCGATTTTTGGCTTTCTTGTTACCCAGTTTCAACAACTGGCATAATGATTTCCCTTTTTTCCCGCTTATGCAACTGTAGTGCACTTATAATTGTGCTTATTCATATGTTTGTAATAATAGATTAAAAGCAAAATTCTCAACCTCTGAAAATTGGTGTTACTATCATTAGGAAACAGCTGATAAGATCCAACATTCCTGCATTTTTGTCATTCTTTTTTTAGTCAGAAATCTGCTTTAAATTTTTAATTTTGAGAGAATATAAAAAACAAACTCTTGGTATAGCATCTGATAGGTAATTTTTCTGAATTTTTAACTCATTCAGACAAAAAGGTATAGTTCAATGTCAGCAGGTATATCAGTCTTTAAAGTAGTTGTTTTTCTTTGCCCCCTTCTCAAATTCTTTACTCTTATATCCTTTATTACAATAAATGAAATGACTACAAAGCAGATATGTTTGCAATTTTCCATTGTACCTACTTCTGCATAAACACTGAAAATTCCAAACTTAGAATATTACCAATTCATACCTCTTTTAGCTTTCATAACATTTTGTTTCAAGCTGTTCCGTGGTTTCCTGTCTTATCCATATTCAGTGTTCCCAGCACCTTTCCTCTTTTCTTATCATAACTTTATGGTTTTCCATCTAAATAACAAAATTGAGGTTTCACTCATGGTTTTTACTTACAGATATAAATGTTCATTATTCATGTATAAACTAAGCAAGGTGCAAGGTTAGAAATGTACAAGTCGGATGAAATATGGTCAAAGTTCAGATTAAAGTTAAGTATGTGTACCAGTTTATCTAATAGTTTTTATTTAATTTTGACATATTAGGAATCAAATATTCAAGGCTTTATGATATTCTAAGTGTGAGCTTATATTATTCAAATTTTAATTAATTTTTTTATGAAACTAAATATGTTTATTTGCTTCAAAAACTTGCGCCACTTGCTGAAGCTCCTAGACCTAATTGGTCTTCTTGTCAATAAACAGTTGTTGGTTTCACTTGTATAAATGACTATTAGTCTGCATAAATGTTAAAAATTCCTAACTTAACCTGTTTCTAGTAGAAAATAAATTTTATATTTAATAATTAATGCGCCGAATTTTGGACATAAATTCAGTAAAACATATTGTATCCAATGTTGGATGAAACATTCAACTCCATGTGGTGACGCGAGCTAAAATCCGATTTTTAAATATTAAAAGCCTTATAGGCAACTAACAGCTGGTACATCTTTCATATATTAATATGTTTTGGTTATAACAGGTGGTTTACCTAGCCAACAAAATTATCCTGTAGTTTCCTTCTACCAAGTTCATTTCAATCTTTTACAGGCAGTCTCCCCTCCAATGTCAACTCTGGCGAGACCTCCCGCGATTTCTTGGAGGAAGCCAAACGCAGTAAAGAATTGAAAGACAAGGAATATGTGGTTGTGGACATGGACAAGGACAGGCTTGAAAATGATCTACTTGCTAGGTATATCGTATGGTAAAAATCAGTTTGTTTAGTTTAGGTGATGGCAAGGGTGATGGTGTGTCTACCTACCTACAATTTAAGAATTTATAATTGATCATCAGACAAGGGTTTAAAAAAAAAAAAATTACGCATAGTAAAATTCGAAATAGTTCATATTTTATTAGAACTTGATTCTTCAATGGTTGTAAAAATACAGAATATCTCTGATGGTTTGTTTTGACTTTTAAATAAGGGTGGATCTAGACAAAGTTTATTGGAACATGTTGTAAGTGTGAGAGTGAACATACGTCTAGCAAGTTCTAAAAACAGGCATCCTGCTTTTTTGTGAACATTTGAAGGTTGTTCTGAAACTCAGCGAGGTGAGGATTAATCTCAAAATTAAATTTACAGAGCTCATATGTTGGTTTAACATGCCTTTTAAACAATTTAATTAAGTGAGTAATGCCTGTTTATTTTTCGCTTTTATGGGTGTGGATTTCTAATTTATTAAGGTTATAATCCATCAAGCTTCTTTATTGAATCATTAGCATTATTGAGCTTTGCAGCTCTATTGAAGCTTAGGTTAAAAATCAATGAACTGTACATTAAACTTCTCTTGCGGATGGTTTGTTATTTTGTCTTTTCAGGGGCTACGAAGAACGATTCATTGATGGAGGAGGTCCCAGCAAAGTTGGAGCTGCTTCACCTGAGACTCACATTTCAACCGTAACACCGAAATATACTAGTAAGGCTACCTTACATATCCAGCAATGTAAGCATAATTGTATAAAATTACTCAAACAGTATTCATTTTGCTTCTACAGATATGTTTTTAAGATAAAAATTTTTAAACAAAAATTAAATAGTACCCTTGAGTTTTTATTTCATTCAACGGAGTATCGGAAGTTTGTCTTAAATTTAATTGTTCTGTGCAGCTGGTAATCGTACTTCAAATGTAGACGACCCATTGCCGCTAGAGTTGGAAAATACTTCGGACAAGAACAAGCTCTTAGATGCAAGTACTGTGGCTAAGGTGATACAGAACAGCAAGTGTCAGGTGATCATTCCTGCGTACCCAGTTAAAGCTTCTTGTTTGGATGAGAAGGTAAGAGTTATAATCTAATTTCGTTGTTTCAATGAAAATTATTTTGTTGGCCTGTTACCAGAACTTTTTTGTTGTTTTTTTTATTGTTACATAAAATAGTTGTTTTTTATTTTTAGAAAGTTGACGAGAACGGCAATGCTCTTCATCAAACTAAAGAAAAAAAGAAAAAGAAGCAAAGTGATAAAAATGTAGTAGTTTTACAGTCGGAAAACGTGAGTTTTTTTATATCTCTTAAACCTGAAAATAAAGACTTATTTTTCACTAGATCGAAGGCCATAAATCGGAAATAATAAACAACGTTGACCAGCTCTTGCAATTTATTGAAGGAACCACTGATAATATGAAATCTCGTGCTGCTCAGTCTAAATCCAAGCAACTGCATAAACAGCATGCGTCAGAGGATGGGGGTTCTAAAGCTGGTAAAAAAAGGCATACCAAATCGAGTGTAAAAGATGTGGGGGGTCAATTGGGGGGTGACGGGCGGCACGAGTTGAAGGTAAGTGTAAGTTGGTTGGTACCTCTTATAAAAAATGATTTTTGTAACTTACTCAAGATTTTTTTCTAATTATAGAAGAGCAATTCTCTTGGTGAAATTTCGGGAATGAAATTGGACAGAGACTTTGAAGCATTCAGCAGTAATAAAAATAAGCAAGACAAGGAAGAGGAGAATGTGGTTTTACGGGGTAACAAACCATCCATCGATAGGGCTAGAGAAAGGAGATCTTGGGGCAATGTCGAGGTAATTTTTCTATGTACATATAAAAAATATTTGTGAAGCAGAATTGTCATGGAGTTTAAGGAGAGTTTCAGATATTTTTTCTTTGTATTTATTTTCGATTTAGACATTAGTTTTGGACCTTTTAATACTTAACCAATCATTACGTAGTTCTAGGATTTCAGTTGCATTCAATCATAGCTTGTTTTAACTTTTGATACATTTTGGTAGGTATGCAGGTTTTTTCGGTTCTTTATTTTTTGATAATTTTTAGGTGGTTTTGGGTTTTAAAGGAAAATTTCCGTAATTTAAGTATTTTAAATTGGACCGGAATTTGGACTGATTTAAGAGTTCTGCCTTCCGGGCTATCCCATGCTCTCTTCCGTAATCCATTCTCCACTTCAAGAGAGTCTCACTTAATATGTCCGCCCACTTTAAGACTTTTACCTCCCAAATTATTGTCTTTAGCAATCCTGGGGGTCTTGTGGGTTCGGTCAGTATCCTTCCTATATTGACCCAAAATAGTTCCTGAGGTCTTCTTTCCAAAGCTTTTTGAAGTTAATGGCCATATTCGGCAGATGTAACACTTGTGCAACTGTTGTACAACCGTGTGAAATTCGAAGCAAAAATTATGTCAGTTTCCATTTAAATGTATTTGATGGGTAGTGTGTCACTCAGCAGAAATGCCGGCAGTTACACAACTTTTGACTCTGCCGAACGGGTCCAATAAAAACATTATTTACTCTTCTGATCGTTTTTAGTAAATGCTGGAAATGCCGCCATAGCATGACATCAAATGTGGTGTCATCAAGATTTCGGGTGTAATTTATCACATTCATTAATTATGTGATTTCGCAAATCATCCAGTCATGATACTTTAATAAATTGTAGACTCCAAAACGAAATGTAGTCGAGCATGAATACCGCAACAATCATTATGGGGGAAAATATTGACTCAAGAATTTGGGTCATAAAGTTATCTTCGCTAAGAGGTATCCCAAGACGTGTCCCAGGACATCTCTCCCATGTTCAAATTCTGTGGATTGTTATAAAGGAAAAAAAAATCTGTGTAAGGTTTTCGTTTTCGCTTCGTATTTCTCTTAGTAGTACGCCTGTTCCTGTGATTAAGTATTAAATTATAAAAATGTTGATACCTACGAAGATTAAAACATTTAAAAAATTCTGCTTTGTCCTGGAATTGCTGCTGAAGTATCATTACCTACAGACATGGAATTTAAGTCTTACAAATATTCCTCCTGTCTTATTGATTCTGTTCTATATATATGTTTCTAATTAATTTCTAGCCTCACCCGTTTCAAGCTTTGTATAATGCTTCATCGCTGGAAAATCTGGAGACGTCAACTGATACTTGGGAAGTTACGAGGCCAAAGAAAAAGAGCAAAAAGCGTCGAAATAGGTAAGCCGGCGAAGTCATGTTTTTTTCTATACTTGTTCTATATTAATATGTTTTTTGTATAATTATTTTGTTTAGTGTAAGCAGTGCAAGTGGGGCAAGGCAAAATTTATCTGCCGGTGGAGTTTTTTCATCGGGGAGTCACGAGGATCGAAGGTCAAGAAGAGCTCCTACCCCTGACTTAGGAGCTGTAATAGTGGGTAAGTTTTATGTGACTTCATATTTTGATTTGAGAAATGTATAGTTTACTTATAAAATCAGTGTATTTACATACAATTTTGTATGTTCTTTTAATGCAGGTATTTCTAATGCAAAAACTACACAATCGATGCCACACAGTGAGAAGAGCAACGATTCTTCCTCAGATGTCGACTCGGTGCATTCTTTACCTATGGACGGCCCTATCTCATACGCGGATATAGGTATAAGTTTCACATCTCGTATTTACTTCGAATTCTAGCTTGATTTATAGCCAAAAACAGCGAGAAGAAGAAACCCAGTCCAGAGAAGCAAGAGCGTCCAATGCCAATGAACAAGGAAAAGTCACCTCAACCCACAAAGAATCAACCGGAAACTGACATCAAATATACCGGGACTTCCCACGTTACTGCCCAGATAATCTCCGTTCAGGAAAAGTCCCCGCTTAGTTCTGCCAGTTCAAGTTCAAGTGCGATCAACGCGGAGAGCGGTAGCCGTACAAACAAAATCGTGGTACCGGACGTGAACAATATAAAGAGTTTTCCGGCTATTACTGGTTCAGTCACCAAAACGACGACTGTGAGCTTGCAAACTCAGAATTCTTCTACAAGTGATAAGGCTGTGCAATCGACTTTGAGTTACGAAGATGCTTTTGTGCGTGAGAAATCGGCCACTGTTCTCGATAAAACTGGTGTGGCGGTGCCAAACGTGTCAGGTGACACTTCTCAACCAGGGACGGTACCGACAATTGAGGTAAGTTTTGATTTTTTCCCTATAGTGTTTCTCGGTTCTAATTAACTTGGATGTAACTCATATAGATATAGACTTGAAATGTTCATGAAAAAGCTTTTTTTGGTGATGAAAAAGTATTTTTTGGAGTTTTTTATTTCCTATTCTGTGTTTAAATTCATATTAAATCAATATTTTCTATACCTAAAACGCCGTCTGCCATTCTAAGCACCGTGCCGATACACGAAACAAAATAATATACAGCGTATACATACTTGAGGAAGGACATAAACAGTGATAAAAACCACTTTGGGTGATCGCCAACACAGAAAATAAAATTAACGTAGAGAGGTTAAATTAGGTACAATATCAATTACCAACGACTTACCCCAAATAAACTTTCTAGAATTGGAATCCTGTTAAAAAAACTGTCATTCTTCAGCCATTGAGAAGAGAAGTTGCAGTTACTGTTTATTTTCGATACAACACCTGCTGAACTGCCCGGTCTCACGTCCGCCTATGACTTTTTCTTTTCAATGGCCAAAACTTTTCCTTCGATTGAATTTGAGCTCTATCTAGGAATGCTTCGCGGCGATCGTGTGACTTCGGAGACCCAAATGCAAACGAGACGATATTTACGGTATTGTCAACTGTAATCGAATTTTGAAAGTTCGATGTTTATCCGTTTTCAATCAGGCATAATCCCGTACGAATATTCCATACGATTCTATTTAATTAATGTTTAGGTACACACAAACTTTTTCGAATTTTTCACACATTTTCAGTCGAAATTTAATAATTTTCGAGCGTGACATGGGAGAAAACGCAGACGTCACTAATACTGACAACGGAAGCGTTATTCTTTAGTTTCCAAAGGCTTTTTGCGTAACGCATCGCTCCTATGTGACATATCGTTGCAAAACTACGTGTCGATTTGTTTATACTGAATTTAGCCAAATTAAGTTTCCATAATTAAAAAAATAACAATAATAAATAAATAAATTCAATCTTAAAACGAGGTTACTTTTTCGCAAATGAAATTCCTCGAGAAGGGAATCTCCTAAGCTTTAGAAATTCATCATTCAGCAACAAAAATTGATCAAAATCGCTTTTTTTTCGTAAATTGGAATTCGTAATTTCGTAATTGTACATATTATTTTACTTTGGAGGGAAAAACGCGCCTCAAAAGGAGAAAAAGGTTAGTGACGTACGCATCTTACGAGTTATTCAAATAAAAGAACAGTTGATTATTAGTGTATTCAGTATTACCAATATTTTGTTTGTCGTGCTACCACTTGGCTTAATCATTTAAGAATCGATGTCAGTACGAAAAGATACAAAAAACTTTATAATCTGCCTTTTTTAAAAGTACTAGTCATAGGTTGAACGGTAACAATGATGCGATGGCCTCCAAACATCTTTACAGCCTTTTTTGCGAGCGGACAGCTCAGCGGTCTAAGGACGGTGACGATACGCCAAATAATATACAGTGTCCCAATATAAAGATCTAAAAGAACACGAAATTGTTCTAGTAAGGCTAAAAAATCATCTATTCGCCATATTAGAGGTAAACATTCACATTAGAGGATACATCATCACAGATTTCCTATGCAAGGCCTCTCAGCAACTATAAGATTTTGGTCTTAAAAGTTTAATAAGGTTGAAATATGGTCGAAACTTGGAATATAATTTCGTAAAATTTGTAGGTTCAGGCCTCAACTTTGCCGCCATCCAGTTCGTCTTTGGTAGCTACTGGCAAGCGCCAAGGTAGCGCAATTCCTAAAGAAAGACGGAATAGAGGAACTGTGGGCGGAAATGAACCGGTCTTATCTCCTCCTAATAATAGTGTTCAGGGCTTCTTTGGAGCTCAGAGTGATGTTTCTGAATCGGTGAGTACAGGCTCATTTAGTTGCTTTCATGCGGAATATTTTTTGTTTAATTATCTCTATCTAGTCTATCTCAGATCTTTGTTCAATCAAAGTCGCTATTATTTTATTTGGGGTTATTTCAGTTATTACATAATGAGTTAATCATTGTGTGGTAACCAATCTCATTAGATATATGATAATTCAATATTGGTTAAGCAATAGTTGTATGGTCTGTGCTGTAGATAAACATATGTATTTTATCATCACACAATTCACTCACTGTTGCCCATAAATATGCAACAAAGTAGACTCGATAGGCAAACAATATTCTTCATATTTTTTGGGCTTGGTTATGGTTTTTGTTGTCAAGCTTTTTGTGCTAATGGCGATGTGTAACCTACAAATTTTATGCTTTTTGTTCTAACTCGGACTTTAATTTGTGCTAACACGTTATTTGAAGAATTTTGCTTGGAGCTTGTGAATTACCTCTAGAATAATAACCATTAGGTCTTGTTTAATGCATATAATAGTTAGGTTAATATAGAACGTATTCGTTACTTAAGATAGAAGTATTTGATTACGATTAGGATTCGACAATGGACTGATTGATGTTTTCTGTTCACGACGACTTTTTCTATGCAAACAGGAAATCTGGATTTCACGTAATGTACCGACGAAGAATGTATTCAGTCTACGATTCGCAAATTAAAAAAGGTCTGGTTTGAGAATGTAATTCGCAATTATGTTGTGTTTACACGCCTAATGTCTATAACAAACTGAAATCGTAATCATCAATTAACATCGATGTTCACTTATGTAGCAAATACTTATTGCCCATATTTTTTATGTCTACCATAACCGAAATTGCTGTCGACTTTCAAGTTTTGATGCGGTGGTCGATGGGATGGTGTAGTAATTTCTGTTTTGGGGCACGGGAGTGATAAGCTAGGGGGTAAATTATTATCTACTTGGAATTACAACTTTGTCGTATACAGATATAACACAAATTTGGTGATATCTTAGCTTTTGTAAGTATTGTTATTTTTTACTTTATCTGCAAAAATAGTGTGATGTGTAAAAATGCGGACTTCTCAAATTAGCCTCCTCGATTTCTGAATTTCGAATATGTATATGCTAGGTTTAATAAGTGGGAGTTCAATACGGGGTTAATGGTAATTAGTGACTATACTGTAATAGATACTTAATAACTAACATAGGAATTATTTTTAATGAAACAAATCGTGGTGAAGGCTTAAAAATTGTGGATCGTGTTGGAGATGGTTTCAAAAAATTGCCTTGAAATCAAAGAAAAGGAGATTTTTTGTGTTTTTTTTTACAATCCACACTCATCTCACAAAGAATTAAATAAACGACACGTTTTTGCTTTAGACAAAATGCTCTCAATTAATCACCTGCATCAAGCACCTCATATATTTCGTTCTGCAGAAAACATTCATAATCACCACACAGTTGAAAGCATCGGGGCACACTTATCTGTAAACATACACAAACCACAACCAAGAGTTCGACACACTCATTAATCACATGATCTCATCTACTCAACCTTATTCCAGTTCTTTTCGCAGCTCATGAGGGATTCCGCCCAATACGCCACCCAGCGCATGCCTCCGGACATTATGGAAGTGTCTGCCATAGAGAAGATTCAGCTAATGAATTGTTCAAGCGTAAATTCGTCATGTAATGCCAATGTGAGTAGTAGTTTTGTCAGATTTGATAAAGCGTTATTGACTTATGCCACTTGACCTACTATCGTCTCTAATTAGGACACACCTCAAAATTCCACACAAGTGTCTTACACAAATCCTCCTTCCACACCTATAACTCCCAATGCCACCTCAACGCCTATGGATTCGGCAGGGAATAAGGGGAAGAGGAAAAAGGTCATCAACAACAGTGGAAGTACTCCAAAAAGCAGAAATAGTGAGACGAGAACCTTTGCGGGCGAAAACGTGGCCGCGTCTGTCTGTGATACTAATTTGGAGGAACGGGGAGCGAGTAGCAAGCTGGTTAACGGGTAATGGGTGTATTTATTGTTATCAGTGGTTTATAAACATTTACGAAGTAGTGCCAATAAAAAAAATTATGGTGTTTAATGGAAATTTGCGTCAAAACCAATTCGTGCATTTGATATCTCTGAGATTTGTTTTTGAGTCATGTGCAGGAGTTTCATAAACAAATCGTTCATTTAGGGTCTGCGACGAATTGCCACATTCGTCTTCAAGTTTCCCTCAGCCTACATCAGCACTATCTCAATCCACCGATGGTCCTCCACCGGTTGTAATTTTGTCGGGTCTATCAAAGGAAGTGCCTTCAGGCCTTGTCTTTGGATTTGACATTAACGAGCAATTACTCTTGGAGGACTGCAGAGGCGATGGTGATGCCTTATTACCTCGACAGTCTGATAGCATAGTAGTTAGTGAACCAAACGTTAGTGAGAATGTAAGTATTCACACGCTTTTGCCGCGATTTCTCATCGTTTGTCAATCGCTGGGAGAAATGTTGTCAATTTTTATGGGCCATAAAATCGTAACATGTCCAAATATACAGGAAGTTAAATGGTGTCGCCAATAGCATGGCATTTCTTTTCTAGGATGTGAGTCAAGAAAACATAGAACGATCGCCCTATCAGGGAGAGGATTGGGTTAGGCGGTATAAACCGCCTCCAGTTGACAGAGGCCCTCCGAAACACAACCATGACAAAATCGTTAACTTCATATTAACTGGTAAGTAATATTTCTGCGATGTGGGCTTGCTTAATCCGTGAAATCAAATAATTCCAGCCTGGGAAAGTGTATTAAATCAACAAATACCCTATTACTCGGACAGTGTATAAAAGAGCTCGGAGACTTGTTTAGTGAAAGTGACAATATAGTCGAGAGTGCTTAAGACTATTTTTAAGTAAGTTAAATAGAAGGAAACTTTTAATAAGCTCGTTTATTAAAAGCGAACAATATTATAAAAATATTATCTACTAGTCAAGACATAAACTTTGGAGTATTGTTAAAATCGCGTGGAAAGAACTGTTTACTGAATAGTGTCCGTTTACTAAACTCAAACTATGTCACCATCAAAATTTGGAGAGGGTAGCTGACGTTGGAGGCCCCAAGATGTATTAGCAGGTAAACGGAAACATTTTGGGGCCGGCTGGTAGTTCGCTGTATTGGCTTATGATTTTGAAGGCTTACTGATGATTATTATTTTAAGACTACTTTATACATGGTGATTTTTGTAAGCAGTCATCGTGGGCTTACGCAAATACTACTCGTTCTTACACCTTATTACTTTAAAGCGCTCTGGATTATGTTAAAAATAGACCACGCATTTGAGTTAGCACCGAAAAATTTGTTATTCAATGTAGTTTGTGATAATAGTAATCTTGAAAAGAATGGTATTTCAGAAGGTAATACTGCTTACAGAAAACACGCTGCGTTTGAAGTATTAGGAGTTTTGTGGAGTAGAACTCTCGTTTACTCCTAACAAACTGAAATAAGAGTTTAATTTTTGTACGAAATCGTCAAATCATGGCTGACTATAGATGCTGGATGGTGTCGCGCTCGTCACTAGTAATTTTTTACCTACGTGGTTCTTCATTGATACCGTTACATATACAATTACATAATGCAGAATGGTATTTTTTGTAAAAAAATTACGTTCTATGTCAAAGTCATGCGTTGCGTGGTTTACCATTTCAAAAGGACATTTTTCTGTCGTAAAAATTATGGTAAACTTTGAATGAGGCAGGACGTAAGGACCTGTTCCCGTCTTCTCTGGTGGGTCGCGGAGTTCTTTAAAAGCAGTTTTTTTAAGATTAAATTTCACCGTACGTTGGTTCATATGTAATTACTCTTCAATGCGTGTGGTGTTGAAGGTTTCATATCCAGTCTTTAAGGTAAGTTTTTGCTATACACGCATTATCGATTTTAATTCAATATTAAGAGTAACACAAGTTCTTTATTTTCTAAAATGAAGACTGGCGCGACTCGTCACATAGTTTTTCGTTTTCACTCAAACTTCACACTTTAAGAAAGTTCATTTAACAAATAAATATATGTGATTCATGGTGTGGTAGACTTAATTCAAGGTCAGTCGTTTGGACCTATCAGTGCAAGTTCTCTTTTTTAACTTCTGTGTTTGCTCACCCTTATATATCCTGGCGGTATCAAATGAAGAACTCGTTAACGGAGCAACTTCGGGATAAATCGGACTACGCCTTGAGTTAAGCTAGTAAAAATAATCTATTGCCCCGTTTTAAAAACCAGTTTTCCGTGCATTTGCGTGTGCTCTTGATGCAACACGTATTATTGTGATAATCTGTGTGAAAGTGTTATGGTTTATTGAAAGAAACCAAAACACGGGGGTATGGTTTTTGAAGCGGGTCTCGTTTGCTGTTTTTTTTTTATATAACGGAAGAAAAATTTGCAAAAAATATGAAGGTAATATTGTAATAACGACGTAATGCTGTATGTATAAATAGTGAAAATAATACAAGTATGAATGGTATACATATTATGTAACATATTTAACGAGGTCGTATTTGACACAAAATACTTTAAGAAAACCGATTTGTAAATACGCCTGCTCTTGGAGATTTTGCCAACGGTAAATCCGCAACTAAGGGACTATTAATAATTCTCAAGAGCAGGAATTCAACCAAAAATTAAAAATGACCGTTTTAGATTTTTGTTATTTGAAAGTGATACTCTTCCATATCTAGTGTGTTTCTGTTCGAAGCTCTCAGCTAGACGTAATCCATGTGGATTTTTTTTTGTTATACAGAGATTACACAGTGCTTAGGTTGTAGTCAAACGCGCAATATATTTTGCTGAATGCTGATTTTTCTCGGTTAAAGGGCAATATACATAATGTAAATTTACCATTCATTAAACAAGGGAATCAAGAGATATACTTTTAATAGTAAGTTGAAACTATCCTTGTGTGTTGTTGGATATATGTGATACTTTTTGTAGGGTAACAAATTGGTCTGGTACAAAGGCTTCTGGAATTGTAAGCGATTGTGGCACAGAAAGCGGAATGGACTTTTTGGCAACGTAACTCTGGGAGATACATACGTCAATAGCAATTTCTCCAAAAAAGAAATCTAATAACAAATTTTTCCTGGTTGTGGACATTGTTAAGAAAACGCATTTTTGCTCAGAAAAACAAGTTTGGGGAATATTTTTTCTCCCTTGTCACTACCTTTTTTTCCTTTTTACAAATTTCACCGTGGAAAACACCCTATAATACGAAACTATTTTCAGTGAGCTTGTTTTTAGTATCCACTTTAAACATGCCAAAGTGAAGCAGAACCTCGTGGTCTCTTCTTAGTTGATTTTTGGTTCTAGCTTCCTAAAATTCGTCAAATCACACGTCACCATTCCAAGCCAAAAAGCTCATTCACAACAAGGGCTGTTTTTTTTTACAAAAGTAATAGCAAATACGTAGTTTGCCTAGAAGCCTTCTCGAAAAAGACGTATTATTAATGAAGCAGAAATATACGACATATTCCAATTTAAAATCTCGATAATCGAGAGCTGATCTTAAATCTGTTCTATACGTGAATTTCTTCTTTTATGTTGTTTGCCAACTAAGACAATTCCCAAACAATCTAAAAGAAAAAAGAGCCGACCTTGACGTATCAAACCTTTGCCGCGCTTCTGATCTCATATATGGTAAAATTTGAGGTGTAGGAATGCCGCTACTTGAGAATTAATAAAATATTTGATATTCTAACGTAGGTAGGTATTGCAATGTTCTGCACGGTTGAGCATCTATGAGCTTTGATATAGTTTTGGTCAGCCCGTGCGGGTCATTGTAGGTGTTTAATAAATTTGATATTCGACACTTGTACAGGTTGTCGAAAGAGCTCCGAACAAAAAATATCGAAAACCGACTAGAACGTTAAGCAATTTATAGCGAGAACCTGAGGGCTACTTTTATTGTGCTAAGTACCTGTTTTGTAACCTTTCTAACGATAAAACATCCTTATGATTTTTCAGCAATTTCTACAAGTGGTCGAAAGGTTCGTTGGTACGTGGTAAACAAAACTTGGAACCAATAAATGTTGGGTTAGTTGATTTAACTTATTACTCTACTAATTTTCAGTACTTTCCACCTGCCTTTGCCAAATATTAGCAGATCGGTCATTAGTATGTCATCGTTGAAACTAAAATTACTACAATTACAAAGCTGTTTGTATAGTCAGGAGTAATAAGAGTAAATAACGTTAATCCAGCCGAGAATAAAGTAATCACGAAAAATGTAAAGTATGTATAGTTATAAATATAAAGATAATGCAAATGGCTAAAAAACAATACGTTTAGTTTTTTAAGAGGACTAGTTGTTTTTTGAACCTTAGAAGATTTTTCACTATAGGTTTTTATACGAAATCATTATTTATTTTTGACAATGCGTTCGTTACCTACGCAAAGGAGGGACCCGCCTTGTATTGCAGTTGCTAAAAACGAATTTCCTATCGCCAAAATAAGGGAATTACAGGCCACCTCCTGTCGGTACGATAATAGAACTAACCTAAAGTTGTATAATATTTGTTATGTTTTTGTTTTTACAATTTTAGGATATATTAATGCGAAGCATATTGCTGTAACTGTCCTCCTGTAATCCATGCAGTAATCTAGCCTTTATGTAAGCCAGTATTTTATTATTCAGTATTTCGTAAAGGTACTCTGAACCTGGCAAGGATAGTTCAGCAGTATGTTCTCGGAGAAGTCATATGTTTTGAAAGAAAAGTTCCTTTACTTTTTGTAAAGAGTTTATAAATAATATATTACCAATTATTTGAGAAATTCATACTTCAGTTTCTGTTTAATTCCGATACAGTGTCTCTTCAGTTCAAATTCATATGAAAAATTCCTCTAATTTCAGTCGTTTTATTCTAAAAAGTACAAACACTTGTTTGAGTGTCGATATTATGCCGAAAATAATGTAGGTTTGTAAACAGAACATCTTGCTAGAAAAGCTGCTGGAATATTAAAATGTATCTTAAAATACAGCTCAGCTGGATTGCGTAATTTTAAACAATAAAGTTATGGCGCAGTTACTTCGGAGCCGATACATGATTGTTATGATTTTCCGAAACCAATGTTTTATTGCTTTATGAAAAAATAAATGATTATTTATTCTATCCTCTGTTGGTTTTTTGACCACGCATCTATGTACCAAAATAGAAAAGAGTTTATGCTCTAGAAGAAACATTAGATGAGGTAAGGTAAGTATTGGACGATTCCACGAAACTAAAACCACATTCATCTTTGCAACCACAACAGGTATATACAGTGTGTTCATTTGAAAGTGAATCTGAGAGAAATTGTTTATTAGTGTTTTAAGTGTTTAAGATTTTAAACACTTAAAACATTAATAAACAATTTTTCTACAATACAATTAATACCGAAGCTTGTGTACGGTTTGGACATGATTTCTTGAAAACCTCTCAATAAAAGAAAAGATACATTTGACAAGGTAATTGAAAGACCTTTCAAATAAAGGATAACTGAACAACCCCCCTTCCTATTTAAAATTTTAGTGGTTGTTTCCACCCCTGCTAGAGGGTGTATGCCATTTAATGGAAAACAGACTTAAAGAATGTTTCTCCTAAAAATGAGAGACGCGTTTTTACATATTTACACATTTTATATAATCATCAAAATATCGAGGTTGGTTCGGTTTCAAATTCATCGAAAAATTTGTATCCGGCTTATTTTCAACTACGATCAAAATATGTATTAGAAATTGCCGCGACACGTCGATTTTGTTTTCGAGGGTTTACCAAAAGAATCCCCTTCACTGGAGTCATTCACCTTAATAAGCTTAACATTATAGACTTAGTGGCACCAAATTTGAAAGTACTGTATTGTACTGTGAAGTAACACTGATTGAGCTCCCTCCTGCTCTTAGGGGTGAAAAACATTTTTGAAGCATGCTATCTCTTGTAACGTTACTCCATGGTGTCTTGAGGTTGGCTAAACACCATGTACAGTAATTGTTGATAAACAAGAATAGACTCCTTCTATCGTACAATGCTCGGTTTAACTACTAATCTTTAGATGACGCCACGAGAAACTACAGACGAATATTTGGTATACTAGCGAGGAGATGGCACCATTTCACATTTTAGGCAACCTACAATACAAATAAGTGTTGATCGCATGGGTCTTCATAAGTAGTTATTTTTCTCTTTTGTACTTGTAACTTTTGTCATAGATGAGCGAAATACTCTTGTTCCAAATGTATCATAGTTCTGAGCATCAGAAAAGGAATAATTAACTTGGCTAATGCCAAACAACAGCATTTACGTTCCAACTTTCGAACTCAAATAGTTTCAAAACTAGAGTAAGTAATTGAATTTTTTTATCAAAATGTTTATATTTTTTACCAGAAATTGGTCTTCGATTAACCAGAGGTGCAGGAGACAATTTTACGTAAAAAATTAAATGAAATTTTAGGTGTTTCAATTTCAATGACATTCGGTTCTGCAGTAGGCGTATGATACAGCTTTAATATGCCGGGGTCAAAAATCGAATAGGACTACTTCGATTTTTTAGCCCAAAAAATTTCATGAATTCCATGATATTTTTTGGGCCAAAAAATTTAAGTTTTTCGATTCGCGTTTTGACAACTGCACATCAGAGCTATACAGTATGGCTACTGCGGAACTCAATTTCGCTGAAATCCGAGCACCTAATTGTCCCTTTTATTTTGTGTAAAATTGTCTTCTACGCTACTGATTTTTTACGAAGATTAAAGTTTGGGGTGAAGTGCACGTTATGAAAAATTTTACCCACAAATTTTGTCTTCGCGAAGATAGTTGCATCTGTGACAATTTTTTTCACGCGACTTTTTAACAACATGTTTTAGAATTTATTGGATAGGGTGAAATAAAACAACTTTTAAAACATTTTTAAATTTAACTATTTAATAAGCGACAAGTTTGTATATGTACAAAAATAACATTCTGTAAACATAACATCTAATTTCTTTATAGTCACCATAACAATACTTTTAATAATTTAAAGTAGGTATTCAATTTCATAAACAAACATATAATCGATCCACGATCTATTTGTTACTTTCACTTTCAATTGAAAAAATTGACGGTCCTTAGAACATCAAAAGAAACATAAAATTAACCAACAACTTGCAATCGAAAAAACTTACATAAAAACAAAAAAATTTGCCCACGACTATGCTATATCGTTCACTTTGCTACCTAAACATACTTATATTGGAGTTTTGTTACCTTAAGTATATAAATCTTAGTTTCATTTAGAACATACAGAAACAACCACAATTATTTTGCCCTTTTTGAGTGATTTTACTAATTTTAATATAACACCTAAAGCTACTACCTCTTGTCGATGATAATGGTCGTGGACAAAGTGTGGTCATTTTTAAATACAAGATTTTTACGTAATAAGTACCAAAAACAATTTTTTTCCTAAATGAGAATAACTTTGTCACAATCTGACACCAATTAACGTTTGAAATTGAAGTTTTTAAATTGTGTCAAAATATCTAGATAAATTATTCTCTAATTGAACACAATGTTTCAGTCTTACAAAACTATAAATCTGACTTTATGACTGTAATTTTCCATTGCGGATTTTCTATATCGATCGGCTCCAGCATGGTCAACTCTGTGAACTCCAAATTCCAGTTTTTATCAATTAATATTATAGTATGAGTCCTGAAACATTTCCAGTTGAATTATTAGGTATTAAAATGTTTAATATGACTTCTTGCCACTATAGTGCATTTTCATTCACAAAGAGATGTGGTACTCCCAATTTAAGGAAAATTCACCATTTTGAACAGAATTTAGGAATTTTACTTATGATTTTTTTCTGGCATAACAAGCAACGCTGAACATGCCAAAAGATATGAAAAGTTGCGTTGTATCGAAACACCTTTTGTTTTATACACCTATTTATGCTTTTTTCTACTTTTTGCGGTAGAACCGATCTATTTCGGTTTGAGATAAAAGCCTCTGGCTTACTTCGCCTGACAAATCCCACATATTACCTTGCCGCAAACTTTTATTATTCTGTCACAAGTTTTATGATGTTGAGGTAAAAGCATTTTCGTTTAATAAATTATAATTACCTTGTTCCATATCCGGCTTCGCCAAACTCGACAAAGATTGAAGATAATTTTTCTAAGGCTGCTTGGCTTCTTTTGGCTAGCTCAACATCCGGCAAATGTCTAGAGAGGAGTTTAAACATTTAAATTTTATGAAGGTGCACCTAACTCAAATTTCATTTCACGATTGTCACAGAGAAGGAAACGGCATTGTTTCAGCAAGTCCGTTCAGGTTTCACTTACTTAGTTTTGTCCTTTAATAAAGCCACCAATTCGTCTTTGAGTTGCTTTTTTTCTAAACCTCTTTCGATGATTTCTTCAAATTTTGTTCTTCCGTTTAAAACTTTCATGTAGGGGCTAGAGATGGCGCTGTTACCGAAGCCCAGAGTATGTTTTCCGGTGTACTCCGAGTTTATTTGCGGGAAGTTGCTGTTGTGGTATATCTTGGTGGGACCATCTTTACTAAAAATGAACAAAATAGAAGAATAACTTTACCATTTCCTACTAAAGCCTCGTCCTTCATGGTTCGCTTTGACTCCTAATTCTTATTTCAGAGGTAGGTAGTGCAAATATTAATTTATACCTAGAATTAACGCGCGAAGCATCGTGTTTTGCAATTAGTCCTTGAATAAATTTGGTCGAATGACGGTGTGAAAGTCAAGTTTAGCACATTCTTAATTTTGTTGTAATAAGAATTAAGGCAATTTTAACCGTGCGTGTAAATAAAACTGTCTGGAAACAGTCGGAACAATGAGTACCTTAATTCAACTCCAATCAAGTTAAATCCATTGAAGACCAACCCTTGTTTTCTCAGGGTTTCCATGTATTCCGGAAAATCATCCCTGCTTTCCAAATAATTTACAATCAGTTCTCCTCTTCCCGTTGGGTTTTTGACTTTCTCGTGATTGGAAATATTGGTCAAACAGCTGAAGCAGTATTTGGGGGATTTTCCGTTGTTTGGGTAGCTTTTCGTTCCAAAGCCCAGCCACGTGCCGCCCTCCTTGCCGGGCTCCATGTCTCTACCTTAGAGAAATAAAACTTTTATCAAACTTTAAGCTCGAACCGAGAAAATTTGCATTTGCAGCATCTAATGCTGACCAGTATTTCTAATAAGAAGTTTATTGTGTGCTACCCCACACTCGTCACGAATTTCATCACTTTGCGGATTTCCATTGTTATTTGATTGGCCGTAGACAAACATGCAAATGGTTACTTGCAACTCCCAATGCATAAATTTACATTTGCATACTTTATACACAGGACTGAAATCATCAGAAACATTCAAACGGCTTCGGTCTCTGTCGATTTATCTGTACCTGCTTTACGAAGTGTAATTTTACTCTTAAAAGCGAAAAGTTTTCGAACTCCCATCGCACGCTCATCTAAATTACTTGAAGACATTTAAAATAGGAATTGGGGTGAGCAGGGCAACGGGAAAATTAACCTGAACAACATGTAATTCGACTGTAAATGAGAAGTTCTTGTTAAAGATTAGATATGTTTAATTAGATAGATATGTAAAAATGATCAAAGAGGTAGATATATTAGTTTCCTGTCGAAGCAAACGATATCGTCCTTATTAACTGATCGAAAAGCATGTTCTGATATAGCTACAATGATACCCGGGCTAATAAATAAGTCATTTAATCCGCATCATGCTATTTACTATTCAGGTAGCGTTATGTTCTGAAATTATCATTCTAGCGTTTGCGATAATATGCCTTTCGTAATGCACTTCCAAAACATTATCCTCTCTGCGACTACTCATTGTAAATAGTTTTTGAACCGCGTGGAAAAACTGACGGTAACTTTTAGCTAAAGAATTATAGACGAAGTAACAGATAAAAAACGTGGGAATAAGGTATTCATTTTCTAAGTACGTGAGAATAATAACCAATAAATTCCTTCATCTGGCTAATTACAGCAGATATTGACACAATACAACATCATAAAGCTATTAGTTTCACCCTAAATAGATAGTAACACGGTGAAGTAAGTACGAGCGTGGTTAAAATAATTTTTAGAGTTTGGGTTATCTTTAAAAAAAAACCACCACTAAAAAGTGAGGCAGGTTAATTTTTTTATTTACAGTTCCTATAAGTTTTGGGATAAATAAATTGGTGTAATTCGATACGGTTAAAAATATAGAGCGTTCAAAACTCCAGGGAGTCTCCTATGAAACGGAATCAACCCGGGCGTCGATGTAATACTGAAAAAATCATTTAATACGTAAACAAAACTGCTTTATGGGCAGCTTTCGTCAATATCATCAATAAAGTCGATATAAGTTCTATCGAATTAAGTAACGTAGTGAACCGTTGTGCATCCATAAAAATTTAAAAGCCGAATTTGAAATTCCTCTATAAGAACGGATTTGATCCAATTTGAATAGCCTTGAAATTCGACCATAGAAACGTTTGACTAGTAGTTAATCAATACGTAAGCAAACTGAGTTCAATTTTGAGGATGTATCAATTAGTCAGTTTCGTATAACAGAAGCTTGTTGTAAACATCGAAAACGTTCGCTGCATAGTCACGATAAAATGAATTATTGATATGGATTGATAATGGAAGTTTAAAGAACTTTGAACTACAATTCCAAGCTGATCAGGAGGTGGTTCTAACATATTCCACATACACATATTTGAGTACACAAAATCCATGGAAACTCAAACTTCTCCTCAAATCCAATATGTATGGTGCAAATTTTCTCCATTTGCATGAAATTATTTTTTTGGAAAAGGTCTCAAGCACATTAATACATTAACCCATCAAAAATAAATTTTGCCATGGTATAGGTAATATTACAAAGTTCCTAGAGTGTAAAAATTAAATTCCTGCTAACTTGACTAGAAAGATCATTTCTCTGCCAACTAAGAAATAAAAACGAGCATTGACTAATTCCTTGTTAACCGCGGAAATTATCTTCCAAGATTGGGATAAAGTTGAAGAAATAATTCATTCAATTCTACCGTAGCTAACCTAGGGATAAATTACACAATTTAGAATAGGTCACTGCCATGCAATAAACAAGGACAAAACCGTTTCTGCCGTTCGATAGCCGCACGAGTCAAGCGTATATAAATAAGAGGGCTAGGTATAAGTAACAAGGATATATTTATTATGTGTAACTTACCTGCAATAATTCCTGACTTGGGACATTGAAAAGCAGCTTTTGCTGGTCTGCGATAATATTCATCTCGATTAGTGGCTACAATTAGTCTGTACTCATTATCCTTTGGATAGGGGTTTGTGTGTAAAAATAGTATGCACATTTTAACAAGATATTAAAAGGCTTGTCGGGCAACTTGAAATGTAAACAAATGAAATTTCAATCAAAGCTGCCCTCTTTTATTCGAAACTTGTTCTGAGCTGTTCTAAGTTCTGTTCTAAGTTGGTTACGTCTGGTACACCGAACTGTGTAACTAAGTACAAGTGTTGAACTATTAGTATAAAATTCTGAATAATGAAAATAATACCTTATCTATCACAATGAGTGTTTGAGTGGGGATTAAGTTAGAATTATTAACTGCTACTTATACGAGAAACAAAATAAAATTGAACAATCATAAACACGTTTGGAGGTAATTGTGGTGTCCTACTGGGTAACAACTAATTGAATCCAATCATCTTTCGTTAATTAAAAATTAATAATTATTTAAGTTTATTTACCTTTTATTTTGACGTTTAAATTAGACCATCTGATACTGACGTTTACATCCTTCAAAAACACCTGATTATCTACGAGGAACTAGATATGGGCAAGATGTTGAGAATAACCGTTATCGTTACTCGTACACATCAGTTATCGTTCCTTAATGTTAGTTCTGCATAGTATGAAATAATTGTTTTTCCAAAATTGATATTTTTTTTATAATTATGGATTATTCAGAATTCAGGTAGTGAAGTATGGAACTTAAAAAAAAACGCAGATTTGACTTGCCCCCCTTTTTGTTTTTAACATCTTCTGACTTAATAGGTTCAACTCCTGAAGGATAACCACAGAGCAGGGCAATCTATGGATACCGTTCACTATGACAATATAATAAGTGGAGTGGGTGAAGGTGGATTAAATTCGTTAAGAAAGAGAAGCAGAGAAAAATTCGCTACCATCTCAGCTTTGTCTGAGGATCGTTACCACTTTCGCCCCACGTTAAAAGATACAATGCTTTGAGGCCCCAATAATTTCAAGCAGCTCTATATGAAAAGTTCTGAGAGATATATTTTAGCCACGAAAATTAAAATAGATTCCTGCTAAAACGCGTTAAACCCAGTAAGGTGTTTTTTAATTAGTTTGTAAATTTCCAGATAACACAGCCATTTAGTTCATTAGCAGGAATAAAGCCAGACCGCGTCCGGAATCCGGAACATTCAAACGTGGCCAGAGGACTCCTGATAAAAGATAGCACGAGGCAAATGTAGTTTTAGATCTTACGACCGCATCTGGTCTTTATCTAAATAATGCCACATTGCCCGTTTTAATTGCCCGCCTTGGCGTTGTTTACCTATTGACAGGATAATGGGCTTTGCTCTGGGGTTGTGTAATTCCTAATTGGAGGTTTAGTTTAGGTGCCAATGGCGAGTTTTGCATGATACGAAAAAGGTTAATGAGCTTCGAAAAACTAGGCCGTGTGTTAGTTTTACGACTAATTAAGGACACGAATCCCTCTTAAGTATATGCAAAAAAGATCCTGAGTTACGTACTTTATTACATAGAGTACTAGCGACGTAACTGCAAATTTTGTCTCTTTCTCAACCGCTGTCTTTCGGCAAATTGATCGGTAGATGAGGTGTTATAGAACGACCAGTAATATCACCGGATCTAACATCTCTCGATTAAAATCTTTCATTTGATTTTTGTACATTTCTTATGTGTACTATTTGGAATTTTTTACTTTTGCTAGAAAGAAATAAATGCGAAAGTAAAGTCTCAGAGCGCGTGCAATTGAAAGAATTATCTAAATTAGGTACTGTTTACATTTTCGACGAAGGGCGTGTCAATACATTAAATTGGGGACTTTCCCAAATGTCGATGTGAAAAGAAAACTTTCAAAGTGTCTGTTAAATTTCAATAGCATCCAAGCATAAAAAGTGACGCCTTAGAGCATAAATAACCGTGAAAAGGAGCGTGACAATTCGAGCGCAGTCGAAAAATTGATTTAACATATCCGAATTTGTTTCAACAAAATACGGACAGGAGCAAAATAACATTTTTCTTAGTTCGTATTGATTTTAGACCGTTTAAGACGAAGTCTGTGCGAGGCAGTTTGTATTTGATTTGAAAATAATATTTTAACAAATTGCCCTCGGCAGGAGGATATATCTTCTCGCATCAAGAAAAAGTTTTTGACGCAAGTTGTTTACGGCTAAATGGAAATGGTCTAAGATCCTATCCTAAGATTATATGCTATTCCAACTTATTCAAAATCGGGCGATGCCATGGAAATGAATTTACCCCCGTATAAATAGAGGACAATGACAGCATCTGATTTTGACACTTGCTGAATTCTTACGTCAACGTTTGACGTAGCGAAGTTATTTATATATGGGAAAAAACAATCGGTTTCCATTGCACCACTGGATTTCTAATAGGTTGAAACAGCATATACCGGGAGGTTCATTAACAACGAGATATCGGAATGTCAGAGATAAAAAGCTGACAGTGCAATAGTAGAGCTGTAAGAATCTGAACGAATTGTAAATGCCTTAAACCTTTCCAGAAGCAAGCACACTCTGCCCTTTCATGTGAATCGCATTTTCAAATATCCCATTTATGACATAAAAATAATTTATACTTCTTAGGGTTATATCTGAGGAAAGAAATCCGAGTCTCTGGAATTCAAAGCTTTATCGATTCATAATCACGTGAGGATGTTATTAAATTTACACAGAATTTTCATATATTAGAAATAGTCCCTCGTTGGTTCAGTACCACAATTCTCCGCTGAAAGCTTTTGAATATAAAATAAAATTATAATGGGTTTTACGAGTCAGAGCTGAATTTCCGTATAGGAGAAAGGAGATTATTCCAGTCTTAAGTTTTAGAGCTTTGGGAGACACTTTTAGAGTGAAATTGTGTACCAGTATTTTCGGGGTAATATGGCCATAATAAATGTATTATTAATATTCGCGAGAAGCTCGTGAAATGCTTTATCAATTTAAAATCAAACAAAACAGACGGATTTACTGATGTCCTTGGCTGGTAGTCGGTTCTTCGATATACAGGATGGCCGCCTAATGTCTGGAAAACGAAGAATTTCTTCCATAGTTTTTTCACGGTCACTTCACGGTCAACTTTATTACTTTTCTACGGAAAGAAACAAGTAATTTTTACCTAAAGTGTTTGTATCGAATTTTAATTTATTCAGACAAAGAAAACGCTAAAAATTTTCATTTTCATTTCCTCGCTGCCTCGAGTAAATTGGACCACCCTGTATATTACACGTACAGACAGTTTTTCAATCCTGAACTCTGAGTTTAGAATATTGCAAGCGATAGAAATTTGGCAAGAAAATCGTTTAAGGCCTCGAGTTAGCACACGTCCCACTTTGGTTAAAAGAAGTCCTGACTCCTATGTAAATTTATAAAAATACCTCCCTACCTATGTAACTAAGAGAAGCAAATGGGAACTTCTCCAAACAAAATCCTCATCTAGTCATCGTTAGCTAAAAGTTTCATGCAAATGTTGGAACAGAATCCCCAATGAAAACTACATTGATGGCAAAACAGCACATTGGTAATTTGGCCCTCAGATAAATTAAAAATAGATAGCGTTTGCTCTGACGACCGTAAATAGATCGCAATAAACCGAATCTAATAATGCTTTCAATCTATTATTTACTTCATCATTGGTACTAATAATGCGAAAGCATTACGAGAAATAAAAGTTATTAACTGAATTTCTGAGAAAATTGGAAGAAAAATGACTGTTATAATCATCACTTTAATTGTTTAATTGCCAATTAAATGCTTCGTTATAGCGTAACGATATAGTTACGCCTTTTTAAACACTTATAACGTAAGTTTAATCTTGCGCATTTAGAAGTTCTTAGATCTCTTAAAGTTCTCAGATAATTTCAAATTAAAAGTTAATTTTGAAAATTAAATTAAGAAGTTGTACGTAAACGAGGTTTATCTGAAACTGAGAAAGCCCGATATATTATTCGAAGCGTGCCTTCAGAATGTTGGTATTAGCAATCCCCCATTCCCCAACCACCCTTTTCTAAGCTTACGGAGTGTGTCAATAACTTGCACTTGGAATATAAATGAAGCCTTCCGAAAATATGGAGGATGATTTTCATTTAATGTATGTTAATGTGAAATACTCTCATGCATTTTTTAAGGGGCGACTTCCAAAAAATTTTTTTCACGTAGATTTTACATGCACGTGCCACCCGGTTAGATCTCGAGTGTAGCATATTCTCAGCTTCTGCCAATTTCCGTGATCTCTGAACCAAAACCGACCTTATTCCAATTATTACACTATTATTATGGAAACGCGCTTCTCCTCTTCCAATATTCACCACACGTCATCGCAAACCTGTAACATTCGGTGAAATCGAATCGCATTTAAAGGTCTGTCTGCCTTAGGATGTATTAAAAGTAAGCATTAGACCTTTCAGTCTGGCCCGCAGTCCGTTTAATCGTATCGATATTTTAAACCTTTGTCTTTGTCTGGGAGCTGCGGATGTAGGCGCATGTCGAACGCTTCAAGCTTTGAAAACTGAAGTATCATTTGCAGCTGATCAAAGACAGCTTTGATCTAATTTCAATCAGTATGTGACAAAGTGGCACAGTCATTTTCTTTTGCTCGGTACCAGTCGGGGCCCTAAATCGTCGTCGTTTTGCCTGATCGTCCAAAATGTTGCAACACGGGATAGTAACACGGTGTTCGTTTTCTTTGCGGTAGGACACCCTGTATAACAATAGTTTCCACTCTTTTCGAGCCTCATTGGAACAGTCTCCCCGGGGAAATACACCTGATGATCCCCGATAAGTTACTGTCCCGTGCTTGGCCTGAGTACCGCATCAGCCCCATATATCTATTTCCAGGTGTTTCATCTTTTTGGGAGAATTAGGAGATGCTCTGGTTCAGCACATGCCTTGCATGTACTATGCATTTTTTCAGTTTTCTTCAAATAAACAGTAAATGAGGCTGCAAAATATAGAGGTTTAGTATTATAATTAAAGTTGCCTTTGATGATTTAATGCGTGAATGAAGCGAATGCGTTAGGTAATAGAAATCGAGATTATTAACGATCCATTAATGTACGTATTAGTTACAACATTTTCCCGTCGACTGCATTTGGAACAACACGAAAAGCAATAAAATTATAAATGTTCAATTTTCGGAATTAAAAAGTCACATTTCCTTAAATCTGGCGATCGCGATGGACAGCTCCGCGACCGATTCATCGATGTAGGTTTAAAAATTCCCAAATCCAGTAGCTCAGGAAGAGTATCTTGCACAAGATATCCTCGAGTCCCACAGGGACACTAATGCATGGCGACGTCGCGGTCAAAATATTGCCTCACTTTTAGTCGAACGCCTGCAATCCTTTGCTACATTCATTTTCCACATAACTGACCAATACTCTGTATTTACTCCAACATTTTCATGGATATTTACCCTCTGAGTAAAGTTGCCGCGTCTTTGATCTGTTGATCCGTTAATAATTGAATATTTAGGTGTAGTTCAATGGCCGGGCTAAGAATATTAGATGCAAAACATATTCACTATTCAGGCGGCTTCGGATTATTATAGGAAAACGCAAAAAAGAACCCGAAGCGATGAGAATTTGCCAGTGTCTCTATATCCATAAACTTATCCTCCTATAATAAAGTGCAATGCACGTTATAATTTGAACCAAGTCAGTTTGGAAGCGAAATTTCGATGTACCGTTTACCGGTCCAATATATCCGGACTCATATGGGCCCCGTATTCACCGTTGGGTACCTCAGTTGGGGTCGCGGAGCCTTGGAAAGGCACTTTTTTCGAACCGCCATTTTCAGCACCGAAAAATCGCAAAAATTGGAGATCGAATTGATGCCGTATCTTGGAATCTTTACAAGATATCGGCAAGCGAGTTACGTTATCTTATAGAGCTCGTCGAGTCGATTAATTTGAGCTACTTTTTAAGGCAATTGCCCTGGCGTCAGCTTACGGACTAATGTCCATAAGACCCACTTTAAAGCCTGCTTGAATCTGCATTTGCTGAAGTATTATGCATCTATGAATAAAATAGGGAATTTAACACAATTTTTAGTAAACCTTGCAAAATAAACTTGTGTAGACGTCCAGTCAGCTGCATGTTAAAGCCCATATTTACGCATTGTAGGTTTAGGTGCAATTTTCATTAAAGGCAATCAGGTTTGGTCTTGCTGCAAAGCCCGCCTCACGTTTACGCAAATTGCATTCTCTCTCAATTTCCGGGGTGTAATTTAATAGAATAATATAAGATAACGCTAAATATGGGCTTAATGAGCTGCTTCACGTACACGATAATTGCGACTCGGTCTTCTCGGATGTTCTTCTCTGAATGTTCTTTCTTCTTCAGGTGCAGCCGATGCTGAGAAAAACTTCGAATCTTCTCGGTTTCGAAAGGAAGGGAACGGAACTTACTAAACACGTTCCTGAATAAAGGTCTTTGATGACCTTTCGTTCAGGCCTGATTCGGACTGGACAAACTAGCTGACCATAGAACGATAGTGAACTGCGAATTACGAAAATTCAATGAGCACAGTAATGTATGTATCAGATTTGCCTACGCCCGAGTGGCCACGTAATTTTCCACACGTAAATGCGAGCGTAATGTGGTTCTCGTGTAAGTAGAAAAAGTGAAAAATTCCACATTATTCAGTTTATTAATGATACTTTTGCGGGGATAAATCATATGGGATTTTTCTGCATTCAGCTCCGACTCCGTGAATTAGTCCGTCCCTGACATTGTTAGTCCTCGTAAATAAATCTAATAGTGTCGCGACAATTATTTTCTATAGCTTAAATTGCCTTTTATTGTCAAACTATAGACATGATTCCAACACTTATCGTTTCAGCGGAAATAAAAGGCAGCAATTAAAGTGCGGGGCCGCAAATAACGTCACACTGGAAGATGAATGTCGCACTAAGCCCAGAACAAAAACCGAATGAAATACAGAAGAAAATAAACGAGATGAGGGTTTTTGTTTCGGTTTAATGTGGGGAGCCAAAAGTTGGAAGCTAGAATAAGCAATACACAGAGATTCGTTGATTTTTTGAGAGGATCTCGGATTATTATTAATGGCCCTAAAGGGCGGGCAGTAATAAAACTTTCATTTGTCATATTAGGTCTGCGATGAGAACTTATAGTTTTTGTTACGGTTCCGATAAAGTGAGTCAAGTTTCAAATTTTTTGGACATCCTTGCGATACATCACATTGTAGCACTGCAAAAATAATTCGACAATTGCAGACTCACATGGAATTTTGATACACCAACGGCTCCTAAGAGCGCGGAAACTGAAATATAACACAGATATTTCTTCCTTGAATATGTTCCTTAAATTAACTAGGGGCCAAATGGCAGCCCGTTTTCAAGTTTTTCAATTTGGGCTCAACTCTGTTTACTTTAAAAAGTCCTTTAAGGAAAATAAAGAGCGTGAAATTATGGAATGTTTATCTTTGCACCTTTTTCTGCTTCATTTGTACAAGGCTTTTTACTCAATCATTAAATAAGTGACATTATATTCAAGATAACGTCCTTTGAAGACGTTTGTTAGCAGGAAAAAACATTGTAAGGAAATACCTCATTACGGACAAAAAAAGTTATTTACCCCTTTTTTATGTCCGATTTGAGTCTATTCAGCAAGGAAAAAACACGTCTTGGGAAAGAATAAATGCTGTATAAATTATTACAACAGTGGCGAATAAAATCCTGAATGCCCGAGCAACCGATGTAAAAATTCTTTTCGTGTTCGCAATTATTACAAACTTATTTATACAGAAACATCAAGACCAGGACGTCTAAATCGTCCCATCTGAATTTTTACTTTTATATTGACAGAAAACTTTGGCCTCGTGTAGCGACGTAAACTTTCCATTCGTGCGTAATAACCTTCTTACAATTCTCGTAGCGTAACACACTATTGCGTCTTTAGAGACGGACATTTATTTTTAATATAACTACAGTTACTTTATTCGTCGATAGTAATTTGTGCAGTTCGAGAACATTACTGAACGAGACGAAGTCAACTGTCGCCGTGCTCTCAGTGACAGAAACTGTTATTTTCGTTACTCGTTGAATAATATACTACTTCGCAAGGTCACCGATCGATTCTCAGTTAACATTCAAAATTATTAATTTAATTAAAAATATAAACCAGCTTTTTCAAGACTTTTAAGAATCTAAAGCCTCGCAGACGTCCTTTAATGAAAACTTTAAACGAAAAATAAGATCAGTAATTTCCAAGTTTTGAAGTAGAAAGGGAAACGTCAGAACTTTGTTTGAAATAAAAAACCTGTTTAGCTTAAGGCAGTTTTAATTTTTCTCTTTTAAAGTAAACGAAATGTTTATCGCACTCGACTCTCCTTAGCGAACGTAGATGATGATGATGATGTTTTCCATCACATAATTTACTGTTGCCTATATGGACTTGAGAATTTATAAAGAAATTAGGAAGGGTCTTCAAACTGGTTTCATTTTCCTCGAAATTGCAGGAGGACAGAGGAAATTGGCATTGACGTGCGTGCGGTAAAATTTTTACCGCACATATGCGCATAACGCACGTCAACAATTAATTGAACTTACAGAGGGTAATAAAGTTATACACTTGAGCTCGTAAAAAAGTACTGTACCTAACACGTGCGAAGTGGCTTCATCGCACTCGATTAACACTAAAGCCTCGCGTCGCTCGGTGCAACGGTACTCAGCGTACGGTAAAGTGTCACTTTCCGCACTGTTTGTGCACAGAAGATTGATAAAATCTTTTCAGGTTTTTTGGTATTTAAAAAGGTGGCGTGAAACTAGGTATGTTTGTTTCCACTTCAGGTTGGCAAGGAATGCTTAATGGATTGCCGGCAGGTATTTCCTAGATCCCTTCTTTCATAATAATATTACGTGACATATTTTAATGCGGAAAATGTAAGCAGCAGCCCGTTTTTTCTCTATCTTAGCTGACAATAAATCGAACCCTTAGGTATCATATGGTACAGTAATATTGAAAATTGGGGTTAGATGCCTAAATAACGAATATATTTTCTCCTCGTAAAAGGAAATTGAAAAACTTTTTCCTTTTGCACTGATCACCGACCAACGTGGCGTAAAATTTATCGTTCAACTTACGGAAAAATTTACGCCGTTAATTACGCAAGACGTTATTTTCGTGTCGAATCAATTAAATTATCGGAGAGGGTTCGTGCCAAAAAGAACATTCAAACAGCGAAACCGAGCACCGCTCTCCCGAGCATTGATTACAGAGAAAAATAATTTTAATTTAAAGCTCAAGCCAGATTAAACAAACCTTATTTATGTTCGCTAGTTGAGTAAAGATTCCCTAAGCTAGGAGTTTTATATTAAATCTCGTTCAACGTGTCTGAAAAAGTTTTGTTTGCGAAACAACACAATTCCAGTTTCGAAATGAATATTTGAGATTTCGTCGCTTTCCACAGTCATTAAATTTTGCATGGAATACGAGAAACGGTATTGAATTCTACGTCGCGTACCTGCAGTATGGCAAATGAAATTGGCGATATTAAAAGCTCACTTTTGAAGTATGGAATTTACTGAGCGATCAGAAGTTTGTTCTCTCATTTGGTTTGTAGCGAAGGTGCGTGTCTCTCATCTGTCTGCAGTTTTTCCTCTCCGGCATCTCGCAGCTCCAGATTGCGGCCTCAAACTGCCTCCTCGAGAGAAGGTGAGGACAGTTTTTATTTCTTTTAAAGTTGGTGTGACACAGTGCCGAATTAAACTTGTTTATCTGTTCAAAGTAGGTGGTCGGTGCCGGAAAAGTTGTGCTCACAGTGCATACGTCTTCGAACTAAAAGAATACCATCTTTTACGAATTGAAAGACTGAAAATGTCTGGCGCCTGAAAGAGGTTGTGTCAGTATTTCTTCCCTCGCTTTTCCTCGATTTCTTTATGACACCTTGCAGTCCCAGATTTCGGCATCAAATCACCTCGTCAGGACAGTGTGAGGAAGTTTTCGTTGCCCTTTGTAAAGTTGCTGAGGCATAGCGCCAAGTGAGATCGGTTCATTAAAAAAAAGCAGAAATTCTTTGTAGGGTGATTTATACAAGAAAAGCGATGCGTGAGTGTTCGGAAAAGACTGTGCCAGTTTCGCAAATGTATTGATTGAAATTCGGATTATTGGCGTTAAATCCTTCGCCTCATGTCTGTAAATTATTTAATGAGGTTGGGGAGTCTATGTAGCTGCATTTCAGCAAATAATAATTAATGAAAGTAAGTTGATGAATTTTTGTTGAAAGTGTCTCGGTGATGGACGACCATGAAGCTTCCTGGGGGTCTGATGGGGACAGCTGGCGACGAGCATCCTTAGTAAAACAGACAGGCGATTGCGGAATCCAATTTTCTCACGGGAACAGGTGTCGGGTTCGTCGTTTTCTGCTCGAACATAAATTGATATTGCGGGTTTGCGAGTTGCCTCTGTAATATTTCAAATGTACTGGAAAGAATGTTTCCAATACTCGAAGTGTAAGGTGAATTGATGAATTGTATATTTACGCTTTTACTTTGACAGTCGTAAATTTGGCTGCATTCACTTCCCTCGTCTAAATTACCGCACTTTATTAGTTTACAGATGAAAATTTTCACCGAGGAGTCATTGTCAAGAAGCACTAGCATGCTAGCGACTGATCGAAATACCCTATGCTGTGAGACACCAGGTTGAGGTAATAAAAAGGGGGGAACTGAAATCAATAAAATGGTCCATTGCGGACCCAAGCCAGAAGAAGAGAAGCTTATAAAGAGTAAATTTGCTGAGGCACGGGCCGGCCGATAAAATCCATTAACACCTACCGACCATCCACCGTCAAAGGACTGCAGTTCTATTTTCAATCCTCCGCATTATTTTAGTGTTCAGTAATGAGGCAGAGAAGCTAAGTTCGCTTTTTATTTTCAACTCAAACACCGCTAAAATCTCTTCTGAAACTTTTGATAATGTAAGTTATAAAAGAAAATAAAAGCCCTCCAAAGGAGAAACCCTTCTTTGTAACTCATCCGGCCCGCTAAAGCTTTTTCCAACGAATGTTTTATGATAATTCCTGCCGAGAAAACGGTAGAAACTTGAGTCTGAAGAGTGTGTAAATTCATTGGATGCGAATTTTATAACGTTTCAAGTTTTAGTTTAATTTTATGCAGTCTACAAAGTTCTTGGTTTTTAAACAGGATTATCGAAGGACATTGCCGCTCGGCAACTCTTAAGAATAGCGGGAAACTCCGTAAGGACACCTCTCGTTGTAACAACAGATTTGGCTTCCTTTGAATGCCGTAAATAGGAACGGAGCTAGATATTTTTCAAATTAACGTTTAGTTAAACATATAAACACCCCGTACATGAAATAGGTTCACGTGTACACAGGCACAAACAAAGCGAGAATAAATTGGTTCTCGATGCAACAAACATTAACTTTCAATATTCGGTCGAAAAATGGGCATATATTTGCGGCGTTGACATGCATTGATGAAGCCACCAGGGAAAACTGCTCATCATACATTGGCATATGAATCGATAACTCAAAATAATGTGATTTCCGCATTCGGGTACATGATGCAATGTTGTAGCTAAACCGAACATTCATTTATCTTTGGGATAGCTCTGCGAGTTGCTGCGATTCAATTATAGTATATTTTAAGAACGGGAAGCAAAATTAACGGGAATAAGCCAGTCCGAAGAACGGTTCTCCTCTCGACCGTCGTCTCGGGCAGCACATTGCCTTTGAAGGGCCGCCTAAGTTGATACTTCTGCTGGTCGAAACTGGCTCAGCCTAAAAACCCACGGGCTGAAGCTCGGTCAGATACTCAAAACTGTCCTTAGTAAGTATCATGTCTACTTCGGTAAAAGGCGACGAGAAGTGGCCGTAGATCAAAACGCCCTCTAATTGTAATGCAGTTAAGAAAATTATCACCAACTAGTCTCGAAGGACTTATAAATGGTTATAAATATGCAAATGTATACGAAAAGGATGCCCTTACTTTGGCCAATAAAATAGAACCATCCTTGGCAAAGTTCTCCATAAATAACCTCTGTGTAAGATGCACGTATGATAAATGGCTTTTAGGTGTTTTAGATGGGAATTATTTTCGCAACTAGTGCTTGCAACAACTAACCGCAACTCCAGATATCCAACAGATTCGATTAATGTAACTTTAGCAAATTTGTTATACAGCAAAATTGCAGGATAATTAGTTTGTAGTGACGCTTATACAAGATACAGTCATATTTCATATGGAACTGTTGTACAGAGTTAGTTTGATAATAAATCGTTCTTAAATTGTTTTATGTCGTGTTGAGTAATAAATGCAATGGCAGTATTAGCGTTGTTCATCCGTCACATGCAGATTTTTATTATAACGGTTTGGCGATTTAAATATCGCAGTCAAGAGAGTCGTTTAAAATGATTTTCGGTATAAATATACGTCAGAGAACGGAGACCTTCCGGGCTATTTCTAAATTGAGTTTGTTTCCATGGATTCGGCCGTCCTGTGCGGTAATCAAATTACAGATTTGTAGGTATTGATGTAAATAATGATATAAATAATGTCAGCCATCGGTCTCCCCTTTCCATTTTTAATTATTGCAAGCTCAACTTGCGAAACGTAAAATCTTTCGGCATGTTTCACATTAAATCGAACACAGCCCATTACGGTTTAAATTCGCGTTTTCAATACTTTTATGCTGCCGCAGCAAGTCCAGACCTTAATTGTCCTTAATATCATGCAACGCTCGATTCACAGCATCTAAAACGAACCCGAAGAGAAATTACCAAATTCCGACATAATCGCATTAAACGTCCGCAGTACACTGAATATTACTGGAATCAAAACTGGAGCCGTACTTTATGCATTTAGGGGTCAAGTTATTGAATACTGCCCTGCGAAATAGTTTGCGTTGGCGTGAAGCAACAAGCCAATGCTAATCCCTTATTATCAAGTTAGCAAGTCAAGTGTTCCCGTAGAACTTCAAAGAATTTAGCTCTAAAGCAGTGGGAAACGACAAATGAGAAGAAAATCACCATCAAGGGTATTGAAGTCGCATTAAAAATTCAGAAATTCATAATTGCACATGCCATAAAATTTTTTTAATTGCATCCCGCTCTTGCAACTGCGGCGAAAGTTGCAATGTCTACATTATTCGGATGCATCTAAAATGAACAAATATTTGCTCCATTATAAAGTTAATGCAAGCCTAGAGGAATATAACAGGGAAAATTAGACCCATTACTGAATAGAAGAAAGTAAACGGGTGAATCATATCATTTTGGTTTATGTGCGATTCAAATTAAGCCGTTTGCACTTCAACGGTTTCTAAGTATTGAAATTTTTATTACGTTATGCAACGTTTTGAGCTAATATCGCGTGCTACATGACCGTTTCGTGATTCGAACCACAGAGCCGATAATAAGAGTAGACGGTAAAATGAATATTAGATAACTCTCGTCCCTGATCAGTCTGAATAACAAAACTAATCGACCTTGTGATTATCATTTTGCAGATGGGTTTAAAGATCAATCCGCATCTTCTCATGGTGACCCCTGGATGTCTCCTCCCCTGAGTCTGACTAATCAACCCCGGAGGAAGACGAGAGAGGTAACAAACGAGGAAGGCAGAAGGATGGATGTTCAATGGATAAAATTGGGCAGTGGGGGGGGCTTGCCGAATCATCAGAAATCAGTCCTCGGAGCATACACCATGGGAAAGTCCATAGGAGGTCAAGCCGAAACGACCTTACATCCAAGGACGGTCACACACGAATGAATGCGACAACGCAAACAGAAGCATCTCGGGGGAGAACGCAAACATGTATATTTCCATTGCCGAGGGGAAAAGCACACATTTCTAGCGGATGTACACGTCAGGATTGGTAACAAACGCGATGCTGGTTCAGAAGAGTACAGACAAAGTGATTGGAAGGAGGAAGAGTGGCGTTGCCCCGCAACTTGAAAGGGCACAAATCAAGCACGGGGGGCACGCAGCCATCACAAAGGCCCTCTCGTTTGCACAGAGGGCGAAAAGAAGTGCAACAGGACCAAAGTGAGAAATCAATTAGCCGAAGATCGGTGGAGGAGGTATGTGGGTACTCGTAGTCCTTTCCGGCTCTGGCGATATATCCCTCAGGGATAGTTCCGGAATCGGGGAGATTTCTTTCATTCCGGGTTTGCTAGTGGGTAGGCGCTTCGGCGAATCCGGCCGGAACACCAGGCCGGGTGTCTTCTGAAGGTTTTCCTCGTGACAAAAAAAAGCATAAGCCAGCTATAAATAAAAAATATTTATATCTGAAGCTTGCTTACTTTAGAATTTAATTATAATATCCGCTCATGAATTTTATTTGATATATACAAAAAAAGCTATTTCCAGCGTATCGGATAACATTTACGAAAGTCTTTTGATGTTTATTGCAAAACATGAAAAGTATTAGGAGAGATTTGCGACGTAAATCTTAAAATAGAATTATATTTATTTACCAATGAGGGGAAGATAAAAATGTTCGAGGAAAATGACCGGCTATTGCTAATATAAACATAATTTTATAAAGAACTTTACGAAAACGTTTAAACGTCATCTTCCACCTCATAAAAATTACGCAGGAATGTTTTGCACAACAGCATAGTTTCATTACACGTAACGGATTCAAGCACGATCTATCTTTTTGCTGAATTAAACTACAGTAATACGATTTCATTTATCACACCAACACTTTTATCTTTAATTCATGCATCAAATAGCTAGAATTCTTATTCGTGTTGCTTCTTAGATTTCTTAGCGCATAAATCAGCCGTAGTTTCCTCTGCAGCATCCACAATTCTTCGTGTACTCCCGTTTTCACTTCCAGTTTACAGAAGTTTGGGTACGTAATTGCTTTAGAATTGAATTTTTGTCACAATGCTGGCAATAAACCGCTTTTTGTGGGAATATACACTGATAGCCTTACGAGAATTTCTTGCCGAGGGAGCTTGATTATTAAAATGATTTCGTGGATTCACCGTTGTGACTCTGGAGAACACCACGAGAGGAGAGGAAGCTCGGCATCGCTGGTCGCTTCGATTCGTCCGATATCAGTTTTTTTTTAATTTCTGCCCCTTAACACCGTCTGATCCAGAATGGAATATTCGATCTTCGAACCCCTTCAATTGGTACAGATCGCTGCTCGCCCCGAATCTTAAATTTAAAATCGCAAACGCAGACAAATTTATTCATGTAGAAGCAACTTCTAAAATAGCAGCTTAGCTTAAAACGTAACGAAATATTTGAATAAACTGGCAAAGTTTTCGGATAAAGTTAATTAAGGGGGGATGTGCCCAATTTTTTATTCAAATGAGGAGGTCCTAGTGTTCCGAATAGGTGTCTTTGAAGCTAAAGATTTTAATAGAATAATTGAGCTTTCTATATTCCGAAAGAGTCTCCGCTTCGGCCCAAAGTTGTAGGTCGAAATGTTTTGGTTGTAAACAAGGAGGGCAGAATTAATAATTTCAAATTTATGTCAACGCATTTACAAAAGTAATTCCAAATAATTTCCGCTGGGAAGTAGCATGATAAATTACTCAATAAAAGTTTATTTGCATTAATATTAAAGGCGTGAAGGGACATTTTATATACGTCCTAAAAAACTCTCGCAAACATTACTTCGAAAAAAGAATTTCCCAAGGCACAGGCAGTTTTATGATTTTTTTGGCTCTATATTAATATCAAGACAGCTTATACTCGACTTAATTCAGTTGGCCTAACAAAGGACAGGGCCATTCTTAAACCCTCCCTCGTTATTATCGTTGTATTGTTGGACCTCGTCAGTTCATTTACCAAAAACGAGTGTCGTGAACGAAGCATGTGGGGTTATAAATGGGTAAAACGCACAAAGCGGAGTATTACGAATTCTGCTTCGTGTCAACAGCTCGATGAAAGGATCCAGGGCATTCGGATATGAATTAACATCCAACCAAATCGAAATCAATTATCCTCAACGTCCATTTGATTTTTATGTCCGTAAATTATCGTCCAAGCGATTCCGTGTCAACAAGGCCACCACTCTGATTCTAATGAAATTATTGCCAGTTGAAAAAACATGTTAACTGTAAACCTATTCGAAATGAAAAATAAAAATCGGGATAAGTTTTTGAGATATTGGTGATGTTGTTGGGGGACGTGGCGCCAGCGTCACGCGCTGAAGTTGCGCCAAACTGGATTTCACACATTTTTATATAAAAAAGCTGCTGTTGAAGCGGCATTAACTGATAGATCGTCTGGAAAATTATCATATAAAATACATCACTGTTAAATAAACATTAAGGGGTAGACTTTCCGATAGCCATGTATTTTATATGGGAATTTCTAAAGTTCGTTTTAGGGCAACTGTATGCAGAATATCCGAGAGGCGGGGACATTTTAATATCTATTTTCACGATTTTGAGAGTGTTTTTTAACGAACTTCCTTCGGAATAAAAAAATGTTGATTTAAGCCAAAAATAAACTTTTTTTACTTTAAGGTTCCGTTTGATGTTTGCGTTACATCGAGCATTTCTGAACTGGGATTGGATTTGGTCGGACACTAAACGCTCCCTTTTCGATGCGTCCCGAACGCTGGGTGGATATTTCTATTCACTAAAAGCAAATTAATTATTGTGGCGAGACCATCTTCATAATTAAAAACTGAAAACGGCCTTATCTCCCCTATCGCGAGACTTCTTCTTTATTCGTCCGACAATTTAATTTCCAATCAATTTGTTTCGCTGAAATAACATTCCGATGGAAATGTATATGACGAATAAAAGGAACGGAGAAAAGTTATTACGTATTTCGATATAAATGGACAGTCCTCTATAGACAGTACGAATATAAATTGCAAAATAATGTCTCTGTTTAAAGCATTATTTGATATTAAATAATGAATACGCAATTAAAATTATTATATTGCCCGAATATAAATCAACAGCATTGACAAAGATGAAGATAGATAGGTTTTAAATAGTCATTATTGGCATTTTAAAAATGAGCCATTCAGTTCTTTGTGTTACGATTATTTTTGGACGTTTTTAATTATTATGAGGGATTTTATCTAAGGGGACAAAAACGCGGTGGGGGTTACGGTTCCATTTTGTTTTGATGGTGCTTCGATCTTGCAACTGGACCGCGAACGATATCCATCAGATAATTATGTTATTGGTGCGGTCTTTGTGGATTCCCCTTTTGTACGTACGTCATGCTTATCTCTGGAATTCGACTCAACCCACTTACCATTAACCAAACGCAGTGATTCAGGAATTTGAATTCCCTTCTACATCCAACGAGTATTTTCAAGCATCGAAATTGGAGTAATGATGGCACTTTCTTCGTGCTATTCCACACCATCATCATCATTCTTTTCCGGGCCTCTTTAAATATACCAGGTTTTCTAATTTTCCCTGCAACCTCCCCGGCAATATTTATTGAAGTCATTTTATACAACGTTCCCACACACCCGGGTGGCAGGGTCGTTTTATTTAACACTTCGGGGGTTAATCGAATTTTCAGCAAATAACAATCACATCCAATTTTAAGATGCGTTGTGTCGAAGACATCCGAGAACGGTAGATGTAAATAAAGCGTTGCCTTTCACGTCCTTAAAGAAATATTCTAAATATTTAAGAAGCGAACAAGCGGAAAATTACTCGAGTTCTTCGCAAAAGAATGTCTTCGAGATTTTCTTTATGGAGAATATTGCAAGCAGTGCAGTTTACACTAATTGAAAATTATTTGTATTGCGAACTGTTTGTTTATGGTATGTGCCGGGTTTTGCCGATACATATTGCACATGCTGCATGTCGTTCTTCGGTCGGTTCTATTATGTGGAGATTTTCTAAAGGTCGAATGGCACTTTTCCGGGACAACCCTCGACTCATCGTCTTTTCTCGCGACAATGTCGCGTCAGATCGATATTTACGATTTTTGACCGCGAACGTTTAAGGCATTTCTGCGAACCTTCGCCCGAAGTATCCGTCATATTTTTGTTGCGATAAGTTTCTTAAGGAAATTCTTCAGGCATCGGAACAATGCGAAATCTCGGTAATTAATGTTTGCCGTTCAGGATTGACCAGTTTCGAATTGTTGTCGTCTCCCCGGGGCCGCGACCTAGCAACGCCCAAATTACTCCGATACTCGATCTCTTGTCACATTTTCAGACCCACTTAGATGAAGTGTCAAACACGGATGAACTCTTTTTGGTACAATTTCGTCGGCGGACCCTCTTCTATGTATCCGACTATCCGCAAATAGTTTCTACTTACTGAAACTATTTAATTAATATTAACCATACGTCGCTAATGCTTAACATGGGTTTAGTACACCAAGCTTTAATATTATTTGTGACAGGTTTAAATCCAAAACTTGCTTCGTACCATACACTGGTCTCTGTGTCTTATTTGCGAGAATTAATGGTTAATGTCGAGTTGGTATGATAAATGGCAGTCAGTTGCCACTTGAGAAGGGATGTCTATTATTATTATTATCCGAAGGATGGGTTTAAAAATTAAGTTAAAAGTGAATTTATGGCTTAAGAGCAAAAAATGTAATTACTTCAGACGAATCAATTACGGACAAGTTTAAGCAAACAATTATAAATGCCAATAACAAGCCTGCTTTCAAATATTCCTTATTTACTGTGATATTTGCAGTTGGCAGCTGACACTTAGCCGTGCATTGATAAACTTGACCGCATTTGGATATTAATCTCGGGCATACTGTGACGTGTCTCACTTAATAGTTTTAATGCATGAAACCTGTTGTTTTGAGCTCGATCAAACCGTGAGCCGTGCTCCTCGTGGAAACCAAGAAGATGTCATCACAGAACAGTGTCACACAGTGTCAGATTAAGGATTTGTGCAGGTACCAGTGGCGAAATATTCGTTCCGCATTTAATTAGATCGGTTCGCATACGTCGTAATCGTCAACGGAGGAATTGATTTTTCAACTTGCAAATGATATCGCCAATTTCTACCAATTTAAAATCTCTGGAAACGCTTCGAAGCGGATGCTAGTCAGCCAGAGGAAGGTTTTATACAGGATGTAACACAAGTAGGGGTATTCTTTTTAACATGACATAGACCCGAAAAAACTCCCTCCCGACGTAGCTCCACCTTGGCGAGGTGGGAGGGCATAAAGGCTTCTTAGGCCTTAGGAGCCATGCCGGTGGTTGCGACAAGCCGGAAGGTGACCTGGGGGGAGCTGGACTAAGAGAGACACTGGAGTGGGGCATTGCGTCCCCTATTAGAGAGGGGAGAAATTCCAAAAGGACCCTCCCCGAAGTAATGCCTCACGGTGGTCCTGGGGGATTAAGGGTGAAGAGAGGAAAGGAAGTTTCAGTGGGTAGTCAACTTTTTTGCTGGAACACTGGAGTCCTACACTATCAGTTGCATAAAATAGTAAATTTAATGTAAAGGAAATAAAATGTCCCACAAAAAATGATCAGCTGTTGTAAAAATGCAAAAAACATTTAATGTTCACTGTTTTTATGCAATTTACCCATGGCGCTTAAAAATCAGTCGCGAAGCTTAGCTCCAGGTGTTATTTTGATAAACGATCACTATTGGTATTATTAAATTGGGGACGGCCCGTAATTACTCGAATCAGGATTTGGTGGTTATGTTGTTGATATACGGGGAGTGTCACCAGAATGCCGCCGCAGCTTCGCGGTTGTATGCTGAGCGCTTTCCGGGAAGACATCATCCTGCAGCCCGTAGATTTGTTTATCTTGTTGGGCGAGCTCGTGAAACCGGAAACCTAACCCATGGTGGACATGTTGGAAGACCTAGGCCACCTAGAATGGCACCCATTGAAGAGCGCGTTTTAGATATCGCCCAAGACGCTCCAGCTACCAGTACTGGAAGGATCGGGGAGTAATTAGAGGAAAACCATCTCTTCTAACAGCACGCACAGAGTCGTGGATAAGGCGAGCGACAATTTGTGCAAATGAAACCAATGGCGACAATTTTGAACACCTTTTGTAGCCAGTCCCGGAGTGAGCAGTAGCTAAAGACGTGGTACTTGTTAAAACTTTCATAGGCGCATATTTTGGTCATTTTTGAAATTTCGCAAAAACTTATATAAAAATATTGATTCGTTTTTTGAGGCCCATATCGTGTTAAAAGGAAAACCACCCCTACTATATAGAATTTTAACACCGGCTTCAACAAAAGAGGTGTTTACACCTTCAAGGCACCGTGACACATACTGCTTGATACGATTTGTAATATACCAGTAAACATTACCGCTTTTTCTATTCCGCAGGGCGATATTCTCGTGTTTTTGCGTGGACGAGTAGCAGGAATACCGCGGTCCGATAGCATGCTGTGCCCCAAATCCATTTTACATGCATAAGGGTCTTTAAAACGGGGAAGGTCTCAGGGAGTTTCACGAATAGAAACTCATATGCGTTTATAAATGAACATGTCTAGAAGAACGTTATAGAATATCACACGAAAAAGGAAATACTTACGGCGAGTGAGGCTTAATTCGCGAAAAAATGGGGATCTTCTCCGTAAATGTCAGATACAAGCCATTTCCTCTGTTTTTACGATTTTTTGACTCTTCGTATTCCCCGGCTATCCGCGATATATCCCTACGTAGGTACATCAAAAGTTGACACCTACATGGGATTTGCGAACATAAATACATCCTACCTGCCCTCGTACTACGCACGGGTAAAACGTAGTATAAACGAATAATGCATCAGCCAAGATTGTTTGCTTTTTGCCAACTACGCCTTCTTACTACTTTAAAATCCACCGGATTATTGGATTTGGAACACACGTAGAGGGGTGATTTTCAGAGCCGATTTAGCAAGTTCTTACATCGCGGGGGCGTCGGCGTCGTACGCAGCTTTGTATTGAGTGGTTTCGGACTAAATTGTAAGCTGAATTTAATTGAAGATACGGTTTTGATTTGTGTGTAAATCTGCCTGGAAGCTCATTAAGTATTCATTATTTTATGCATGACATAATACCGCTTCATTTTCATTGGAACTTGATGTTGCCGCGTGGCTTTAGCGAAACGAAAAATCTCCATGGGCACGGCAGGGGGCACCGCGACTGCGATGCGCTTCGACAGTCTAAATTCTTGGACTTTTTATAGTATTTTTGAACCAGAATTGCCCGCGCGTTTGTGCAACAAGAGGAATGGTTTGAGTTGGAAATTAATTAGTTTACGAAATCAACACGATTTTTATTGTGACCCCCTCTGGTCCTTCGTTTCGCATCACCATAACATCGGGAAGTATGGTGTGCATTAAAAAAATGTCTCATCAAGTAGGTAATGGAATTCTTTGACAGCGAATCCGTATGTCTTTGATATGTTCTGCGTAATCTCGAACATAAATGAACCGACCTAACCTCATTTAAAAATACCACTCTGTTTACCTGTATAATTAGTTGGTTTTTATTAAGAACAGTATTTTCTAAGACTTCACGGACTTGTGTTGTGTGCTAGTTAAAGTTTTCTGGGTATAAAAAATGGTGTTTACACTCTAGCAAAGAGCCTTCATGATTGAGTCTTATTTTAGGAATGGCGAGTTAATAAACGGAGAATAGGCCTATAAATATCAACCTTGTTTTCAAGAGTTTCATCAAAAATTTACCCACATTGCAGTGCAGGAATCGCAGTTTCACAGCACTTTGAATTATGTTGTCAAGTTATTTCGTGGAATTGGCAGTGTTCAAAGAAAACCAGGAAGTGGTGAACCAACTAAACGAGCCCCAGATCATAAAGGCTAATTGTTCGAGAGTAAACAGCATTTCTTCCACTCAGAAAACTTTAACTAACCAATGCACAAGTCCGTGAAGTCTTAGAAAATACTGTTCTTAATAAAAACCAACTAATTATACAGGTAAACAGAGTGGTATTTTTAAATGAGGTTAGGTCGGTTCATTTATGTTCTAGATTACGCAGAACATATCAAAGACATACGGATTCGCTGTCAAATAATTCCATGGCCTACTTGATCAGAAATTTTTTAAGGAGACGCCCGTGGTGTGCACTTGCTTTCCGTCCCTTGAAATGCACCACACCGGACCTGCAAATAATCAGTGTCAAACTTCGCCTTAGGTGAGTTTTTTAGATCATTAATTTCAATTTTTAACCCCTCAGTTAGCCAATTCTCGTTTCACCCCAACCGAACTGTAGAAATTCAACTAAAGCAATCTATTTTATCACAGTCTCGATAACCAATTAGGTCGATATTTTAGGAAAGTTAAATTCTTTAAAGGTTTCGGCAAAAGCTAATGGAAATTAGTATGATTAGTGGAAATCAGAATGAGAAAATCTAATTAAATACCCGAAAGTTAATCACCACCCTTTCCCGTTCCGTTGTTCGCAGCCAATAAAGGGTGCCGCCCATCTGTCTAAGTCAATTTCGAAGTTCAACCTTTTCTGTATAAATTATCTACTCTTATCGATCGCGTCTCCTAATAAGGGAAGAAGATCTGGAAAAAGGTTTGAAAATGTCTGGAAAGTACTAATCACATTACACACATTTTTATTCGTCTTCTGCGAGCGTGTTCGTTACAAGCAGCCATTAAATATCTGTTACGTATATTGGATGCACATTCGCGACTGAGAAATTTGATACCTGGTATTAGAGATTAATCCACTTGCTAGTTTTCATATTGTAACCTAATTAGGGTCTGTAAGCCCCGATGCATCAGTATTGCTTCGACAGTGTTTATTGGATAAGCGCCCTGCTAATAGCTCCCGAGGTGATACAGACATTGACGATTGCCGAAACAGGCGAAAATACTAGCACACGAGTGCAGTAAAAAAAAGGGATTAGGACTGAGACATCGGGATCTGAAAAGATTCCCTGTTCCTGTAAAGACCAGCATCTGTTTCAATTCAGAGCCTCAATTGAAAATGGGATAATTTAGAGAAATGAGGCAGCACCAATAGGTTTCCATCTATGACTATTGGATGGGAGTTCTTTGCATTAAGATATATTATCTCGAAATTAGCTTACATCGGCGCTCTTATATCAAGACTTTGAACTTGGCTGAACTGCAGACAAAAACCATGAAAAGTTGTCGGTACACATTATTCCTCAACGATTTATGCGTTGGTACGGTATCAACAAGCCGCTCGACCCCGTTAATATCAACTAATCCCCTTCTTATAGATTTCTCCTTAAAATTAATTACTTATTTCAGCACGCAAATTGCGAAAATACCGCCATCTTCAACAATCACCATTATCAGCAGCTAATAATTAAAACCTCTCAGCTATAACTAAGATTTGCTTAAATAAATTGCCTCGAGGCATTTAAATATGGTGGAAGAGCACGAGGGAGTACTAAGCAAATTTAAATGAACCGTTTCAAAAATGTTTTGAGCTTGATTAAATTTCCAGATAGGCATTGATAAATGAGAGTTTCTTTGTTTAATCATTTTAAATTTGATGAGACTGCAGAAGAAGAATTCTAAGATGGAGGGGATCGGTGTTTAATAATGCTAAGGTAAATCAGCCCACACGTTTTATCATTGGTTCGCCGAACCGTCTGACGGTTCAAATGAACACGTGAAGCTCAGAATTTTGTTTTGGATGCACGAACCACAGCTGCGTGCAATCCAAATTGTATCAATGCGCTGGTAAGATCAAAGGCGGTGGTTTCCATGAAGATAAAAAAGGTTCTGATCGTCTTAATGATTTGGGGCTAAAACGTTCTCGGTTGACCCGGGAATAAATGCTCGGTTTTTCAATTTTCGGCCTTCGGCAGAGATAGAGGAAAAAGTATGCTAAATGCCGATTCAATAGATTTAATTTTTAAGTGTTATAGACGGTCAAGACATAAAATTTTCACACGCATATTATATTTATTTTCAAATTCAATTACTTAATTTTATTGCCCCAAATATTGCTTTATTACATGCGCTTCGCTATGGACGAATTCAGTTCTGAAAATAAAACGCAATTTAAAATTCTGTAATGTATTTTTTAACTGCGTCAGTTTCTATTCATCACAATATAAATTGCAAAACGATATCTCTGTTTTTGGCATTATTGATTATTGATATTAAACGACAAGTGGATTAAAACTGTAGTTCCAGCGGCAACGTTTTCACTAACACAAAATGGGAGTAAAATTAAAATTTTCATTTTACAAGCTTAGTTAGAGAAGGGACACTAATGAGGACGTGTACTCACGCACCTGCAGAAAGTGATTTTACAGTCGCTCGGCTCAAACATGGGAAAGCCTTTTATGTACCGATTTCATATTTTTGACTTTCAGGCGCATTTTTTGCCGAATTTCCTCAATCATCTGCTTCACCTAGTACCGGTATTAAGGGGAAGGGGAAGGGGGGGGGGGGGGATTGGGCGACGGTGGCAGATTTTCCTGGTCGGCGGGTTTTCTTGGGGTTAGGGGGTGGCGATTAAAAATTTCACCCGAGGCGCGGGGTTTGCTGAGGCCAGCCTTGGTTTTACCTTCTGACAATTTATGCGTAACTTCATTCCGTACCTGTCCGTAAGAACCGGTTGCAACCAGCGGAGTGATCACAAAACAGATTTGTTTGCAAATTTCTATTTTGCAATTTCACTTCGTATTCATTGTATCTACTTCCGCGTGAACGTAAAAAATTCCAAGTTTAAACTATTTCTAGCAGAAAATAAATCTTCTGTTCAATTGAATGTGTTGCCTGGTAAAAATTCGATTTTTAATTGGCAGTTCTAAAAATGTGCGCTGTTAAAAGGCGGCTCATTACAAATTATGACGACCGATTTTTCAGCTGCATGCACGGTGATATAATGGAAAAAACTCACCACACACTAATTCCAATATTTCCAGAAAATAACACATTGAATGTCGGGATCACGCTCGGTTGCCCCAATTAAACGTGTAGGTTTAAATTGCTCAAATGGGGCATATAATTCCTCAATATATTGCCAGAGGGATATGTTTTACTCTCGACCGGGGAGATACGAATTGCGAGCATCCGAAAAAGCAAGATTTTTAAATCGAGCTTTTTAGGTAAATATGTTCCCTGAATAAATTCGTATGAATTGCGTGACGTAGAGCGCACATAATTTCATAAATATTTAATTTCGGAATGTTCGGTTCAGATAAAGCAGTCAGACCAAAAGAATTAACTACCTATGTGTTGTCGGATTTAGACATTTAGCATAACGATCGAAGTCTATGGAATAAAACTTAGCTCAGGCAGCATTTTGGTGTACTAGCTCCTCCAGCAAATTTAGTAGGTGAACCATGCACCCAACTAATTTGTCCTGAATTTCTCGTGTCCTGGTAAAAAACAGCAACTAAAAACAAGCGTCCTCTTAGTCTAAACTATCATAAGGAAGAGTGCAAAACTAGCACTTTATCTTCGAGACTTATTTCAGAAAACCAGAATTTACAGACGTGTAACCCGGTTCTCTTGTGTCAGAAAGTGGTTGGAAATCCCATTAGAGCTCGGCCAGGATTTCTGTATTTGCGAATCCCAAAATAAATAATAAAAAAGTAACTTACGATAATTTACGTGCTCGTGCCAAAAGGCCAATACGCTCGGCTTTAGGAAAAATGTTTGTAGTAAAAGCGGCTCGAGAAAGACCGGAGAATTGCTTTGAAGTTTCGAAAATAACTGCCTGGGGCATACAATCAAAAATCAATCAACAGCAATGAATGTTTAGCAAATGGTACACGGGAGTTAATTTTGCACATCGAGTTTTACGTAAAAACAGGAGTTAGGCGTGAGGCGAACAGAAAAAAATAAGAAATGGCTCATCTCTGAGCATTAGAATTATCGCTCAGAGAGATCCTTGCGGCTAAAACATAAATAAGAGATTTGTAAAAAATACTCCTGCATGTCAGCAGATTAATGCGTCAATTGTGTTGAGGCTTAATTTATCAGGTAAAATCTAAAATAAATATCATTTTGGATGAGCGCAGAAATCTCAGACTTGTACGTTCCTTTATTAAAATCGGAAATTATTCACAGCACGTGAGATGCTCTTTAACATTCAGCCCCGAGGAGCTGGTTCATGAATTTCATATTTTTCCGCTCCCACTATTGTCGCAAGTTCTCAAAGAAACAGTTTCGGGCTTTTGACCTGAAGCAACATCTGCCTGAGAATTTAATTTCTTGCCGAGATTTATACCTGGATTCTGTAACTATCTACATCCGATGTTAACGACGTATAGTATAAATGCCGCCCTTGGGTTTCTTCACAGAGTGAGCGGACTGGCCTCCCGTTTCGGGACACCTTGTGCAGAGGAATTGCCGAAGGAGAAAATATGGAATGGTTTAGCACAGTATCGCTCGGATTCCCGGGTCCGATGGAGTATTAAATGGATACTCTGTATATTATCCGGGTGTTAACATCGTTTAACATCTAGGGCGTAATATTGATAGCCTTCGATTAAAGCTTTTATCTAAAGTTTGCATGCCGCAGGTGATAAATTACGCCTAAACTAACGAGATGAACTATATATGAATAAATTCTTATGATGCACCCTTTAAATATTAACATGCGGTTAAAACGCAGATCGCCGAAATTCGCTTAAAATTTGTCCCATCCGTTCTAATTTATCTGAATCGACTTTCGTATAATTTTCAATGAATTAAAATAAAACTGAGAGGATGAGCAGGAACTCGGAAGTTTAACGAAGTAAAAAGAGCTGATATTTTAAAGGCGGGTCTCATCAAATTTGAACTTTAGTGAAACTCCGGCCTTTAATGCATTCGCTGATAATTAGAAGAATGTAATTAATATGACATCAAAGGGATTTCGTTAACCTGGTTTGGGGGATTTTCAATTTGGGCCCCATTTTATGAGGCCAAAGGTGAAATATCTACAGCGCAGAGACGAGCCACGTTAAATGAAAAATGGCCAAGAGTAGAGGTTGAACTTCGCAGAACATTTTTCCTTGCACCAGCAACAAATCAAAATACCATTGACACGAGAACGAGTTTCATGCAATTGTGTTCGACATCCTAATTGCGAATCCAATCTTCCTAACTTTTCCAACAGGAGAAAAAATGTAAAGAAGATTTATGTGCCAATTTGACCGAAGTTGCTGAGGCTGATAAACTTTATAGCTGGCCTCACCGTTCGATGGTAATTTTTTAACGAGATTTTCCTGCCATACGCGTATTTCATGATCTTTTCATTTTCCTATTTGCAAAAAGATTTATTACCTGCTTAAACTTGAATTGATTAAAATATATCCAACGAAATTTTTAATTTTCAGTTTAGCCCGCATGGAGGATTATTTACTGGGACAAGGTGGTTTACGAACGATTCGTGCATTTTCCAGTGTGAGTTCGTCAATGGAAAGGTGTTTTTCTAGCTGGACCGCCCTGTATACTTTTGTTACGAACGTCTTTGGCAATATAAAATTATAATAATCTTCGGATTTTAGGCGGATCTATTAATCATAGGAGTGCAAAATTCTAGAGGTGCGTCATAGTGATTTATTAGTAAGCAAATAAACCGCTCGAGAAGTTTTAGAGATCATCGATTTAGTGTCATTCTTTGATAATCCAGGATTTGAGGCGTTTTTGGTACATGGGAGAGCCGTGGCCGGACCGCAGAGGGAGGTGTGCAGTACGGGGGCAATGAAGGAGGCTTACGCGATTGCACGAATTAGAGGTCACGGACAGTTTTCGCAGATAAAAGAGCGGGATGTAAAATGGACACTATGCAGTACACCATCCCCTCATTAAACAGCACTTGTTATCTCGTGCTTCTCGACTTCATGAGCTACGCCCCATATTGGTAAGTGAATCAGCTATACCTGCCCTCGTAAATATTTACAAGATATTTATAAATATTTACTTGAAATTTAGTTTTATGCGGGTTATAAACAGACCATTTCCTTATATGGACGTAAATCTTATTTCTCACCTGCTTGAGTATAAATTAACCATATTTGTACAAGCTCCTGGCAACGGGTGCAATTTCATTGGTCTCTTGGCGAAAGTTTCTTCAAAACGACATTATCCCAAATCCCCTCGGCATGTACAGGGCCATTCGGTAAAATGATGTGTTATAAACGTTTTACAAGGTATTATCATAATATGTTCACTACCAGGGAGCGTTTCCTTCGAGGACTTGGGTACTAAATTTAATCTACGAATAAGCATTTGCAACCTTGTTATTAACTCACGTTTTATGGGGTGGATACTTTAGACATAATGTTTGTTTGTAGTTTGGTTTCGTTGTGTTCGTATGCGATTGTTGAGACGTGCTCTCAATGCCGCTCAAGATACATAATTCTGACGAATTTGGAAGCGGAAGAAATAAAACGAATAACGTAGGAAACAATTGTTAGGAAATCGTTATTTCCATTATTAATTTCCTTCCGCGGTCGACCGATTTAACCCCAAATTGACTTGGAATTTTATTTATCGTATTAGCCACTGTGCCAGCTTAAATTGAAAGGTTTCCTCCAGTTGATTGGAACCGAGCGAAACATTTAATGACAAAATAAAATCGACCAATATTTGAGCCACATACACACTAATGGATTTGCTTTATTTCCCAGATTACAGCCTAATTCAATTAGGGAGGATTTTTATAATTCAGTATTTTGGTTTGTTATTTGGTAATGGACTAAATGGGAAGATCAGGACGCGTTATGGCTTTATTAATAATGTCTATAAATGAATGTTGCAACGCGAACGAAAGGCCTGGACAACATTTTCTTGATGGTTTGCGGCTGATTCACTCGTCGTCCATAGATTGCTGGTGAAAATGTGTACATGTTCAATGTCCGGATTCATTTCAGATTCCCCCGAAATAGCACAGACTTTTCAGTCAATTGATACTGAGTTCCTCCGATATAGAGGGGGGCACAAATCACGTTACAGAGGAAAAAAGATTCCACCGTTACACATTGAGACTTTACTTAATCAGTCGTCCCAGTCAACGCGTTCAGATCTACAGGGCGCCCCAATATTCCGTGTACGCAGAGTTCCGTAGATTCCTGAGATCAAAATATGAAGATTTAACCGTACATACCTTAATCCAAAAGTTGATACTTACAGAGCTACGAGGTGTCGAAGTTGAATTTTGAAAATCCATTTTTAGCCACAATTATTAAACTGAACAGAAAAATGTCTCGAAATTTATTACTCGGGGTTTTTTCTGGATGGAGAATCCATGTTTGCTAACTATTTTAGGTTTACTCATAGAGGGCGCAGCATACGGTTTGTGTTACTTATTCGATTCCCCCCCGTGCGCTTTCACGGCCGTTGCCATTACAAAAACCAAACACTAAAACTATGTCAGTTTGCGCAGTAAATGTGTATTCCATAATAATTCCGCTATAAAACACCAATGTAAACATATACACTTGTTAATGAAAAGTTAAAATGTTTGGTATCTGTCACTATTACAGTAAGTCGTTATTGACCGTCCACTAATTCAAGTGCATTTTCCTCGAAAACGGCTGCTCATAGCTACATGACTAAGATATACCTTTTTTAAGCGTAAACAATAAACCAGTGCGCTATTCTATTAAAAAGCGAATTAACGTAACGCAGAAAAAAGTAGCGAGCGATCAAATGAGTAACACAAACCGCATGTTGCGCCCTCTATGAGTAAACCTAAAATAGTTAGCAAATATGAAATCTCCATCCCAAAAAACCCCCGAGTAATAAATTTTGAGACATTTTTCTGTTCGGTTTAATAATTGTGACTAAAAATTGATTTTCAAAATTCAACTTTGACACCTCGTAGCTCTGTAAGTATCAATTTCTGGATTAAGATATGTACGGCTAAATAGTCATATTTTGATCTCAGAAATCTACGGTATCTCTGCGTACACGGAATATTCGGGCGCCCTGTAGAAAGTAAAACAGCCTCAAGATATCACCTCGGCACAATAATCTCTGTTGACCGTAACCAGATATATCGGGGCTATAACAGTAAATCGATAGGTGCAGGTTTGATTCCTGATACATTGATATGGCTATAAGGTTTATGACCAAATTTTTAACACTTCAATAGTCCCACTTATCTTATAAGTTCATGGCTCGAAAAAGGCTCAAAAGTGAATTGGTAAAATCGACATCTTTCTTCGGGGGCAACCTTCATCCGATCCTTAGATCTAAAGCGGAGAACCACGTCGAACCCGATTCAATTAGCAAAGTTTCATCTACACGAGTCGTTAAGTTTTCTGCAATAACCACAGAACCGTGCATATCTTATCTGCGAATTAACCGTATTTTATTAGCATTGAAGCGTTCATTTTTCTTCTACCCACCTCCGTTTTGCACATGCTGAGTTGTTTTACGTGACTCCATAAAACGAGCACTTAGAAGAAATTTAATTCGAGATTGTGGGAAAGTTCATTATGGATTAAGCTAAAGTTAATCCATAAAAGCAGTGAGGGACATCCAGTAGCAGATATGACGAATGACGAGATGTGTAGTTACTTTCAGCCCCATTCAAAGCACTTTAAACTTACCGAGGTATAATTCGTTTTTAATGGCAAAAAAATTGAGTTAGCAGATTTTACCTGCGATCTAAAAACGCTTAAAGAAAGTCGTTGTTTTTTGTATGAAATATTCATAGAGTTTCAAAGTAAATTCCAAAAATATTCAAATATACATACCACATATAAGCTGTGATATGAGGATGGGAATTTGTAGGGGGTTCGTTTTCGGTTTCCGGATTTTAAAATACACAAAATGACCATTTCAGTTTATTTTAGTGCAGGGAAGCTTAAAATGGTAGAGGGTATTCGGTGGTTTAGGATTCAGGAATACGAACGAATGAGGAAAAATTTAATATACGAACTGGAAAGACATTCTTGCAAATGAAAATCCCCAAATAGGCCAACGAGCACAAATCATCAAAAATTCACTGATTAGTTTCGCGATTTCCAATTCCCGTGCGTCCCAATCAAACTCACATTTCCTTCATTAAAAAGCTATTTCACACCCTTGTTGTATAAATAACAATTCAAATAAAATAAGCCGACATTCTAAATCTAAATGCAAATAGGGCGGTATATAGGTTTCCGAAGGGATGACAACGGACATTTTGGAAAGCAACAAAAAAGGCTCCAAATCATCAAGTTTTCCAGGGAAATTGGTCCTTGCGGTGTCGTAATCAGAGGTAATTTAATTTAATCTGCTATCGAAACAGCTGACTTGGAAAACGATAGTATAAAAATTGGATCGGCTGCTGCGGTAGACCGGGTTTGGTTTTTCATCAAATATTGGATTTTATGTTCTGATCGATTCAGTAAGTATAATTTGGTTCGTTTCACATTATTAATGCGAATGGCTCCTTTATCAAAATTAAATAATTTAATAAAATTAATGGACGGATCTAATGCAGAGCTTCCAAAGCTGGAAGATTAAAATGAAATTTTATAGTCCTCACGCCCTAAGTAAAAATATTTTTTATATGAAAGCCCGTAAAATTTACATTGCTCTTGGTAAAAAATCTCATTAAGTCTTCGAACATCTCTTTTCTTGCCAATATGAAAACATGCGAACAATTCTTTCCCTATAAAGGGCTAGACAGGAAATTTTTTATACAAGCACGATCGTTTCTTTAACGGCCCGGCCCAATGCAGATCGTTTTAAGAAGCACTTTTCTCGACAGTTTGCAAGTAGAAACTAAAGATTGTAAAACCGGAAAGGGAACATGACTTTTGTTGTTAAATGAGTTTATTACTCGAAGCTTTGTCTACCCTAAAGTGTGACAGATTAAACAGAGATACTGCCTTTGCAAATACGGGTATTTGCTAATGGTTATATCAGCAAGCTAAATATTATTTGGATCTGTTATTTGCCAAACTAGTGATGTATGTGTTGGGGTTTAAGCTTATGTGTTCACCCGCATTTTATCCCTTTGAAACTCAAAGCTAAATATTAGCATATTTGCTTTTAAAAATATGACTATGGTGTTCTGCCATTTTTGTTTTTTATCCTGGTGGTTTGCAGCAGGATTTTATCCACAGAAAAAAGCCATTTTAGGCTAAAATGTCCCTATTTAATTATCGTGAGTTAATATCTCTAGTACCGCTGTAACTACAGACGAAATTCGGCAAAACAGGGGGAAAATGTCACTTTTCGACATCTCGAAAACTAACAAGACTCTCTGTATAATTAGCTCGAACAAGGCATCAGATTTTCAACTTGTTGGAACATACAAAACTAAATTGTTATCGACGTTTTTTTGGGTCGAGACGACAACAGATGTGGTGTCTATCTGACTATTGCTTTCGCTCTTTGTAGGCATAAAAACAAGTTATTCCCTTGCAGCACAAAACAATTCGGGACCGAGCATTAACTCAGAGAGAAGTGGTAGAAAAGAATTTCAATTAGAGGCTTCAACGGCAATAAGGACGCTTGAGTTAGGGCAAATTTGGTACTCAATAATTTCAAGAAGCACTGCAGATACTGACCTGGCTCTTTGCAGTAATAAAGACAGACGTGCAATTCCGTGAAAAGCGCCCCTATTGAGGCCAGTTTGTTGAATCAGATAGTAGTAGAATCCCAAAATTTAAAGTAGTGATTTCTTTGGGAAGAATGAGGATTCATTTGGAGTATTTGAGCGTCTAGAGTAAAGACGAATTTCTTTCTTTTAGGCGCAAGAACTCTGAAGACGGTTTGTTAACTCAGAGAGGAGTGACAGTAAAGAATCTGTGGTAGTGAGATCAATAGCATTAACGATGCTTTAGTTGGAGCAACATTCGAGCTTCCCTTTACAAGGAGAGGGTGAAAATTTGTTTTGTTATTAGACCTCCCCCATATTTCGACATTAATGAGAATTCCAGCTGGGCAGGGAAAAAAATCTGTTTGTCACCGGCCAAATTGTCCAGTTTAAAGTTTGTAAACCCAAACTAGAATCCCAGAATGCAATTAAAAACTATAGCGCATATTCAAATTTATTTAAATATTCTGATGTTTCATATTCGAATATTCAAAAAGCCAGATATAGCAAAATCACAACATTTCGTAATATTGCAAACTGGACAAATACGTCATCAAACAATTTTTCTATATGTTTTTTATCATGCCATAGTCGCTCAGCAGGTGAATTAACTCGCTTCCGATATCCGGTTCCATTACCAAGAGTCATCACTTCGATAAGCACTTTGAACCGTTGACAAGCTTTAACAAATCGATGATAAGGAACAAGAGTAGACAGTTCCAATCCAACAAACAATCTAGCTAGTAATTCAATTCAGCTGACAAATAAATTGGAAATCGACATTGTCCACACTAATGGAGATTATCTGGAGACACAATAAGTTAGTTACAAGGACTAACAGTGATTGATTAGCTAAATTGCGCTGTCTTGTGGTCGAACAACAATTACAGAAACTCACGAGAAGGAATGTTCGATTATAGAATGAAATTTGCAAAAGAGGTTTCATAAACCGTAGTTTAGTTGTTTTGCAGCTGTGCCTGATATTGCCTGGTCCTGCCGTCGGTGGTGGAAGAAGCAGACACCATTAATAAATTATAAGAAATAAATAAAGTTTTAATAATCCCATCTGGGATTTAGAAAATCCCTTTTAGGAGAAAGCAGCGACTCTCAATAGTCAAGTAGGAAGGAAAAACACAGTAAATCGTGTTATCTTTCTCAGATCAGATTAAAATTTTAATCGCTCGCCTCTGTTTCGTTCCTGACTTCGTTGACAATTAAATACAGTCTTAATGGAATATACAGAGAACCTTTACGAGGGTGTTCCGATTGCTGTTTTAATTATTGCATAGTTTATAGCTTGATTCGCCTATACAGATTTAGTGACTTTATCGTTAGATCTAAAAATTGTTGTCGGATTTCTTAGTTTAAATGATTTCTTCCTAGTTAAAAAACCTCAATAACGCCGTTTCGTTAATAGAACTTCGCGTAACGTTTAATACTCCAACGTGCGTGAAGTGTTTATTTGGATATTGGTGGGATATTGGTATTATGGACGAAGCTTTTCGAGTGACTTCTGCCGGCCCTCAAAAATTAATTGAAGTCCCTGGAAAGTAGATCTTAATCAGAAAACCAACGTTGATGAAATCGAACATAAGGCCAATTGAAACGGGCAGATGATGAGGAATGTGCGCACTTTACCTTACGCGCTTGAACGTGCAGGGCCGACAATTGTCCGCACTGATTAAAATAAACCAAAATCCTTATTCCCAATGGTGTAAGTGCGGGAAAATCATATTTCCATATATCTTTCAATGCGTAATTATTACAAGAGTCTACGCGAAATGATTCAGTAAAGACTTCGGGGTCAGCAATTCTTTTCATTACATTATGTCCGTAATGCTCGATAGGCGATAACATGGGTTGTTGAAGGAGAGGGAGTTTTAAAATTGCTTGTTCTGGAAAGTGCCTCTTCAGTTCGCTTTGGTAATTAAGTAATGTGAATTTTGATGAGCTGCTCTTTCGCTATGAAAAGCACATACGTGGCACGCAATTTTCATGTTTTACTGATTTGGAATGGATGGAAATTTGTGCGAATGGTAGCGTCAGTATCGGTGTTTAAATGCTCAATCAGCTGATGCTGTTGCAAACTGATCAAGCAAGGTGCTTCAAAAGGGTGGTGCTAAACTTGCGGAGGTTGCAGAAAACGTTGCGGTGGAAATTTTTCAAGTATAAACCCCTGCTAGTCGAAAATGAGACGGTTTGGCTTTGGAGCAATGTTTTCTTCGCATAGAATCAGAATTTGCTATGGTTCGCACTTTTATACAGGGTGTTAGTAAATAAGTACGAAAGATTTTAACGAGTGATTGCTGGGGTTTTTTTAAGTAAAAAAGTTCGTATAAACCCAGATCCGAAAACGCTTAGTTTCCAAAATACTGAGTGTTAAAGTTCTTATACGGCCATGCAACGACATATTTTTAAGGAAAAAAAGGCACGCCAACGACTTTTTTCAGATGTTCCATTCATTGTTAACAAAAAAGACAAACATTATTTTAAAACTAAGTATAATTATAATAAATGTTGAAAATGACTGCCCTCAGCCGTGATACAAGAGTCTACTCTTCGCCTCATTAACTGGCGTCTTCGCTGAAATTATTTTTTATCTTGAAAACGGCTACATGAGCGGCAAAACACTAAGAAGTCTTTTTTGTTAACGATTAATGGAACATCTGAAGAAAATCGTTGGCTTGCCCTTTTTTCCTTAAAAATATGTCATGGCATGGCCGTATAAGAACTTTAATACTCAGTATTTTGGAAACTAAGCGTTTCCGGGCCTGGGTTCATGTGAAGTTTTTTACTTAAAAAAACTCCAGTAATCACCCGTTAAAATCTTTTGCACTTATTTACCAACACCCTGTACACGACAGCTTCTAGCATGAATCTCAATTTGGAGCAAATGTTTAAAATGAATTTATTTTAAGTATTATTTTACTTGCTTTTCCATAAATCGGAAACAGCTTTTAGGGCTTACCGTTTATGCATTTAATCGTTTATGTATAATAGCAATGAATGATCGGTTCATATGAAACTACAATAAAGTGAATAAATTCCGCATTAAGTTAAATAATAATGTAGATGTGGACGACCACAAGCGTCGACGTAGCGCGTTTTGCATGCGCCAATTCGCCGATGACTCTTCTTTGGCCACCAAATTGGGGTCGTCGGTACGGTGACGCATGGCGATCTTCCTGCCTGGAAAATTCTACGTTCGTTGCTCCGAAATTGTTAGTCGACCTGTCATTGTTCCGAGTCGATATTGTGGCAATCACACGCAACTTGCCTGCAATTTCTGGCGCGAATCTGCAACAATGTAGATATCCCAAAAGAGAAAAAAACCGGCACGGGTACAGAATTATCAATCAGCGCTATCAATCTATCATTTCAAGCCTCCGACAAAATACATAATCAAAACCAATTATTCACCCTGATTGACTTGAAGCAGTGTTGCAGAGGACAGCGATATCGATAATTTTGTCCCATCTGTCAAATAACCGTGACGAGCTCCAAATAGACTTGATTTTTTTACATGTGCGTCATTAGGTGTGCTCTGTGATTGGCACTTTGTATGAAGAGCGTAATTCGCAAATTACGGCTCATTGTACGATGGAAAATATCCCGCATTGCAACACAAAAAAAATCATATCGACGTTTTGCTGAAAACTTTTTTCATTTAAAAAAGACTTTTTGCCGAATAACCGAGTTATTTTGCATATTGGAGCTGCAGCTGAGCCATCTCAGGAGTCGTCAAGAGTCATGAAGTAACGTACCATTTAGCACGCCCTGAATACACTAGGAATTCGTTATTATTCGAATCAAAAAATAACTCCATAGTATTTACTAACCAATAATTTGGCTAAATCACGAAACCCAAACCGGTTATGCGATTGGTTTCACATTCAACCAATATTATTATTTATCACAATATTAGAATTCAGCAATACCGGTTTGAAATATGTTCCGCTATTATTATCTAAGTGAAAATTTATTTATAGGAGGTGTAATTTATATCGCCAATGGATTTAATATCATGGAAATAAATTGAAACAGTTTAATAAAATGTCTGCTGTTTGGTCGGGTTTTTAATTTTACGAATCTGTAAATCATCTCTCTAGAATGAAACTGTTGCAGCACTGCTTTTTTAAATTTAATTATACATAAGCAGGAGGTCTTACATTCCGTTTATAATTAAAAAGCGTTTTTATCTATAAGGCTTATCGTAGAAGATAGAAGCCGCTGCTGAGAAAGCACACTTTTTAAACCGGAAACTTGTTATCCTTCGTATGAGTCACTCCCTTTACAATAATTAATCTGGTAAAAATGACTAAGTTCCTCGCAACAGTAATGAAATTTCCCATGTGCCTGTAGCGTGCGAATGGTGAATTTGGCACCCCCGCAGTGTAGTCCAGAGCGCAGTACTGCAGGTACCGCCATTGCAGCGCTCAGTCCATGAGTTCAAATGAGAGAACTGGCGCAGTAATTAACACCACTGAACAAAAGCAATTTTCTTAATATAAAAATGTATTTTTAAAATCACTATCAAATTTCTTTGCAAAGAATTGAATATTTACATGGAATAACTCTAAAAGAGCATTCCGCACCATTGTGAAGCAACATAAAAGATAATAATTAAAGTAGCCATTTTCCACGTTTTGTAATTTCGAGGAAAAGGTCTTAGTAAATATTCGGTTAACGGAAAAAGCCTCATCTCCTAGGAATACAAAAAGGGCTTTAATATCCGAATACGGCAAATTTGTTTCAGGCAGCGGGATTACGTTTTATAACGTTCGATTGAATGGACAGTTTTCAAATAGGTTGGATTCAGCTTGCTTGTCATAGGATCATACGAGGTCGTCCGTTTAAGTTTAACAATGTGATTCCACGGTATAACAGCATGCACCGCTTAGATAGGCGATTTTTAACATCTTTTCCTGACAGCAAGACTGAAATTATCATTATGAATTTCAATTTAGCCTCAAAAACGCATTTTCGGAAGAAGCTGACACCATTCAGTCCAGCTTAAATGTTCTCGATTAGGGTCCGACCTGGAGATTTTGAACTGAACATCTCACCTTAGTTTATTAAACTCCTGGTACACGTGGCATGCAGATATGTTCTGTAGAAGTTCCATAATAAATAAAATACACTAATCAATGGTCAGTTTCTTGGTCAAATAAATAATTTGGTGTCTGGGCGGTAATACTATATTTGCCTTACCAAATAAACTAGCTTTCTCTTCTCTATTTTCTTCTCTCCCTGCAACCACTCACGTTTCCAAACGTGATTTCTTTTCTTTTCCTTGCATTGTATGAATCATTATTTATACATAGACCTCAAGGGCAGGAATATCAAATGATCTGATTGATAACCTAGATTCTCGTGTAGGTAGTGACATACTACCTATACTAGCAATTATTTGAATGAGTGAATCTGCAATTCAATGCTTATGTTTATGCTAAAAATAAATGTAGATTGTTGTCATTCACGTTCACTCACAGTACAACATCCCATTTCCTTCGAATTGATAGTTTAACTTGTGACTGTACAAAACACACAAATTGAACCGATATTATTGAATTCAACTAGGAAAGTGCTTCATGCATGGAATCAAATAATTTCCGGGACATTTTCAGATGGAAACATAGTTAGCACGGCAGTGCTACATCTCTTTTTACTATCAAATAGAGTTATCGACATTTCATTATTGAACAGTTCACCTGGAATTCTGTTTAAACACATTTAGAAATATAGCTCCTCTCTTTACCTCGATGAGGATTTCTTATGCCTCAAATTGGACAGCTTTTTGTATTCCTTTAAAAGGAATGTATCCAATGCAACCGAATATATCGAGCCATTTAATAACTTTTTTCACTTTCAAACATAAATTATACGATCGCCACAACAAAGAGAAACCGGCGCTGAATGTCCAGAACTAAAAAAGCGACGATGAATTCCCAGTTTTCCCTGCCTGAGGAGGCTCTTAGCGGCAGCAATATATGATTTTAGTATGGAATGGCTGGTTTAAAAACATAGGGGTTTTATTAATCACCCTAAAAGTTTAGCGCAATAGCCTTCCGTTTTAATATGTTGTAATGTGCCAAGTAAACTTATATCCCATAATAGATGAATAACATCGAGGATTCAGAGGCTGAATCATATCGCCCTGATTAAATGAGCCCCTCCTCATTTTCAGAACTATGATTTCATCGTTTAATCGATTCGTTTGATAAAATAGAATGAAAAGACCTAATGACGTCAATAAATCATTGGTATATTACGCCTGATTATTCTTATGGAGTCCGTCCTACCTCTAGGGGCCACTCCCAAATGTGAAAGAAAAAGTTCCAATAAAAATTCAAATTAAGATTCCCGCTACTCGGAGGTATCAGGGCAATGAAATCAAAGGGTGATCAACAAGAATAAGTCACAGTCTCCAAAAGATGACATTAAAATCCTCCAGGAAGAGCATCGAATTTTTTCTTATGTTATATAACCCTTTGACCTACATATATTGCACCGATTAAGGGGAGGAGTTTTAAAATACTCGAACTTGTCTCGAAAAAGCAGCGAGTCAAAATCTATTGTAGTCAGTTAAGTCGCTTATTACGGTTATAAAGGGCGTAAATGCAAAATTGTCAGGAATAAATAATTTTATAAAGTTATACCCAGTTTACATTTGGTTTCAGCGTCAGCAATTTAAATTGCCGGCAATCAGATAAACCACCACTGAGGTAAGAGTAATCAATCAGTCGACGATGTAATAAAATTGGACACTGAAATTCCACACTAGCAGAATGTGCTATTTCCAATCCTTTCCCGTGATTGATTCACAATTTTGGTGAAGGCACAGGATGAAGCTAGTCAGTGGGGTGAATGGTTAATAGTTTTAATCATGTATGAAAACTAAAAAGTGCCGTGTACCGAAATACATGAGAAATGATGATAAACGTCCAAATCTAAGGCAAATATGAAATAATGGAAAGATGTATTTATTATCGTGTTTGAAATAGTGGACTTGAACACGGAGGTATAAGACAGACGTTCAATTTTGCTTTGAGCTTGCTTTAGATTGAGATCTGCCACTGCCACCAGTTAACACCCATTTGCCGAAAAGACTTGCTCCATAACCGAATATTTACTAATAACTAGTTTCTATTTACGTATTAATTTGAATTTCTGATTGCCTGATTCCTCAGTTTCATTCTCAGATTTGTTGGACCCGAAAGACACTTTCATTTTAGAAATTATGAAACGAGTGCAATTTGTACCTAAATTACATTTTAAAACCAATTATTTGCTAGATGAGGCCGTTCTGAAGTATTGCTCAGTCTTAAGAATTAACCTGGAAAACGTGCCTTGCGGAACTTACTTTCCATACCTAATAAAAGATAAATTACTTTAGGCATTATAACTATAATCCAGTTTACTTGAAACGGCGATATTTTAAAATATTATCAAGCAGTTTCGAACTTGTGGAAAGTTTCCATACTTCTGACCAAAGGAATTTGCTTCACGACGAGCAAAAATTTATTAAAGAGTTTTCTTGCTTCCTATATTTCTCATATAACCTGCTTTAGTAAATATTATGGGCTATTTAATGTTAGTAACGCAGCTTTTATGAGTTTTAAATAATTATAGATATTACGAGTATGAGGAGCACTACAAAGATGTTGCCGTACTTTTCCTATCACTAGTCGTGTGCTAAAGCTTTTTTAAGCTATTATCATATTTAGGAAAGGCGAGAAAGGAGGAAAGTTCTGTTTTCTAAAAAGATCATAAAAAATAACAACTTTTCATCTGCTCGTGGCTATTGCCGCCCCTCGAACGTGCCAGCTTGTGCAAATGCCATTGGACAACACCATTACTATGCATAATTCAAAAATTGTGAAAAATTCGTAGATCCTTTGAGAAGAAAGTACGCCACTGATACGCATACATTTGTAACAAAACATTGTGCCAATGCTTTAGAGTATACAGTGTGTTCGAAACATTATCTACAATTTGAAAAATGATCCTAGACAAACAAAATGCAGGAGCGTAATGGACTAAATAATTTTTGTAAATTTTTAGATCTAAAAACGCAAGTAAGCAGTGGTGGGTACATTGCAGGGCCGAATCACTGTGGCAACTGTATCCAACTTCGCCTCAATGGCATGTGCATCTTTCGCAGTCGCCGTTCTCGTTGTTGCTATGCTAGCATCGGCTCAAAGAAACCAGAACCATTTGCTTTCATAAAATATCGGAGGTGCAGTTGCTCTTTCAAGAACTTGTCCATTCCCTCGCTCTAAAAGCACACGTTATTTCTTTATTACCTTCTCAACGTCCTCTTAATAAGAAATAAGAGACGCCCCCACGGAATTTACGGCAGTTCTAATATCGATTGTGAGAAGTGCAAAAAATCTCAAATAATCTTGAAAAACTTGGATGCACAACATCATGGGGCAAGGCAATCCGTGCTCGTGGGAGTGGCGTCGCCGTCGTCTGGTTCGGTAGCGCGCCCCGACGCACATCTCATTCAGTTTCCGCGCGCGAACCTTCAGCGTCGGGGCGGTTTGAGAATTTGGCGCTAAACTCACCCTCGCTAATCTCGCTTTGTACCTAAAACACCCTTGAGAATGTGGAATCCCGTGGTGGTGCCATAACGTGGCTGTGAACACCGATTTATGAGCGTGTTAAGTGAGTGGATGTTTTGGTTAGTTGAAATTTGTCACCAGCCTCAACTGGACATGGGAGTTTCAGTGAAACAGTGCCTGGTTCTTGTATTTAGTATGACAATATTCGGTGAGTGGAGGCCTGCAAGTGGAGATATGTGCGCATATGGTTTTAAGGCTTAAATGCTGTAATTACTGAGTTGATGTAACATCAACGTTGGCAGGCGGAATAAGAGCAATCGCGGGTTGAAATTTGGCAAACGGGAAATGTGCAGTTCCTAGATAAAAGCATTCATATGATAATTTCCAAAGCTGGGCACATTTTGATAACTACATTAATGCTGTTTAACAGTTGGGTCGGTTGGGGATCCATTATCTACGGGGTATTGAAACGAGGTGAAAGGGTGAATTTTTGCACCGACTCGAGGCAAGGTTAGTGCGGCTTACCAATTTCACGGCTTTTTCTGAGCATTAAGATAATGAGGCCAGAATAATATAATAATGGGACACGGAGATAACCAGCAAATCAGAATGCCTAAAACTTTTAGTCCTGCAAAGCTGCCCATTGTTATGTGTACTGATAATTAGCGGGCGTTATTAGTACTTTCGCTAGTCTCATACTGAGATACATAACTAAGCATATGATATTATCTATTCCGGAGTATTTTAAATCGAATTTAGGATACTAACTCTGCGAGAGGTATCTGCCAACGGCAATATTATAGCTCGCAACTATAATAGATTTACCTATTAATTAAAGTACCGAGAATTGGGAAACACACTTTATCGCTTCGAAATCAATAATGGCACGAAATTAGCTTGAGAATGGGCCCATCTTTCAGCTAACTTTAAAGTTATTACACAAAAAAGGAGTCTGCTTCCACGAACAGAACACCTCTAGATTACTTAATTGCTATTGTTGTTGCTATTTTGTGACGTTCACCTAAGTCGAAAGTAGCACTAGGAATTCTCTTTTAACACTTCCATAAACACCATAAAGAATTTGCCGCGCCCAAAGCAGATTTCTTAGCCAGGACATTTCCCGTCCTCCAACACTTCGTTTTACTTGAATTTTTCGTTGGATAATAACCATATATTACGTGGCGAAGTGTATATTGCATGAGACGACCAAAGTAAATGCCGAGGAAAACTTTCATATGGTGACTGTTCACATGAGAGATATTAACCAAAAGAGAATTCAGTCCATTTTCGACGCTTTCTTTCTTGATGGATATCTGCTTTTAATTATTCACCGAGTATCTGGCACTTCAATGAACACATGGATTACATCTATTACATTATTTGTAACACATTTCAGTTTTTTCCCATCCCAGATCATCGGCTAAATCGGACGGAGCCTTCAGTATCTATCGAGTTGGCAAAGTCCATTTTCTTTGAGAGATAATACATGTGTCTTTCTTTGAAAAAATAATATCTTAAGGTGAAATGTCTTGTTATCCTTCAAAAATTAGTTAGTTGCAAAAGTTTGGTGGATTCAAAACATAGTCCCCCCACGAGTTTCTTTAGAATTCGACTGTGCACCGCTGAACTTAGAAAAGTTTAACAGAAAAGAAAGATGCGAATTGAAAAGGAGCGAGGAAGAATTTCTATTGTAATAAACAATTAACGTCTACAGAATGCAACATTAGATTGTAATAATAATATATAGCACAATAATAACTAATAGAATTGCAAATTGTGTTGCTTATCTTGTCTTATATTATGGTGCTTACCATGAAACCTCCAAAGCAATAACATAAATTTACATCGTTGGTTTATCGCTGAAATATTACGATTTTGAACCCATAAGCTAAGAATATATTGCTGATATTCGAAGATAAGATTTTTAATGCCATTATCTGAATTCAAGCATGTGGCTGAGTGCAAGTAGAGATATTTGAAAGCGGACTAACGTATCTAGCAGTAAAGTTGCAAAAGGGAGGTCAGGGTGAGGGTTACATGTTCCGTGAGATATCAGAAAACAGAGACAATTTGGCTACGCCGTATTAAAAGTGATGTTTTCTTGTGGCATCTTTCTGTTACGCACAACCATTGGAAAATTTATGGTTCCCTTGGCATTAAATGTAATTTCTGAATTATCAGATCAAATACGGAACGCAGATAAACATAATTGTGTGATGTATGATATCCGATGCATTACATGGTATATAAGCTCTTCGTCATTCAATCTGTATCCACATTTCTGTTACAAACTATAATTTCGTTTTCTAACCAGAATTAAAAGTATGTATTTTGTAGTCTATCGCATGGGTCGTTACCTCCTCTTAAACCATATTCGCTCCTTATAAGAGAAATCTTTAGAGTCCTTCAGTCACCAGCTTTGATTAAGAAACCTGTCACTCTACTGGTCAAAATTAGAATAAAATACTTAATACTTGAAAAATTCCAATTTATAATTACGTTCATTTTTGTTCTGGGAATAATTGACCTATTTTTTAATTGAGCCTAAATGGAAAATTCCTATAAAGATCTTGATGTCGACGCCCTCAAATCCTGGCAAATCTGCAGAGATTTAAATTAATGGACTTTTATCAGGGCTCTAACTAGGACATTATTCAAGCTTTGTTACTTCACATGTGGATGAGAGAAGAGGACGGGAGAAATGGAAAAAATTATACATTTTTAAGTATTTATTCAATCGAGTCCTCTTTCGGTTCAGAGAGAGGTGGTCCCTCAGGCAGCTAAAGGGCGATGCGAACCAACTTCTGTACTTGACGAACATAAACACAGTGTGTTCTTTAAGTATGCATAAATTATGTATGCGTTGCATGCATGTATTATATGTAGATACATAACAGATACTTCATCACTGAATTTCCATTACATCTCCTGACAATTCCATGCGCTCAGAAAGCAATGAGCCGTTATAAAATATGTCGCACCTTTAAAACGCCAATCGATCAATCAAAAACAAATCAAACACGTGACCGAGCACTCAATACTTATGCCGCAAACAGACCTCTTGGCTTAAAAAATAATATAAACAGTATCCATAAATCATCTGAAGAACCTCCCCATCGCGAGGCATTAAAAAGTGGTTAAGATATGACGTGATATAGGGAGATACGAAAAAGTTTCTTTCAAGCTTCCTGAAGAAAATCATGACAAGCATTTGATGATACATAAGGGCGAATTCGCAACTTTTAAATAAAATGTAGTAATATATTATGCACGAAAGTGATGTATAGCGGGGAAGGTTCGTTCCCAGTATTCTCAGTTTCCTGACTGTTTGATGGATGTATGTTGTAAGTTGTATACGTAGGAAACATTGTTCGTGTTTGGATTTCGTGGACGAATTTAAGACACTAAGTGTTAGATTACCTTCATCTAGCGCACATTCTCTCTGAAACACAATTAAAGACTTTCCCCACAACGTTTGATGACGTGCACATATAACTTTTCGAGGTTTACTCACGGCTATTATTTAGTAATTGGTCCCACTTTTGGGGAGAGTATACCAAATTCTATTGCATTCTGAATATTATTTAAGTGGAGAAGATTTATAATTCAGAAAATTCAATTACCAAGTCAATTATCCATTTGCGACGATTAATAATATGAGTAAATGTTGTTGATTTGTGGTGAAGTTCCATTTCTACTTCGTTGCATTTGCAATACTTCCACTATGATGTGAAAATTGTCACCGGTCATTTTTGATTTTGCCTCACAGCTACTCTCAGTGATACATTTCACGATCATTGCGGATGCTAATAGTGCAAAATTTCGCATTTGAGACGGACACTGGGGACAAAGTATTGGTCGGTTTTTTGAAATTTATCTTGATTCCCCCGCACTAAAACAAAAATTACTCTTTAGTCCGGTTAATTCAAAACCATCATGAATATACTTCAAAAAAGTGAATAAAATAAACGTCTGCAGTGAAATTCTAAGGAATGTGAACATGGGCGCTTTTTACATTCTTGCACATTCCATGAAATTTCACACTTCACATTAAATAATATAACGTTTTTCTAGGTTGCCACTATGCCTTTCTGTTCCATCTCCATTTTCAGCACTGCTGCTAACTGGATAACGTCTCAACAGTTATCTGATATGCTCGTTTGTTAACCTACCCGAAAATGTAAATTTTTCATTACTTTATTAACACAAGCTCTCCCCTTTTTGTGACACAATTAATGTAGTCATTTGATGTTGAATAATTTGGTTTCAGCTTTTTGCTTGGAGGAGGAACCTCATGTTGAGGAATTATCATTTGATGTCATTTCATACAAAAACTATTTTTTGGGTCATCGGTTTTTGTCTATGCTTTTATAAGCATTTAAGGGAAAGCTCCATTGTCATCCAGGAACTCGCTTACTATTTTTAAATTCTTACTTAGTAGCAAAGTAAAACGTGGCGATCAATCATGATATAAACAATACAACTGTAATTTGGAATGCTAGTATTTAATCGATCAGGGGGAACAATACAGCGAACTCCGTTCTAGCCTGCATTTTGAGAAACCATAAATGTCTGTCACCAGTTGGATTTCTATCGGGCAAGATAACTAAAATATCCAGTAATTTTCTATTGTTGAGGAGGTTTGAGTCTTACTCTGAAAAATAATGAATTTTTAATCTTCTGAGTAATTGAAACAATGGTTTTGCTAAAATTAGCAACAAAGCATGCCAAAACAGTCTCCTGTGTGGTGTTCTTGTTACGGATAATTTGGCAAGTTGAACTACTGGGATTCTCTTGAAATGTTAACAAAAAGTTCAGCTTAATTTCATCAGAAACTGTAGGATTCTTTTTCCGCTTTAAACTTCGTACATGTTCGAACTTAATTGATTGTTTTTCAATTTGACTGACCGTTTGTGCTGAAATTGGAGGAATACCCGGACAGTTTATACAATATGTTGCCGAGAGAAATGTGAGTTATTAAATCTTAATGTTTCCAAAAAATAATAACGCCTCACACACAAGTGGGGATTGTCGGAGAACTTCTTCTCCGACACTTCTCAGTTGAAACGGACTGAGAAGGACACACGCCCTTTACCAAGGGCTCCGACGAAGACCTTGGAAACATTGTTAGAAAAGCGAAAATTAGCAGTTCACTAAAACGTATGGAGGATAAATATATAAAATGTGTGGAATACTCTGAAATTTCTCTTCTCAAATGCTGAAGAATCGTGGTTTTTTTGACGCGGAAGGTTTTTCAGATTTATCCTCCAGAGAGGTTTTTATTACACAGATTTATTACTACTGGTGATATCCCCAAACAGAAAATATGATCAATCCCGCCTCAAAGCTTCAGAACATATTTAATCTGTTCCATCCAAAGACGCGTCATTGAAGATTTAGGAAACAGCCATTAAGTTTTAGGTTAGTAATTACATCTATTAATAATACACCCGTAGAAGTATTTTCGGCTCGATTTTCGGTTACTCACAAAACCTGCGGTTGGCATTCCGAGAGAAACTGTATGCCCCAACATATCCATTTACTGATTAATTTACATCCCCGGGGATAGGTTAGAGTTTCGAATTGGAGGATTATGGAAATTGAACATCTTAAGGGCTTACAAAGTGGCAAACTTCAGTTTCAATTTTAAAGAGCGACAAGGGGATTGATTCAAAACCGGAGAAAATATTACGCGGGTACCGGAGGATTTATGCCATTGATTTATTTTCCCAGCGGTAATGTTCACCTTCCTTTTAGGGGGAGAAAAGCATGGGGTTTGGGGGTGTTTATTTTTGTATTGGGGTCTGTAGGGTAAAAGCGCTTGTTATAGAAATTATAAATCCGCGATTCAAAGTTAGAGACTTAAAAATGCTTTATTAAGAAATATAATTTACCTGAAGTATTGCAAACATAAATTGTTAGAAAGGGGGATTTCTGTGTGAAGTGAATCGATCACATCACCTCCATATCATAACGATAGTGTTGCTAACTCACTTGACCCATTGACAACCGTTTCTTACCTCATTAATTACACAGTTTAAACGAGTGACGATTTCTATTTGCGCCAACTTCACATATAATTTCTGCAAACCCTCCAAAAATTTCAGAAAATAAAAGTTTCCTAATGCAAAAAAAAGAATTAAAGTCTGTCTTCAATTCCAGAGCTGTATTTACCGCATTGCGGTCACTGCTCGTCATCATCCATCTTAACAATTAAGCCCTTGTCACCTTGTCACCTGTTAAATTATCACCGACCCCTCTTTCTCGTTTTTTAACTGTACCTATATATTTCATTTCAGGACTTAATGGAACACTCCATCAAAGCAGTCGTAATCTAGTTCAAAATTCCCTTTATTTGCAACAGTTCTCAGAGTTTTGTAGTATCGTTGGTATGATTCATTTGTAGTATCTCATTCACAATATGAACGTAAAACGTTAATTCTTTAAAAAGAAACTCAGGTATTTAATTAATACTCCCACAACCATTAAAGTTATTTGCATAGGTAAGGAAACACAAAACTACTCATGCTGATCTAATCGATTTAACATGTTGCGGAGCCCAATTTAAAACAAAATATCTCAAAAACTATTGGAGCTACAATTGAATCGAAACTTTCCTGCTTGAGGCTGTTCTGCTTCGAAAAATTTGTACGCGCTGTATAAATCTGAGTATTTTTATTGCATTTTTCATGATCTATGACCTGTACCCTCACACAGGTTAGATCTCAGGATTCTGTGGTGATGTGAGGCGAAAAAAAATTGAATTTCAGGAGTAAGGAAATTGATGTCCCATGACAACATACGCGGATAACGGTTCAATTAAAGTTATATGAAAACTGGATGAAGTGTTTACATATCAATTCTAAACATGTTCCAACCAGCCGTAGTAATTACAAGGTAACTTCATTATCTTCAGAGAACATTACTCCAGGTTTAAAGTTCGCATAATATTAAACTTGTACTGAAGACGTTGTTTTCCAAAACGGCCCCACACCTTTCTGGAAAATTAGTGCGTCCAGGAGTGCTCTTGAAGGGAAGATTAGGGAGTTATTTCATGCCTTTAACTACTTATTTTTGATGGAAGCTTACCTTAAAACAATGCTTTATGCTTTATAGCTTGAAGATTCGTTATCCTTCTCGCTCTTGGGGCTATTCTGTGAGCAATAGTTGTTTGTTTATATTGGTGATTCATCCTTGGATTTGAAAAAGGATTTTAGAGAATCGATTTCAGTATGCTGCTTTATTGAAGGCTGAAAGACACTGGTAATGCCATTTTCTGAGATTTAAACACCTCCGGATGGAAGTTTTAGTTTTCGAAAGGTTCAAATTAAAATTTATAAAAGTTTATTGGTCCGAAGTTTCGTTTATTCCTTGCGAATTTCCCCTGTATTTTATCTAAGCAGTTTTGAGAGGAAATTACCGAAAGTCTCATTGACAAAGTTTAGGGAATACAAATTAGTATTCCATATCTAAAATAATTTGCCCTATCTACAAGTCTGGAATACATGTTAAAATAGCAGCTGGATTTAAATATACAGAATAATGCATGTTATTATTATTGTTATATTTGTTGTTATAATAAATTTGTTTCTTACTGAATAATCAATTATGTAACGTACCATGGGCTGGTCCCGGTTATTTTACGAGCACAATAAAATGATTTTAAAACTTTATTTTCATTTTATGCACATAAATTATTTCATTTTCTGCTCTCACAATACTAGAAGAGAGGTTTATTTAAAAAAATAATCGTTGGTTTCCTGTTGTCTTGCAAAAGCCTCAAATCATTTCAATCACCTCAAAAAAGAGGCATTATAACGTGAACATTTAATGCAGACAAAATCATTATCGCCAAACCACAAAACAAGAAAATTCTCAATTTCTACTACTTACCTCTATTCAAAATATTAAAAGAAAACCTCATTATGTAAATAATCTCAAGGCATAAAAGGTTTTAAATTCCCCAAGGGGATTTATTGCTCAATTCCACTGAAAGGGACCGGTAGTAAGTATTCATTTCTGGAGCACTCGAGATTTATTTAGATAATCGTTGGTTTTTCAAAAGAAATCTGTTCATTTCGAGGACTTTTCGGTTCTTATTTAAGTAAGGCGCACATTGGATGGCAATAGCAATTATTGATCCTTTTGCTGCCCATGTAAATACTGGAGGTGAAGTGCGAACAAAAAGTGATATGTGTTGACTGGACCACGAAAGTGGATTATGCATGGTCATTCAGAGTTTTTTACATAAACATGACTTTGTAGGTGCTATGGTTGATTACATCTACATTATTAATTCTGTGTTACGCACATATGTAGATGTGCCAGGTTATCTTACCTATGTCACATGATTTTTCTGGTCACGTTCTAATAAAACCAGCGAAGCCTTGTGCAGGGGTCAAATTTGAATTTTAAATATATACAAGAGCGATTGAAATTGCTGTTCTTATACGAGCTTATGAGATATGAGCTAATGTTGCTATTCTACATATATCATTAAGCATGATAGAATAGTCTTCAGTGTTCTCAAAATCTGAGGTAAAAAGCGAGCAATTTAGAGAATAATTTGAAGTGAGCTACGCTCAGCACAGTTTTGACATAAATTTCGGACTTTTCTGTGTTTTTCCCTCATTTCTATAACCGTATATCAAGAGTAGGAATGTATCTTTGGAGGAGTATGCGGCGAAGCAGTAATTTAACTGAATTTCAGTATTCCCAAATCCATCTTAATTAATTAACTTATAAGAAGTAGTGAAGTTCAGTCCCCATTTTCGTATTAAACATTAACAGAATTTTGCTTTTAGTTTCCTGGCAAAATTGTTCGCTACTATTAAATTCCCTCTATAAGTGACACCACTTCACGAACTCCAATTTCACGTATCCACGAGTAATTGTATTACATGGAAGTGGCGTCCAGAATAGCTTTCCAGCTTCAATCGGCAACATTAATCATTATTCCAAGCCTAGTTCAATCCCAAGTTCCCATTCTTTCCGGCAATATCAGGGATATGTGTGATTCTCCGCTCGACTGACTTTTCGCTTTCCTCCGGGTCCTCAGTTTACAAGGAACAATGTAAGGATGACTGGACGAATTTTCTTGGTTAGTTTATCTTTAAGAGTTGAGTTTATATCAAAGTTACATCGTGTATATCCGACGAAAACTGGGAAGTTGGATTTCCTGAAACTGGACATAAAACGTTTCAAGTTGTCGCACAGAAGTTGGGAGCGCTGCAAAATGTGCAAGTGATTTGTAATGAGCTGATTATATCTGTAAAACGAAAGAAGAATGCGGGGAAGAAATGTAAATGTGAGTTACTGCACGCAACGTTCACGAATTTAAACGTTCACACTGAGGAGATGCCAAAATGTGAGCAATCAGGTTATGACTGGAAATGGAAGAAGCCTGTGTCGTTTGGCCCTAAAAACCGTTAAACACACAAGATAGGGGAGATTTCGATCGCATTTCGTGATACACAAGTTGGTCCGTTCATCTCGAAACCATTTTGCGTCTGCAATCACTGTGACTAGGTACAATCAAATAAAATTCAGCTCCTGGACCATAAAAATTGCCATAAAATTGTCTTCATTACATTATTTCGTCTCCTCCTGATCGTTCTCAGATATAAACTATTTTAACGTTTTGAAACATCTTATCCCTCTCTTTAAAGGTTGTTTCCCCTTGCTAGATCAGATTATTAAGTGTCAACAAAAATAAAGGGTGATCGCTGGAAAAACTGAAGTGGGCGATAAAATATTAGGGGCACATCTTAGAGAGATTCATCTTTTATCTATTGTCAATGTCAGATGTTCGATGATAAATAGAAAATGACCTAATAAACGCCTTACGTTTACGATTCACTGCACCTTCCTGAGCTGCTCTGAAAGTTTTGAGATTTCTCTACTTTTCTCAAAAGTAGAGTAGTCAAAAGATAATTTATTTTAGCCGAGACACTGAAATCAATACCAGTCTAGGCCTGCTGGAATCGATAATGATCAGTGTTAAATACGACGAAAGTCTGAGAAGCCACTTTGCTTAATGAACTGCTCCATTATAGGAGATTATTATTCAGGTCACTTGGAAAACATCTGTAATCCATTAAACCTATCAAATCAAGCTACATTTCAATTAAATAGTTACCTTGTTTAGCGCTTAGGCCAAGCTGCAAGTTTGGCCTCGACTTGCTGTTTAGCTTGCGACTTTGACAGGCCAGAAACTTAAATTTCAGATCAGGTTTAACCAGCGGTTATGGAGGTGAAGCGTTTTAGGGCAAGACCCCCAGGTACCGCTCACACGCCGACTTTCCCATTTTTCATATTGTTCCGAAGCCGAATCGTTTGTCTTAAATGCAATTCGAAAAACCATCAATAAAAAACTTTCGGGTCTCTTAACATAGAAAAAGGGACCAGGCAAGTGGATCTTTGTGTGCCCTAATCACTGCGGTCGTTGCGACCCCGGCTTGACCGCCTTAAATTGTCGTGAATATAAATCGAGAAGGTAGCCGTAATGACTCTCGTTAACTATCCGATCTCTGAAATAATGGCCTGGAAAATAATTTCGGAGTGGTCTACTTTAGATAACAACTTTCGTTGGGTTGTACACTAGGTGGCAAATGGCTATCGGTTTTCCGACTATTCTTAGCAAAATATGGCTGCGACCTTTGCTCGCATCAGCCAAAGTAAATTGTATTGGTTTAAATCAAAGATGTCTGTTAACTTACGAGCTCACACTTGAACTAAATGTGGACTCTTGCGTACTTCGGAATTAGAATTCTGTCCACCCTCGGCTCCGAGAGGGAAGCAATTTGCATGGAAAATCGAACATCCCTATGCATTTTAAGTTTATGCCTTCAAGCCCCGTTGTCCCATGTAATAAATAACCTATATGTGCCCAATAAGGTGACGTTAATGGAGGGAGACTTCTGAACCGAAGGACCCTACTTTTTATGTTATCCGAGTCACAGCTGGTATGAATTGATCTCACGTAACATACTGTAAACAATTTGGGATATTGAAATTCTAGGTTTAGCTATAAGCGAATCCGATTTCATCAAACTTAGATCATGTTTAATGCATTCCAATCGTGTGGTTTTAAAACTCTTCGCGGTTCGAATACACTTCAAAACAGTTATTTGAAACGATAACACGCCGATATCACTTTGAAAGAAGTTTTATGGCGGACTACTGCACTAGAAACTACACCAGAAGTTGCAGTGAATCTCGTTAACTTTAATATGAGTTAGATTTAATCTCAGATAAATGGGAAATAATGCAGCAGAGCGTGAAACCTATTTGAGCGATTTGAATTTTGCATCCACGAAAAGCAGTTTCAAATGTTCGTGTACATCTAAGTAATGAAGAATGAAAGTATCGCGATTATGCAACTCAGTGCTGGCAGAAGTGCGAGAACATTACCGATACTTTTTTCATGAGAGAGTCGAAACTGCACGAGTTTATTTGCGTGTTTCGCGCGAAAGAACCCAACACCGAAGGTGGAGGGCTTTTAACAAAATATGAAAATGAACAAGTGCAGTTTTTAAAGAAAATGCGCTTGAATGCTAAATTATCAAGTTACTTTGAAGCATGAATGCTTTCGTGTGTTCCGTGTGTTTATATTTCCCGAACAAAGAAAATTGCCGCCATACATACGGCTTATCCAATTTCGAGTATTTTTGGTTTCGCTTTCCCTTGGCATTGTTTGTGTTTTATCTCAGGGCTCGTCCCCGAAGAAGCGAGACGTCTTTAAAGACTCCCGTCAAAATTTGATTTTCACTTGCACCTGCTGGACAATTACTGTTGGAACTTGCACATATTTTTACATCGCGAGCAGGTAAGATGATCCGCGAGCGAATGCCCCCTAAGCTCTAATACTTTACGAGGTGAGGCAAATAGAAAGATCTATCGGAAGAAAAACACATAACCATCACGGTTAAAGGCGTTCCGGGGATAGTGGCCGCCATGACGTATAACAAGCTTTTTTCGGTTAACTACCTTAGTCCCTCCCTGAATTATTCCGTTCTCCTGCTTCGAAGCAATAAGCTCAATAAGGGTTTTCTTTCGGCGCTAACTGTCTGCTTTCACATGTTTACATTTATTTAAGTAGGACGAAACTCGAGCGTTTCTTTTCCACGGCCCGTCAGTACAGTAAGATTTTCTTAACCGAATTAGGCCAATTAGAGAACTTGCCAGGAAAGTTATGCCGAAATATTTTGGCAGGCGTTACTTACAGGCACCCGAAACATATTGCGTTTTCGAGAAATGAGCTGCATAAACAGTGACTTCTGGCACAACCTCAATAACTTAGAGGAACATATAAACACCCGCAGTAAACTCTTAAAGTTTTGTTTCAATCGGTTTAGTTTCGGAGGTAATTCGCTGGCAGGTGTGTTTTAGTATTCCCCCAACTAGAATTAGCGAGCAAATTATGCTCTTTGTAAGAAGGCAGGTTAACTTAGTCGAATAAAAGGTGTTGAGGATTAAGTGAGCTTCCCTTCTCGAGTAGAAGCTTCACTGAGGGAACTTTAAAACATAATTTATATAAATTGGACACAATAAAACAAATTTTCTATTCGTGATTTACTTGACACAAGGGATAATAACCCGCTTAATTATATTATTTGGTTAATTAGCCAGTGAAAATTTAACCACAACAGTAATTAATCACGATGAACAGTTCCAATACATTAGCAGCATATTCACCACCAAAATTAATTTAATTCTCTCGGAAGCATTCGAAGTGGTTTTATCGCAATTCTCCAGGCCTGACTCACACTATTGGAAATGTTAAAGATTATAAATGGAATTTATTGTTTACGTCAAGCTTATTAATTTCACGAGCAGATGATTCCAGGCAGAGGCATCTTCTTCCTGCAAATATTAAGAAATTCTTTACGCCCTACGGGAAATCTGTGAACATTAATTCGCCTATGAGGAATTCTGAAATCAATAACAGTGCTTTTTCTCGCCATCCCTTAAAGGCATAATACATCATGCCATAAACACATATCAGGACTTGTGTGTGTGTGTGTGTGTGGCGAAATCGTTATTCGCGCTCTGACATTTGTTATTACATTATGTGCCAATTCCATTAGTAAACATGGAAACTTTCCCATTCTTTCATGAGCAAAATCTCATTAGTTGTCTGGTCATTTTAAGTTGATTCTTCTATTGTGCTGAATCAGAGTATTGCTCAAGCTGCTATGGCCGGCAACTCTTCGCGTTAAAATTGAACAGGAGTGTCTGGTTCGGATACCGTAGAATAAAGAAGCAAATCATCATAAAAGAACAGAAGCGAAACATTTTACCTGGTGCATGTATACCTGCTGCTGTATGCTTGGATTCGTAAAAGTACCGAATTTAAGAATGAAATGTTCCTTAAACACAAACCACAAATCCTGAGAGGCCATAAACCTTGTAATACGTCGTGGCAGATAATGCAGCGAAATAACCTCGCAGATCCTATTATTTTGCATAAATAAAAGAAGAATCTAAATATAAAACTCCCATAAACCCCGAACCGAAATAGGACTCGTTACGCGGAAGTACCTATATGTCTTGGTTCTCCTTAATTCAATAAATTCTGCATCGCTAATAAACAGCGTCTAAATCCAGGAGACGCTAAGGCACGAAGAATGTTGCAGTTTTTGCGCATAAAAAACTTGTATGGCGAACAATCTAAGAAAACTTTTAACCAAATGCTTAAATTTTGTTGGATATAAAAACCGCCAAGTGTTCAAAGGAGTCGCATTTTTCTGGATTGTTTTTATCTCGGTGAATTTAGCTGAAAGACGGGTAAAGAACTTTGCATAATCAAAATATTCGGGTAAACCGACGAAAATACAGACATTTATCGGTAATTATTTGAGAGAACTTGTGTTTGATTCGTAGCCTCGTTAATGTAGATTGGTCGGGTTCCCACGTAGCCTCCCAACATCTTACGCCCAACCGAGGCTAAAAAAAATTACGAACTAGAGAAAATACGTATTTGCTTTAATTAAAATGGCGGAAAACTCTGTTACTTTTTTGCCTTAGATTGTGAGGACGTAGCACGTTACTAGTAAAGCCCTCGTACCGGAAATAAAGAAACACGAATCGAACGTCGAAAAGCGAAAAGAAAAATTTTCGACCTAAGAAATTCTCAATGATATTCTAGCTTCTTATAATTTATATTCTCACCTTGTTTCCTAAACGCGAAAAATTGCATTTAATTCTTCCGAAACTTCCGTTTTGTTATCAGCGGCACATGTGAGTGCCCTCCATCGCACATTCGGCACGTTCGCGAAATAATTTAGAGTAAGGAGGATTTGCCCCTCCATTCGAAGGTGGGAAACATCATTTTTTCTCAGTAGAAGCATATAAATGATAATTACGACTAACGATTTTAAGAAAATAATATTTGAAAAGCGCCGAAATATGGCGCGATTAAATGGCATTACCCAATTGCATTACACAGGGTTGTAACTTATTATGGAATATATAAAAAAATTTGAATCCAATCGAATTATTTGTATTTCACATTCGCGAAGTGCGAAATTGAGGTACTTCGTTCGTTCATATTTATATTTATGTGTCGCAACTGCTTAAATAGTTCGAACGAATATCATTCAATATTTTGATATGAAATTCAAAAACACTCATGCTCAATATCCAACACAAATGAATATACGTACCTGCCCATTGCATGACAAGAATAAACTTTTTACCGAAACAGTACCTATTGGAACATATTTAAAACTTTAGCTAAATTAAACTCGAATCTAACTATACTCCAAACGCAATAAAATTCGATTAATTCCGCATTTATGCACGCTTTAGTGTATGTGTAGTATTAAATTAAAACCAGTTAAACAAAAAGTTTGCAGTTCGAGTTGGAACACCCATCTAACTCGATTAAGAACAGGTCGTTAAGGACGATATTTCCAACTAACTTTCGAACAGTACTTTTATCAGATTTTAAGTTGAGAACTTGATACATAATTGCAATTAAACATTCAGCATTGTTTTATTTGCTTTGGGCATTGTAGACGTTTATGGAACTCGTTGAAGTTCTGTATAGACGCTATTTATTGCGAAACACATTACTTCATTTTTATAGATTTTTGCCCGTTTCCTTTGAAGTATCTCTTTCACAGTAGCTACATTTTATTGTATGCTAATTGTCGTTTCTTTTGCAGGGGTACATGGCCTAAAAGATATCAGAGTTAACATTCCCTTGGGGGTGCAAGTAGGAGAAACTGTCGTATTGCAGTGCAACTACGATTTGGAACACGAGCCTTTATATACAGTGAAATGGTACAAAGGAAGTAAAGAGTTCTACAGGTATATCCCCAAAGAACTGCCCAGCACAAGAGTCTTCGTATTACCTGGAATTGATGTAGATGTAAGTAATTTAACAACTTTCCAATATAGAGTAACGGCGTTTTAATGAAAATGTATCGGGCGTTTATTTTGAGTGAAATTCTTCACTTCGCCAGAGAGATTGAAAATTGTCCAGAAATGGGGACCGATATTTAACAATGTGCTCCCAATGAAATCGATAACCGAAAGGGGACCGAGGTTTTTTATACAATGCTAAAAATTGCCACATGTGCCCTTCATTGCGAGCAGGTTACAGAGGACGACCATTTCGCAGGCAAATACAGGGCTTCTTTATTTGTGATTTGGATTATAAAGGAAAAAGTTTGGTGAAATTACAGGAGATAAGCGAAATTTGTATCTCAATAATTTTCCCTTTATGCCGATGTCTGAAAAGATTGATAAATTTATGTTTGAAAATAACTATAGAAGATTTGCTCTGAACACAAGAAGACACAAAAATTGGATGACACTTGTATTGCCTCTTACATAAGAGAGGAGGAAAAACAGAGGTCATAAACTAGAAAATAACCAAGTTTGGCCCGACCAGAAGTCGGGTTTTTAAGTTTTTTTAAAAAATTCAATTACTTAACGTTTTTTAAACGATCATTTCATGGCACTAGAGCCGTAATATATTTTGTAAATTTAATATTTTGGAAGCTGTTTAGCTTGATTATATTTTAGCATCTTCCCTGTAAGGACCATCAAAAACAACAGATAAACCGGCTCTTCTGTTCTCATATTATCTTTTTTATACCTTCAAAATATAATTTTGTTTGTGCGTCAAGATTTTTATTTTACTATTATGTCATCGTTTGTAATTTCATTATTTAATCTGCCTCAATTTTTCTTTTATATTAAGATAGTCAAATTTAAGTAAACCTTCGAAATCCCATCCCATTATCTTGTTTTTCGATCGATTTTTTCGTTCTACTTAACCAGATCACTGCACTTTGTTATCTCCTTTCAATCCATTAGTTTAAGAATTTCGAGTGTGATTCATCCATCCACATCTCCCTTACAGTATTTTTATGTGCTATATAATAAAAGTCTGTCTTTCGTGGCAATAAAACCAAATATCTATAAAATCTAGATTTTCAATACAGCAATAGGAAGAGTTTTGTCGGCCATGAGAGGACATTATTATTCTCTGCCTCTAAACCAATATTTACTTCAAAAACGTTCGATGTTGGACAAATAGAGAAATGTATATTTGAATCATTTCTTTTATGCGATTCAATGTAACTTTGCGATTATATTCGAGAACATGTCAGACAATATGGGTGCTGGGATAAATACATATTTTCACTCCATATTTAATGTTTTAAATATTTGAAGAATTTTTAACGAAAAAGAATATTCCTGGGCAGATTTCACCATAAATACATCGCTCAGGAATATTATTACAAAAATGCGTTGTTACGATGTGAGGGATCCACTGAATAATCAACTACACCATGTTCAGTTTGCTCCTATTTATTTAAAGGGATCAACCTTCTGACATTAAACAAAGGGATGAAGGGAATAAAGAAATATTCATTAAGGGTTCGTTACTTCACTTATTCGCTTAGTTACAGAGTTAAACAATCTCGTGAATTGAGCTTTGAAACCTTTTTCTCTCTTTTTTATGGTTGGAGTAACTCATTGATTGTTCTGATTTGATTGTCTCTGACGTTGAGATTGCAATAATGTTTTAATCCATCGATTATCAATTGCATCGCTTGAGAATGCATTGGCGCCTCTCTACAGAGGAATAGGGGGTAAAATACTCGAATTTCCGTCAAACTAAAAGCTGCGAGTAAATATTTTTAGTTAGAGAAATGTATTAAAAAGGTTCTGGACCATTTTGCCAATTTCTAAGTATATATTTTACGTTCTCAGAATATATATGTATTTCAATAAAATCAGGTGCGAGTCACAACAGCGGTGTAGCTGGAATTGGAATTTTACTATATAAATGTAGCTATATAATAACAGGCAATGAATCGCTGCCTCTTAAATGGTTCTCGACGCGACTTTCTCCGCCTTTGTTGTGAGGGGCAAAATATCGTATGTAAGGGTAACTAGCGAAAATTTGAGTGAAATTCATTTTTCTAAAGCTCTATTTAAAAAGAGAAATAATACAAATATTTGATGTTAAGTGTATCAACACATTTTTGAGTTGGTCGGTCTTGACCAGTAAAAGATATAAACGTAATTTGAGTTCAGTAACTTGTAAGGCGCTTAATAACAACTTTGTCGTTGCAGCTCAGTAAAAGCAGCCCTCACGAAGTGGTCCTAAGAAAGGTGCAGCCAGAGGTAACAGGCCGGTATAAGTGCGAAGTTTCTTCCGATGCCCCCAATTTTGACACTAAAATGAACTGGGGCTACATGCACGTTTTATGTAAGTACATTAGGATATTCCTTTAGTTGAAAAATGTTTAAATGTTATCGCGGATTTTCAAATAACAACAATATGTTACGCCAGGCCGCTGGATCTGTTCCCTAACTCGTAGAAATTATATATCTCCCCTCCATTTGAAATTACATCTCCACTTGCCACGTACTTCAACTGTGGAACCGAATTGGACCCGACGTCCTTTGAGAAGCCAGTTCTCAACTTCGCTTTGGGGGCATTAGTTTCCGTGATCCCTAATGGGGCAACTTCCTTCTTAAAATTCAAAGTCGACAGAGATTTTTCAGCTTTTGCTTTAGCTTTTAACAGCTCGTCATAGCATTCATTCTTCGTCCAGCTTTTTTGTCTAGTAATGAGTGCTGGCGTTTCTCATAAACTACGTCGCAACCATAAAACAATCACCGAATTACTTTTTCTCATGGAATTATTGTTAAACCAAAACTAAAATTATTGATAATTTTACAGTGATTACGACATGAACTTAAAAATATAAAAAAATATAAATATTTTATTGATATTATTTAACGGACAAGGAGTTTAAGTAGTATTCAACATTTAGCTGAACTTTTAACTGATTGAAAGTCACATAAAAGGATCTATGGTATGAATAATTAAGCTGCAAAGAAGCCGATTCTGAAGGTTTGGTTCGTATGCCTACTTCTGTGACACGAGCTAAGCGAAACTTGTGACGAAAAAGGAGAAAAAGTACTCATAAAAAAGTGGAATTTACAATATTTTGAGAAATATCTTTGAACGTGCTTAAAGCCATTTCAGCAACTATCGAATTTTTCGAATAATTCCGGAACGAGTCAGAATTTTCTTATCATAATATATTAGAAATAGAATCCTCCGTAATGTTACGACTCCCTATATATCGATTCTCACCATTCATTGGCCATCAGAAATCTCTTATCACTTAGTTAAATCGTGCACAGTGCTCGCAAGAGCGCACCTTCAGCAGAAGTTTCAGGGGTGATGTAAGCGGGCAGAGGAAATTAGCGATAATTTTTGAGAAGTTTGCACGAATTTAAAAAAGTGAGAGTTTTTTAAGTTGAGAAGTTTGCACGAGTGCCCACGCACGACATAAGTGCCCTTTCAGTTGAAGATGCATGAGTTTGAATTCTATTTAAGAAAAGAATTTCATGAATCGCATCACACAAAAAGCACTCACTCGTGCCTTATGCGCACTCCTGCTTTATTCAGGCCAAAGTGCATTTATGCACATTCCGTTGAAATTCATTTAATTATTTATGAATTTTAAATGCACTTGCCGTATTCCCTATGATAATTGCTATATTACCTATGGTAACTAGTGCAAATTACCGTTGTAATTCGCTAGTAGTTGGTTCCGCATAAGAATGAGATACCGGCATTGCACTGATGAAATATCAATTTTGACATATGAATGAAATTCTGAAAATTAATTTCTAAATTCCTGCAACAATCCAGTTCTAATTATAAAAGCGACGTAAAGAGGGGGAGAGAGACTGAGAGAAAATTGCAAAAGTGTATGAACATTCTGCTTACCTATCTCTGAAATAATAATGCGATTTGCTCTTGGCCCTACATTTAAAACATTATTTAACTTAATTTAGCCTCGCTTAAGATAGTGGGCATATTTATGTTTGTAATCTTTGACTTCTGAATTATTGTTTAGCACACTCTATCTCTATATCTATATAGCACTGCCGTGGTCTAGGTACATTTTGCCCCCATTGTTGAAAATCAGGGGATTATGACCTCCAACAAGCAGCTGGTTAGATTTGCTCACCGTAACCGTGTTAGCAGATGGAAATGGAATTTCGTGCGATAATCAGGTCAACTATAGTGTAAACGTCTCTAAGGTTTGCTTCATTTGTAGTTGTAGTATTTGGTTTGAATTTAAATTATTCTGTCTGTCTCCTTTGGTACATCTAATGCTCATCTTTCCCTCATAATGCTTAATTGTTATAATTTTGGTGTAACTGTGAACCCAGAAAGCTATTTGCTAGCAGATTAACGGCGTTATAAGTGCTAGAAATTTATTAAAAACTGTAAGATTTATAACGCATTCATTGTATATTCTAGGAATTTCCTGTGCCAATGAGAAATGGCGTGATAAATTTAAATAACATATTTTAAACACTATTTTATTAGATTTTAAAATGAGATTCAAGGAAAAATGCGGCATAATTGAACTTTTTCATTTCAGTTGAGTGTAATCACGAGAAGAATAATAGCTGGCTTAGAGATTGCAGCTAAAAATGCCACAGGCTAAATGGTCGCCATTTATTTGGATCTTCCCCAAAAACACAGTAAGGGCGTCGAACAGGGTTTCAGAGTATTCTATTATTGATATTAAACATTAAATAAGACACTTATCCGATAGTTTCTTTTACAGTCCATATTAACCGATTTGCGATATATTTCCATTGGTTTGGAATTTATTTGCGTTAGTTCCTCACTTTTTTTATATTTGGACATACATTCTCACAATAACAATATTGGGAATACTGATGTGGCTCTTGTTTCTCTGAGGATGCGATAATAATTAATATATAAATATATTTTTTTATTAATATATATATATATATATATATATGTATATTAATTATAATTTTTTTATGCGCGATTTTATGGGCGATAATTTTAAATAACCGACTTCGTCGTCTTGTTGATCCAATTCCTTGGTTCATGCCGCACCAAATCACCATACACTTAAAGTTCTCATAGATTATCATACATGTTAGTATATTTTATTACGAGTGCGGAAATAGTGTTTGGCCGTGCACGAGTGGCAGTTTCCCATGTGAGGCGAAACTCGGAAAGTCATGGAATCTCGGGAATGTACATTTCGGACGTGTAAGGAACGATACTTCTCATTATTACACTCGGAAAATGGTAAACCAATACTGCAAATCCATTTATGTACTTCCTCCGGAACTTGATTTTTATAAACAGTTTTACAAGAAAATTCTGCTATTGTGGTTTATCCTTCTGTTTATATTTATGGCAAAAATCGATTCTATAAGGCAGAAAGTTTCATTACCTATCGTCTCAGACGAATAAACAGTAATATCGTTCATGCGATTTTGTACTCCGTTTTCTTCTTATCATACGTACTTTTAGTAATCTTTCTCTTGGCTTCCATATCTTTTTCTTAACTGTTAAGGCCATAGCCCAATGCTAAAATTTTGAAGGACAGTTTTAAAAATTATTAGAATTATTGCGATCTTGATAAGAATAGCGAAGCCTCTGGCTTGAAATACAATTTGGTGGCCATATTTTGGAATGTGCCATGAACGACATTATTTTTACAACTTATATTTTTTGCAGATGCTCCTGTAGGCGATCCGGTAATCTATATAGAGAAGAAATTTGCAGATATAGATGAGAATATTTACGCCAATTGCTCGAGTCCCCCATCGTTCCCTCACTCCAATATCAGCTGGTATTTGGATGGAATTAAGGTAATTGATTTCCCTTGCAACACACAAATGGTTTTCTAACCATGAATTTTTCCATCTGAATTAGGTGATACCAAGAGTTCCTCAAAAGGTTTTTCTACTGCCCACGGATGTATTCACTAAGCAGAGGCAGGCAATTACGACATCAGAAGTTGAAATTAAAATAAGAAAAGATACATTTAAAGTAAGTCAATCACTAGTGAAGCAAAATACTTTAAAATAGTTATGCAATTCCTAGCTAGTAAAATGGAGGATATAGAAGATTAATTAATTTTTCATTAAGTGTTTAGCGAGTTTTCTGATATAGTTACAGTGGAATATTTCTTTTTCAGAATGGCAAGGCAAATTTGAGTTGCGTAGCCACTGTGTTTGGTATATACAGGGGTGAGAAAACAGAGCTATTAGGAGAGGCAACGTCTCAGCCTATGTCTTCATCCGTTTTAGGGCCTAGGGATGAAAGTTCAGGTGAGAATTAATTTTCATGCGGACTGCGGAATCAACTCGCATGTACACTGTAATAAAAAGTAAATGTTGCTTAGCAGTATAATAAATTTGCATATTTCTGTGAAGGCTTTTAGCCTTAACGGCCGGCGTCTCTCAGGGTTTCTTAACGACCGCCGTAACTTGAAAATGTAACTAACAGTACGCTGTAACGAAAGAACAATTTTACTTAAGTTCTTATACTTACATAGGTACTCGTAATCTGACACTATATACATCAGTGAACTAAATCAGCACCAAAATTTAATTCGCATTCATTTACTTGAAACTCAGCGAACCAGAAACCTAAGTTATCTGCACTCCCAAGTAAAGACAATGTACCTCAATGTTTGACAATGCTGACAGAGCCCCAAAACTCGTGTAATTCATAAGATAGAGGTGCCAGACAGCCAATTACGATAATGTGCAATGTCTCTGACTTCACAGCAAGTAGCACAATGTTAAGGCTTTGTATTATATGGAACTAATTTTGCATTCGAGCTCCCAGTTAGAAGCTAATAAGATAAAGCTTTGTGTCAATGAAAAATATGAAAAAGAATTAGTTAGCTTTAAAGTTAGACCCGACAGTTTTATTATATCTCACGCAGGGCCCACAAATTCGCTTTTACGCTGTTAATGCCTTCTGAAAGCGTCTCTCAGCTTAGTAAAGCATATAAAGGTAGAAACTAGAAATATATCTTTGACTAACAATTCATGCAAATTGCGACTGCAGCCGCAATTTATCTCTGCCAGTAACAGAAAGGGCTTCACAATAAAACAAACTAGTCTTCGTCCTTTTAATCTGCTGTAAAGCTCAGCAACACAGTAGGTACCCAGACATTTTAAAAGCAAAGTGGGCATTGGAGTCATATAAAGTTAGAGTGCCACTGTTTGTATTGTAATCTTATTCTGTGTTATATTGCAACGTGTTATTTACTAAAGAGAAGTGTTCGCGGACATAACAAAGACCGTGCTGAATGTGGATGGAACGACATTAGCTATCACCACTGGCACTGGATTTCGAACCAATTGGAATATTGTTATGATTATTTGAGGATCGGAATAAAAGTCTGTTCTTTCGCGTAAAAATAACACGTTCTGATTTGAAGTGTATTGTAGCTTACAGATGGGAAAGCTTTTCCCATTCTTCTTGGCATCAAAGACAGTGGCCACTCTTATCAGAAAGGCCCGATGCGAAGTTTTTAACAAAGACTTTCTCAAAAAGCCGAAACACAATAAGGATCATGTAAAGGATTCAATTTCGGTAATATAAAAACTTAAAAAAGTTCTCATTTGATATTTCATCTGTGCCTTCCAACAGTATTTAGCGGCATAAATCCAAATTCTAAATCAGGTTGCTCCTTCCAACCAAGTTGTTTTTCTCATTATTGAGGATTACTTTTGCCTTGATTTAGTAGACACAAACGTTGGAAGCGTTTTAATAATCGGTTCTCCAGGATGTTTTTTTATCCACGAGGTGCTTAAAATTTTGGAAATTTAGTCAGTCGAGAGAATAATTTTTCGATCTATGTAGAACGTCGATTTCAACGTATCGTTGACACATTCTATGCAAGTGTATACTCGCATAAAAATATTCCACATACGTATGTCCAAATAAAACTGGATTGTATGTAACATTGGTCAAGTCAGTCGAATCATCACTGAAGATAGTCTTGTTTGGATTATTTAAAGTTCTTCGGTATGTTTCAATTTGAGTTGACAATGTTAAGCCAGTTTTATGTTAATGCTAAATGAGTCGAAAGTTTACACTGAAAAATCTAGTGAAATGAATTTTTATTTACAAAAGTAATGAAACAAGGGAATAATTAAAAATATGCGCACTGAAAAGAGCTTTCGCCAGTTTCGTGACGAAAACAATATAATATGCAATTTACGTGAGAAACGAAATGCTATTAAAGGTTTAAATGCCTCGGGAGAACTTCCATTTCCTTTAGCGTTTCATAGCAACCAACATTTGTGTTATATTGTCCATTTGGTAAACACTACGCTTTTTTAAAACCTTCAATGGATAAGAACTCTCTGTCACGCTCAAGAAACATCTAAGGTGTAATAGTTGTTTATACTATTATGTAAGTGAATTGAGGCAAATAGACTTTTTTAAAGCTTTTAGTGGAAAATAATATGTAACCCTTCCGTATGAAACAGGCAGGTCTGGGAAATTCAATATTAACAATACTTTCACAATTCGCTTCGTTTCTGAAACATGGGAGTGCTAGATACTTGAATATGGCTCTTAATATTGTTCGAGTGCTGCCATAACACGCTGACAGAAAACAAATTTTATCCGGATTCTTTCAAAAATTTCCAGATCATTCCGGACACTTTTATTTGCTAAATGTCACCGAAAGGCTCCAAAATTGGTGGCCAAGCGATTACACAGCAGGATTCTAATTTTTTACCTATGTTAACGTGTACACAGTGTGTGAATATCTGAATAGACAGTTTATAGGTTTAATGCAAAGAATTTAAAAAAAGAAAAAGAAAAAATTTCGGGTCGTACGTCAATTCAACAAGGATCCAGAAGAATTGGATGTATTGCTCTAAAATTGGACTTACTTCCTGATGTGAAGGCAGTCATTTATTAGTTCCCTTATAGAGTAATTTTGTCCTAAGAGATACGTTAAAAGATTAGCAAAACCTAACCACATATCAGTACTTTGAATCGTTTCAGGTTAAAGAAACCATAAGTAGGTTCTGGCACAAAAATACCAATAAATAGATCGAAAACTATATATGAAAAATAAGCAGCATCGAATTTATAGATTCAAATTTAGGAACACAATGCTAATAGGAATTTCTTTTGTTCCAGATGCCAAACAACAAATTGTTCCCAAACTTGGATATGCTATTGTCCTTCTACTCATGCAGCTTTACCGATAAGGAAACATGTTCTTATTGGTTCTGATGATTTCAGTATTAATAATGCTCCACTTCCACGAGGACTACATCCTATTTGGGTAACACAATTTCTCCAAACTTTTGTAAAAAAATTACACATATCAGGGAATTAAATTAAATTATGAACATTAATATGACTGCTTTTAACGGATCAATGACTCATTTTGAAGTTCCAGTGGCAATACTGAATCACTCAGCAATTTCCGTTTTAGCTCATGAAATCAATCAAATTGTACATACATTTTTATGTAAATATGTATATTAGAGCAGCCTTAAAGAAACGGTAAATGGATAAAAGAATAATTTAAAGTTACGGCACAAGTGGGGAATGTCGTTCCCGAAGAGAATATCGGGCCACGTGTGCGGTATAGCGTTCTGTATAATTCTGCCCATAACAATTTTATTCCATTAGTTACCTTTATAAATCAAGTCGAAAGTCAGATATACTACCCGTATAAAAGAAATGAGGAAACATGTAAAGGAAAGTTGGATTAAGTCTGGAAGCGCCTGTGTTATTCGTGTAATAAAGAAGAAGTATTGGGGACGTATTTTGGTGAAGTGGTAATAAGAGTTGGTAATTCAGTTCTTTACTAAAGTTCACACTGTAAAACTTCAGAAATAGTTGTATGCACTTACTGTACGAATTTCTTTCACTTGCAGAATTTCAAATTGGCCCTAAGCCTATTAAATTTAGTTTCAAACTAGTGGAGCGTTTAAATTCGAGGCAAAATCAGGGCAAAGTGGAACAAAAATACGTATTCCTGGGCAGAATTACACAAGATAAAAATATTATGATGCATTTAGTCGTTGGGTGTTACATAAAGGTACATTCGATCAATCCTTCTGTAAGGGAGATACACTGCATATGCATTTGTAAAGTACTGGATATACTGAATGGGAAATGAATAAAAAGTTTCGTAAATGAGTTTTGTTTTTATAAATTCAAGAATAAAATAAAGATATTGTCAAGTATACATATTTGGTTTTTCCTCAATTCAAATTTAAATCGTGGTTAAGAACGAGAAAAAGTGAGATTGGAATGAGTAAAAAAACCAGATCAAAACTGTATTTCTGCAAATCGCATTAGTCAAAATTTATTTCAAGGTGCAAGAATTATACAAATTCTCTAATATGCACTAGGCAATTGTGTTCTACTTCGCCATTACAAAAAGTGCGCCACCAAGCCGAAAAAATTCTCCTGTTGGGAAATCCGTAAGATTTTGTTTGTGATGTTATATGGATTGTTGGCATGAATTTCAAATTAATAGTATTTAATTTAGAGAGATGGAAAAAAGAGGCAATGATAAAAGAGACATAAATAAAGAATCGAGATAGTGAAGAGAAATAAGCAACTCGCCGCTCAAAAGCGGTCTTCTCGCATGCCGATATGAACGATAATTTTCCCTAGCCCATGACTTTACTAATGCAGTGCTTGTCAAAATCTATTGTAAGACGAAAACAGAATATGCAGGTACCGACTTTTCAGGGTAAAATAATTTCCCACGACACAAAATTTCATATCTACCATGGAAACAATAACTCCATTTACTTACTATAGGTTTGAATGTAGATCTGAAGTTGTATAAGTAATATAAATAATTGTTTTGTATAAGAATATGGTAGATTGTTAAGCTACAAGAGACGCTGTTTCGGGAAGAGTGTATAGAGTTTCGAACTCATGAAAAATAACAAAAAAAGGCACTTTATATCCGCGTTGAAGGTGACATTTTATCTCAAAATGCGAACATATTATTGTCACCTGTTTGGAGATAAAGTAGTTCTATAGTAACACAGATCTATCTCATCGTTTATAGTTGATAAAAAATTGCGTACAGGGCATGGCGTCCAACAAAGAGAATCATAAATAATAAAGAAGACGATAGGTAACTTAGTGGTTTTGATCTGTGAGTGTAATAACAATCAGTATTATTCCTAAACGATGTTACCTCCTGTGTATGACCGATATTTTATCAAATAGGCAATTTAGCTGAAAATTTTCATTTCTGTTTTGATTCATCATTCTGAGTTATGTACAAAATTTATTTATTTACATTTTTCCTATTGAGAATAATCGATAATTCTCTATAAGTTTATTCACTTTAAGGAGAATGACACATATTAATGCATTTATGCCCTCACTAATGTAAACACAAAGTTGTCTGTTTTGTGTTATGTTATGCATTTTTATAGTTTCGCATAAATAAATAAATGAAGACGCCATCGGATTCAAACTTCGTGATTTTCCGGATTTTTTCCCCATGAAAAGCGTGCAGATTGAATCCTTGTTGGGTAGAAATTCCTTTAATATATGTATATAATGTCTCCTACATTATCATGATGACAGTATTCGTAACCCTATGAGAAAAGAGGGTTAACCACCTTGTAATTTGGATAATCCCAAAACCTCCATTCCACAAATGTTGGAAAAGCGAGGATGAACAAAGGCTTCATAGCTTGCAAGAAACCGAAAAATAACTTATGTACCTTAGAATGAAAAGTTAAGGAGAATTAACCTTTTTTCATTTGTTATTATTTTTTTTCAATATTTCAGAAACTAAACATGATAAAAATGAACCTCAGTGTGCAGGTATAACTGCCAGTCTTGAATTAACTTTGAAAAAAACTGCTTTGAAAGGTTCTAATTTTCTTTCAATATTTCGTGAACCAAATGAAAGTTAGGAGTATCATTTTTGAATTTTAGATTACCATGAAATTTGGCAAGTTTTGTTTTAGTTCATCGACTTTCTAACTCTAGCAGTTCAGGAGATAACAATCATAAACCATAGATTTGGCCCGACCCCTTATACATATATTGATTGTTCTCGTTATTTTTCTTCTTCAAAAGTGAGGAGAAGGATGAATTAAAATGTGCATTATCTCTTAAAGTCCATTTTGTTGAATTTTAATTTGCTAAAGCTTCCCATATAGTTAAATTGACATTCAAAGAATTCTGCAGTATTATCATTGTTGGTAATCGTGTATTTTTTACGAAGTCAGTTAGAATGTATAAGATGTTAATAAAAAAATTTTATAGATAATAAATGGTGAATTATTTAGTCCCATACCTCCCAATGGAATTTTCTATGAGTCGTGATGCCAAATAAATGAAATAGTAGGTCTTTTTTTAAGTGTCCACGTTGGGCTAACTTATATATATATATATATATATATAAAATCAAAAAAAGATTGCTTAAAAACTCAATTGCATACATTTTTAGTTTTAAACCTTTATGCTGGAAATCGTAGCAAGTGAAACGAAACTCAACAAACTGCAACTAAAGTAAAAATTCAAGTAAACTGAGAAGTTTTCTCTCTTTCCCTCAATGAAAAATCTCTTTTAATGTAAAGACATAAAGTACAATGGCAGATAAGAATATAAAAGAAGGGAGACTGCTGCCAAGGAACTTTTTTCACTACGTGATCATAACCTAGCCCGTAAAAAAGTATAATGTCGTACGTACTCTTGTATGCAATGATGTTATTTCTTCAGTTTTGATTAGGTGGAAACTGCTCGACTGTTACTTTTCATCCGAGTGGAAAGGCTTCAGGTGTGTGCGTAGAAAGTGAACACTTTCCGCACCACATTATTGGCCAAAAAGCACAATTATTTACTTTCAAGTCTTTTTACTCCAAGTTAAATGAAGTTTCTTTTTCTGCAATAAATATGTTCAAGATACACAATTCCTCGTAATAAATAATGGATTTTTATCGGTGCACAAATAAACCACACGTAGACTATAAATGTCTGTCTTTTGTCACCTCTATAAACAACCGCAAAAACCTTAACGTTTTTATTTAAGAAATCTCTCTCATTTCCTCAACAAAACAGCAGCTCCGCACCTAAATAATCTTATACCTAAATATTGTGCCGAGTTCCATGCTTTAATGCCTTTTCTCGGGCACATTACGTTTAGTATTAATAAACCTTGGCGTGCTTTTTGGGGTCCGATATAAATCCTTATTTAGAGTCCGTAGGATTCGTAAATTTATTTGGAAGAAAACTATAGAGGGGTGTTCGTGGAAAACTGCTCTTGCTAGGAATTTAATGCCACCGAGGTTAGATTACGCTAAAAGCCTTTTTCTCTACACAATTGAATAACAGTTAGATGAGACTAAGTTAAAGTTACTGCCAACCGTGTGTGTATGGAGCTTTTAGCGCTGTTCGTCCTTGTTGAACGGATGATATATGTGGCTGATGACTAGATATATTGGTTGGTGTCTGTTGGATAAAGTAGTTGATAATCTTGAAAACTATAACTTATATTAAAAGGGCTTGGAAGCGAATTCGGAAATGTCTTCTTCATATTTGTGCAGTGTTTGTTTTTTTTTGTGTTCCCATCATTGAGTGGCTTTTCCTTTTTTGCAAGTTTTGAACTATCTGCCACATTCAAACCAACTCTATTTTGAAAACTAAAACAGAAATCGACCAAACTGCTGCACATGGACATACACAATTTCGTATTAAAAAACATTAATTATTTCTGTACAAGTCCAGGGCCGTAATATCTAGACGGCAAAGATGAGCAGACCCTTACAAGAATCTTAACATTAACGTTAATTTTGAGGATCGAGCCCTCCCACCCAAGAAACTGATACTGAATAAGAAACTGGAATTCAAGGCCACACTTTTCAAGAGGAAAAGCACAAGGGAGCAACTAAACCACATCAAATAACCACGACCTCTTTCATCCACATTGTTTATCAGACAGACTCCTTTTAAGATTGCCTATCGTCATATCACAAAATTCTCTTAATTAGGCTGAAAGGAACCTTTGGATTCAAACTACCTCCACTGTTACTTAAAGCCATAGACTCTGCTATCTTCCGTTGACTCTCGACTTTCCAACCGCGTAGAAGAAATAATTTTCCCCCTAGTTGGGTAAGCGTTGAAAAGCCAAATATTATTCTTTATAAGTCTTAAATTACCTGATTTTGTGGTGGAGGCCTCGTTAAACGAACAGAGACCCCAGATTTCGTGACTCTAGACACGCAAGCAGGAAAACCTGTTGGCTTAATCACTTAATCTTCCTTCCCGTTTGTGTTATACAAGTTCCGGATGTTAAATGTTTAATGTTTTTGTCGAGGGAGGATTAGCGTCTTGAGATATAAGTTAGTTTTGAGAAATTGGAGCCTCAGAACACGTACATTAAGCCGTTTTGGAAAGTGATAGATGATGTAAGCATGATTAAAGATGGCAGTTAGAGGAGATGTCGTGTGTAAGACCGATTCTAAATATGAATTTCAGAGTTATATTCATTTAAAGCTAGGTGATTCAAAAATCAGACTTGGTTACCGAGACAAGTGAAGGTGCTAGATGATCTTCTGGGACTAAAATAGCAGATCGAGAGCCGTTAGTGTTTTGCTGAGCTTCTACAAGCTGAAATTGTGGGAGGCTTAGAAGATGGGTAAACCAAGATTATAATTAGAATTCTGCAAAAATTGATGGAGACATTTAACGGTTTATCTTTGTAGGATCACGTCCCTTGTAGATAGGCGTTACTTTTAAGCTGGATACATGTTAGATAGTAGGAATTAACTTTAAGATTGTCATACCCCTGGGGTACGACCCTGGTGAGCATTAGTTGGGGCATGGGAACTTCCCATGCAATGCCTTGTCGGTGTTGGAAATCCCTGCAATAAATCGGGTCGGCATTGGAACTGCCTGTAATATACTTTGTCGGCATTTGAATTGCCATTGATAAATTTCGTTGGCCCTATAGTGGCAGTTCCAATTCCCAGCTTAAGACGTAACGGTTTGATGCGGCGGGTGGTGCAGATGGCACCCTAGCCATGATACGCCCATGGTTTATCACCATGGGTTTTAGTATTTAAGATTTTGCAGGGCATGTACAAGCTCTCTTTTCTTCTGGGTTCAGTTGTCGTTGGTAACTCAGAAGTCGCGTCCGCGTTCGCTAAACTCACAAGTTACTTTATACTCTCTTTTGTTCACTTTACATTAATAAACGCATACTTATAGTCCTTTCCTATCTGTGATTTCATTATAAGATATAAACACCATCGTATATCTACAGTAGTATCAAAACCCGATACTACATCTTTTATATTTTCTCGTGATATTTATTCAATTCCTCTGGCAATCCATTATTCTTAAGAATAATTGGTTGACAAACACTTTTTTTCGCGAACTTATGTATATGAAAACACAGAAAAGAATATCAATAAAGGCAATTTTCTCTCCCCTTAACTGTGATCCGAAGAGTGACAATAACTCCATAAAGCAACTTAACAAAGCGAACTATAAAACAATAATTCTTTCTCCGATTCCTTTGTAGACGTTCGTCCTTCTTTGTTAAGTTTTTGTTCAGAGAATAATAAAGCACCATTCTTTTCATTATGTATTTGATTTTAACAAAAAGCCTTGCCGGTCGTGGCTAGTGAATTATGTTAATAGCTACATTCCGATACTAAATGGGAGAAATTTGCAAATTTGATCTACCCCCGCATAAAGCAGAAATTTATCAAGCTACTGGCAAGAACAGAATATAATGTAACCAACTTATCAACAGTGTTCAGTAGCAACAAATATAGTGATAAATCATTAGTTTCGGGTATATTGCCTATAAATCATGGGGTGGCGTTTAAAACGGGTCTATAAAATTTGTAATCATTATACATATCACGTGGTCGTGCCGAGTCAGAGCTTGGCCTGAAATCCTATAGGGCAATAAATATGTCAGTGGTTAAATCGAATATACCAGAACGAACATCGCGGATCTCGGTAGTAGCCGCCAAAAGGGACTTGTGGAATATACACATATTTATGTGGTATCAGTAGAATAAATTTCAATATTGCAGCAGAATAGCTTTATCAAAATATTCAAAAAGGTAGTAGTATTTCTTAAAAAAAAAAAAAGTTTATAGGACAAAAACCATAAAAAATCACAACTCTCTTTACTCCTTATGAATGTGTCTCAACCGTAGACAGACGATAGAGCTGGAGAGGAGAGTGAGGGTGGCAATGCGAAAAGAGATGTGAATGAAGATATGATGAAAATATAAAAAGCCATAAGGAATGTACTTAACTTTTGGCATGCAAAGCATGGAAGAATTTTGAAAACTGGTTTTTCGTGCATTACCTTGTTTATAAGATTAATAACGAAGTTTGCAGGACACGAAAGAATGGAAAATGCTTTGCCCTCAACATTGGAATGAGGTGAAGTGGATGTGAAGAAGAGTGAGGTTGAATGGGTGAGCGCTATCTATTTGAGTAGTAATGAGCAAAGTACGCATGTCAGGCTCCCCTATTTTTTTTTCCTTTTTCAATATCTTCTTCTGCTTCTGAAGCCAACTGATTAGTAATTGGCTCATTGGTTAATCATATTAATTTTCTTCTCTTCCCACAGATCCGTGATAGATGAGACTGCACTTAGCATTTGTCTCCAATCATCTACGTCACTTTGTTTGTTTCGAGCTCACTCCAAGACACCTATTTTAAAATGTACGAATGTCTGAAATAACAATGCACATAGTAGCCGGGCAGCTCATAGTAAGAAATTTCCTGTGTAAACTCGTATATTGTCGGGGCTTGATGACAACTAAAAACGTCCTTCTTCCGTAGCTTTATAACGTTCTAGCCATTTATCACCGACAGACAGGGAGACAGACTTATTTTGTCGCAAAAGAATCCACAGAGTCAACAATGAAACGCAAGGGACGTTCTGTACAGTTAAATCTACCATGACCGCTTTTATTATACTGCTTTACACGTTTTACTGTAAACAATAATAATAGTTATTGAATGTGGAAGAGGTTTCTTAAGGGAAGAAGAAGAAGAAGAAGAAGAAGAAGAAGGAGAAGAAGAAGAATACAATCTATCGCAGAGAAGTGGAAGGATATGAAATCAGAGGCTCTGTGATTATGTGTGAAAAGTTATTCTGACACACCTATATTAGTGAAGCAGTGCTTTTTGCTCTCTAACATTTAACTCGAAATTTCCGATTTCCAAGTTATGCATAGCATGTTTTTGCTTGAACTCCAAAGGGTAAGTTTGAAATGAACGTTAGGTAAGAAGGGCGGTGTCTTAATTTATGATAATTTCCTTTCGTATTTCCAAGATATTGTACCATCAAGGCGAGATGTACTCTAATCACGTGGCGCTTAAGCCATAATCTCCCTTTTATAACACCGTCCCTTCTCCATTGCTGAAAAGCAGGTCTTCTTGTTTTTCTCGCGCTTTGCTTCACTTGACATAATTAAATTGATTTTGATTGAATATTTTTAAGTCCATTCAACATGTTCTATAACGTAAAATGACTTGGCTGGTATATTGGGAGTTTCAAGAACGGCAAGTCGAGAACGTTCTATAACGGAAAATAATGTTCGAATCGATAATTGGGAAGGTAAAACCCTCGGCAGGGGATAATAATTAGGAAATATCATGCGTACATTAATTAAACCTTCTAACGAAGGCATAATATTTAAAACAAGCATACCAAAGAATACGTTGGTAGAGATTTTATTTTCACCTCAACAAAAACAGCACATTAATTGCTTCCACCGACGCCAACGTGGTCAATTTCATTCCTCCCCTTATGCGGCTTATACGCAAATCCAATTAAACCGAAAATCCAAAATACATAACAAAGATAACACCATAATGATGCCTCCACAAAAATATGCGCATAATTATCAGAGGGAAAGAGAAGCAAAACTTTTAATGTGTTTGTTTTCTGGAAGCTCTAGGGTGTGCTTAATAGCCGCCATATTAAAACCAGTAAGTGTAAAATAAATTTTGTGTCTCGCCCGACCTCTCGTAACCTTTAATGGCTTTGTAATAAAAGCTCTATTAGAGGTTTTACGTTTTAAACCTGTTTTTCTATTGTTCAGGACACCGGAAAAAGAAGCAAATTTGGTTAATAAGTTTTCTCGATGATATTAACACCACGGGAGGTCATGATTTTGTTCTGCTTCGGTCTAAAGCATCCCTTTTCTCTTCAACCTTTTACCTTGGGATATCACTTGAAAGGGGCAGAGAATGCGATCAAATGAAATGTTCGAGCTAAACAAATAAAGCTCAATATTTGTTTTACATCGAGGTAAAACGAAATCTACCTAGGTACCGAAAAACTATTTCTACATTTCGCAAAGCAACTGCAACTGCATTCAAACGAAATAAAAATAAAATAGAACTTCGTTATCGCATTCATAAGACAGGGCTTAAAAGTCGAAAATAAACTGCGAAACTTTATAACACGCCATAGTTCCTTTATCTGTAAACTGGAAACTTTCGGTACTTTTAGTTTTCAGCTCGGCCATATATGAGAACAAGGATTTTCGATGAATAAGTGCTTTTTCATTGTAATTTCAAGGAAAATGCGTTGATACTGGCCATCTTAAAAAAATATATCCCAACAGAGATTGACGGCCCAGTACCTGTACGACACTATTCTTGCAACATCTGCTTTGAATATGAGCCAAGAAGAAGCAAAATGGTAATCATAAATAAATCATCATCAATCATAAACAAATTCAAATTTCTCCTTCAATAAATAATTAATTCTTCTTCTGTATCCCAAATTTTATATCTCATTCAGGAATAAATTACGTTTTGAAAAGGTAGGTATAACATTTTAATTATCTTTTCGTTTATCTCCCATGGCAGGTTGGCGTTAATTAATATGTTTTGTGCCCTTTAGTTAATATTAATTAAAGTGCTGAAACACCCTTTTGATTCAAAAATCGCAATTAGGATGTTACCCCGATTTTTCCAAAGCAGGTTAAATGTGTCAGGGGTAAATGAAATTTTCTCGTAAATATTTTCATGTTAATTTGGTGGGATTTTATTGTTGTTCAGTTAATGCGAAAATCCTTTACACATCCAATTCGATAATAAAAACTTTACAGTTGCGTTACACGGAGTTTGGAAGGTTCTAGATCTCGTTAACCACACTTTATAAAACCCTAAACAATATGAAATAGTTTGTAAACTAAATTCTGTTAAGGTAAGTTCGCTTCCTCTATTCTGCGATAATAACGACCAATTTTTGTTAGTGTCGTTTAAATGCACTTTCGGTTTCTAGATCTGAAGTGAAATTTGGAGAAAGTAAATTTCGAAAATCATTAATTATTTTCAATTTTCAGGAGATTATGACACCATTCAGAGATGATTTCCTTAAGCTGTCTTGATGTAGATAGACGGATCCAAACCAAAGGTCATGTGTTGTAATTATCTAGGAGAGGTAAATTTCTCACTTTAATGCAGTAGAGAGATCCTCAAATCCTTACATTTCAGAAAGAAAAACTCGATTTCAAAAAGTATCAATTAAATATATGAATTTTTCAGTGAACATTGAGTCTCTCAATGCAGAGGCCAGTTTCTCGAGTCGAGTTTGTATGGGTTGATGTCTGGAGACCTCCATTGTAGCTCAATGTAGCGATATTAGATGAAAATCTCTAGTTCTTTTTGCATGTTTAGGTAAACTACGATTCGATAAATACTCGTAATTTGTTTTATCAAGGCGATGAAGGTAAGGAGTTCCAAAACACTGCAATGAAATTGAGTTTCCTGTTGTTCACATACGACTTAAAACTCTATTTAATTTCCGAGAACAATTACCTTCACACTTTTACCTAACACTCCTGGGTTGCACTAAATCTCAATTAAACCGATTCGATCAATTTTTTATATTAGTTCTCCCATCTCTGTTCATGATCCGTAAAGTAAATTCTAAGGTATAGTGCACGCTTTCCAATAAATAAGACGAAACCGAGCCGCAATACTCTCTGGGGTATATTTATATTCGTTTGCTGGTGGTTTTTCCTTGATAAGTTTTGGGAATCGACGTGGTTGAAGAAGCCTGCGAAATAGTTTACATTAGATTATTTGGCTTATTGGGAATGAAAATTACTAAAGGATGTCGGTTGCTTGGGTCCCATTGGGAGGTTTTGCGATGATAAGTTTAGATGTGGTTAGAGAGGGCACGGGGAATACTTGGAAAGCTTCTGAGAGGCAATAAAGTGATCTGGAAGAAAAACTATTTGTGATCTCACCCCAGCCCTTGTGCCGGTAGATCAAAAAAATCAGTGGTGCCCACAAATCTTTCAAGAGCTCCCTTGGCCAGAAATTTTTGATTCACCCGTTATGACTAATCCTCAACTACCCCTCACAATTCTAGCTGTGTAAAATCGAGATCCCCAAAATTAAACTTTCGTCTAATCTCTCCAATACCAACAGCGGGATTTATTAATTTATCTCTTTTTAACTAGGTATAAGCTTCTTAGTTTCAGCATGGGGTAAGCATTATCCGCCTGTATGGCATGCGTAATTGAGAACAAACTGTAATCCCGCAGCTAAATAAGGCAACCTAATTTTATGTACGGATCGTATAGAGCCCTGTGCTAAAACCGAGATACGTTTATCTGGGACAAGATTGAGTTTAATCTAGAGACAAGAGGACAGCATCCTGCACATGTCTTGGTACTTCACATTATCCACTGGAATCAATTAAGGTTCTGCCAGACATTTTCCGTTCCATAAAATTATATCGCTGACGATGCTCCGACAAACACCCACCGAAATGATCCTGATGCTTCAAGAATTTGTTTATATGAGTTTGAATTGAAAACCGAAACGAAATTACAAAGGGTCCACTCTCGTTCTGCTAAATACGGCTGGGACTAAATTAATGAAAACTTCTTTGCAAATTGGCAAAGTTTTAATGGATTTACTGTTCCTGATGTCCCTAAGCTGCATTTCAATAATCAGCACCTTTTCTAAGTATTGGACTACAATTATTTGTCTGTAGGAAATGGCATGTCTGGCTGCACCGGGAAGCGCGGTAAACTCTTTGAGACTTAGCAACTTGAGCAAATTCGGCGAATTTAAATGAAATTACCATTTTGATTCGGCATTTGCATATCCTTCAAAGCCTTTGTAGGTTATAAGGAATGGCTTAAGTTTCATTAATATTTATTAAGGAATTATCTACACTTGTAAACGGTCTTTCTATAGAATTGTTCATTAATTTCAAGCCGCTGGAGTTAAAGGAAAAGGAAATATCATGTAAATTTGCTTCAATCTAGACATCAAATTAGTGGAAAATATTGAAAACTTCCAAACACTCGTTTGAATGACGAGATACAATAACTGACCCACGCAAGAATAAAATTTGCGTGCCATCAATAGGAAGCAAATATCAAGTAATCAATTACATAATTTCCTATCTTCTCCAACATAATTGTAATCATGGAAAGTGAAAAAGATCTTGGAAACATATTTTAATAAGGTCTCTCTCTTAGATGATATTAGAATCATTATCTTCGAATTAATGCATCGTTAACGCTGTGTAGTGTATTTCCTTCCCCGTCCAACTCTAATGATACCTAATTAGCGATCGATGCTGAGTAATCAAGACTGAATTAATACGTATTTGTATGGAAATGGGAGCCGCAGTTCTAGGGAACTAAAATTTATTTGTTTGCGTTCTATAGAACGAGTTTTATAAAACCACGATATTCCGCATATAAATTGAGAAGTTGTTAAAGCGGGGGAGTTCAAGGAAAGAATATTCAGCTTAATAATTAACGCGGTAACGTTACCAATGGAGAAATCTATTTTCGAACATATGCAACAGAGCTGATAAGATTATGTACCAGTAATAGCATCATCAGAATGTTTATTTTGAAACACGCATTCAATGAGGGCATTTCCGACTTTTACCACGTACGAACGTTGGATCAGTCATTGGGGGGTCAATGGTCGAACATAACTTACTTAAACTTATTCTCTTTTGTATTACTCTAACGCATACATCATTTTTAAAGCATATTGGCTTGTCGGGTGTATTCCTATACATTTGAGCTTCGAAATATATTTTCATTCTTGTGCAGAGAAAACTTTATCAGACATTTTTCATACGCGTGAATCCTCTCTTTATAGGTGTTTCCGTTCTAGACTATCCGACGTTTAGGCGTGGTGCTTGACACCTCATCAATTCCGAAGATATCGACACTCTAGATTTGAATACATAAAAATAGTTTGCGCATACCGATGGCCTTTTACTGCTCTAAACCCACTTTAGTGGAAAGGAAAACTTTAAGCAAACAAAATCTAGAAAGAAGTTGGTTGTACGTTAACATCATTTCAACGTTCAGTCATGCATGTGCTTGGAGAGATGGTGTTATTGGTTGTTACGTGTGGGATATGTACCAAATGTGTCTCTCAGAAAAAGGCGCCAAGATTATTCTTACTTAAGCATGAAATCAGATTACGCATTTAGAGAAAGGTCGCATCATCAGTCTCTGCGATTTGTCAGGTCGGATGGCCACGGTTTAAAATAAAACGAAATCTTTCCAAATAACCCGAATAAAACACCACCATCCATTCAATCCGGTAATCCAGCAGACCCTAAAAATAACAAGTGGGGCCTGTCCAGAGCAAAAGCTTAACGAAATAGTTTGTGGGTTACGTTAGAGAATGTCATTTTTCCAGAGAAATACTATGTAATACTCAAGTATGTTTCTTGATTTGGATGGCTCTCCTGGCTTTACATAGAAAAGATTCCCCGGGGGCTACGAATATGGAACCGGAAGAACACGTTTCTTATTATGTGATATTGAAAATAAAAAAAATTAACAAAGAACTGTAAAGAAGAAAATTCTTAGTTTATGATAGACTATAAAGAAAGTGTCCAATCCGATCACCAACACTCGTACGTCTATGATTAGAGTTAAACGTGTAATAACACTCCATAATATTACTCGTACGTCGGGTCGATGTTTCCAGCAAATATCACATAGAAAGCCATTCTCACACTTCGCTGGTTCAATTAAACTTGGAGGATTAATTTGCTGAAATGAGGTATATAATTTTGGGTATAAAAATGATTTCCTACATTCTGAATTCTTGCTGGTAAATATAGGAATTCCAATATTTTTCGTGTCTTGTAAAGAACTTCAATCTACATATCATAAAATAATAATTATTATATTATGAAGAGTTACTGATTTACTCTGTGAGACTGTACGAAGAGAATGTGTTATGTGGCTTCAAAAATTCCGATTGTGACATGGACCCTATGTTGACCGTGGATACTTCCATTGAGACCTTGAAGCCTGAGAAAGGCATTTTTTCGACATAAAAAAATCGCAAAAAATAACTACCAATGTGACCTGATATCTCAGACATTAAAAAAAGTATTACAATGCGGTTTGCGAAGGGTTATTGAGCGCATCGAGCCGATTAATTTGAAATATTCTTTATGGCAATAGTCTCACGTGTTCACGAGGTATCGCCGGGCAACGTTTGAATTAAAGAACATCAAAATTAATATCAAAAGCCAATTTATTTTAATTACTGCCAAATTCAGTTTTCTTTTACATCTTTTCGATTACACGACGTGTATTGTCACTTACTAAATGTAAGCTACAGGACGTACACTTTCACTCATTAAATGTCAGTTACATAACACGCACTTCCAGTCATTAAAGTCACGGTCACACTAGTGAGGTATCTCGCCGGTAATTGAAACAACGTACCCGATTATCCCGATTAATAGTTCCAAATTACAAACATCTTTGTAGCCATGTTAACACTCGACTGAACCACCTACGAAACGATATCGGTACGAACACATACAAGAACTTTACAATCTACCTTTTGTAAAGGTACTAGTCATAGGGCGAACGATAACAACGATACGATGGCATCCAAATATTCCAATAATTTCATAGCGTTTTTTGCGAGTTTACAGCCAACCTAGCTAACTAAACAACCCGATGACTCAATATTTCTGTGCTTGGCTTTGATAGTGACAAATAGAGTTCTGAGAAATAAAGGTCTTTGATGAAACAGTTCTACTCAATTTATAACCACTAGGAGGATCCTTAGATAGTGGGAAAAAGGATAAACAGTGTTTTTATGCTCTTTCATTTTACAGCAGCATACTCAGAATCGTAAAAATATCGTGACGATCAATTTGAGCAACTTTTTTACTTTAATAAAGGGCCTTCCTGTGTCCCATTAAGAATGAGCTTAGGTTTACTATAACCAGTGTCTTAATTCAGCCATCTTAAGAACTACGGCCGATTATGTTAATTTAGATTAACATTCTAATCGGATTAAACTGGAGAAAAATAAATTACAGCTGCAATTGTCTCAGAAACTCTATGAAAGCGCAGCAATTTCTCAAATTAATTGGCTTTTCCTATTGACAAAGGGGACCGGAAGCTTCCCCAAACAGATTCTTGTCAAAAGAAAGATATCCTGTTTGTTTTTTTTTTAAGTAGACATACTTTTCAAGCAATGATATTATTTAATACGCACAGGAAAGAGATCAAGATAAATTATACAGCATCTATTTCAAACATGATACTGTCTCTGATAAATCGTTTGTATTTGCATTATGGCGGTCTGTTTTGGCATTCGACGGACAGCAGCTCGTATCTAACTTAAGGCTTGTCATGCCTCATCTTGCTATCTTGGTGTTTACTCAGGATCAGGATTTATCATGTTTGTTTATTCTAGTCCTGTTCCAAAATGCACACAACTAATGTCATAGATGGTAAAACAACACATTTCGGAAAAAATATATAAAAGTCATATTATGGCAAGAATGCATAAGTCGGATCTATAACAATTGCTGACGTCTGCAGAACGTCGAAAGTTAGTAAATACTTTGGTAACACAATTTAGAAAGTTTTGAAAGTTGGAAACATTGATGTGTGCTTCTGGATGCTTTAGTGGCTCTGATTTACTTAACTGGGCAGTGTCTTTGAAAACTTAGAAATACATATTGATGTTTGCTAATGTGTGGACAGAATCAATCCAGATTTATTCTTTTCTCGTAAGATAGGACTACATCCTGTATTATCTGGATTCCTCGTAATTTCCTTACTTATCCTATATTTACATCTTTTCCAATGTTACCTATAAAGAGGCAATAAAGAGGGAAGAAGTTTTACTTGGTAATAAGTTTATTTCGTTCCTAAGTCAGCCCCTTCTTCACAAAGCATGTTAAAAGTCCTGTTATAAACTTTAGCAGGCAGATAGGATAATAAAATATTTATGGTTGTTGAGAAAGTTTAAAACTCTCTGGATTTATCGGAAAATTACTTACTAAATGCATTAAAATGTCTAGAATATGATATTCTAAAGTACATTATTTCTTTATTCACAATAGGTATGAATTTAAGATTGATTGGAACAATATTCAGGAGAAGAAAGCAAGATTAATGGAAAAAAATTGATGGATTGACCTTCCCTTGTTCTTATCGCGGTTATGCAGAGTTAAAGTGCTTTTAGGAGTTTTATTTTTCGGGACCTGAATTTGATAAATTTATCGTACAATGGGGTGGCTAAAAGAACCTTCTAAATTGAAGGCAACCTATTAAACTTTTACGAAGAAAGTGTTTGATAGATTGAAAGATGTGGTTCTTTTATGAGTAAAGTATGTAGGAAATGTAGTACATAATTTTGCTCCAGGTTTTCGTCGCCCTGAACTATGCCGGTTATTGATTTTAATTTAATTTACTCCCATATTGAGTTCAGGTCACCCTTAATGAATCGCTCCCCTTTAAGAAATTGCTGAAATTGTAACAATTGCATTATTTTCTGGAATGCTGAAGTGAAAAAGTAAATTATATACTCCCAAAAGCTATTATCGAGCGAAACAACCGTGGTTAGTAGATGAATTTCGCACAGAATAGGTCAACATATTCGGAATAGATTTATGTACAGATCTGCCTATATTTTCAACATTTTCATATTTTTAAATCCATGTGTACCTATACGAAAAATAAACTATGCAAATAAATTACAATTTTCGTCACTGATACTGTTCATAAAGAGGCGATATCTCCCGTTTTTTTCCTCTTAGTTGGACATATCATAACATTTCCAAAACAAATAGGCTTGATAATATATTTCCATGTCGGAAATAAATTGGTTTAATCTGTGCAATGCCTTTGTGCAGGTATTTCATTCAACTAAACCGGTAAGCGAAAAAATTATCTAATTGATAAATGAAAAGTCACACGTAAATATTTTTATGCTAGCAAATTTAATTGGTTCTGATAAATGATTCGCTTTCGGGAAAAGTAAAAATGTTTTTCTATTTTTTCGTAACGTTTCAAAAAACATGCGGTTACTGTTTGCATTAAGAAGTAGATAAACAACCAAACAAAACATTGTCGCAAATCAATATACAAAATTTCTTTATTTTGGAAGCAACCTGTTTTGTCTTTATTTATTTATTAAAACACATATTTGCTAATTGACCATAAAGTGGCTATAAATTACTGAATGCAATTATCAAAAATATTTAAATGGTAAAGAAAATGCCACCCAAAAACGTTCGGGTGACAACTTGAATAAAGAAAATTAATATAAGGTACATGTTGCATAAAGCCATCCATTGTCAATTCGTGCGCCAATGTATTGTTTTATAAAACCCGTCTCTTAATGTTACTATAATGAAAGAAAATAAGATTATTAAATGCTCATTTTATTGCTCACCAGCAATCCTTCGGTTTATCATAAAATTTAGCCCTGGAATTACAGCGAAAGAACCATATTGATTTTCCAACAATCTCCAAGACATTTTTCCATCAAACTGGATTTTCACGGCGTCGGAGGGCTCGTCGTCTGTCGAATATCAGCGATATAAGCATATTTTAAGTTTTCGAGCGATTTAATTTCCAAGGAATGTGCCTGGTGCAGTTAAATTAAATTATTTTTCAGTACATTAAATTTTATTTCAGTTTGATAGACGTTTGTATACACTTTAGGGACGCGGAGCTTTGAAGAAATGGGAAATTTGTCAATGTTGAAAATTACTTTCGTGTATACATTTTGGTGTTCGAATCATTTTCTGGTAGAATTTATTTCTCTGCGAATCCTTTTGCAGCTGCATCTAAATGAACATATAAGCGACTACAAAAATAACCACTTAGCACTAACAAAAGTTTATTTCACTGGGCAGTATTATTATAACTTTTTATTCATAGCACTTCCAATTTGATGATTCATTCTCGTCACATTATCTCAAAGAAAAAGGATCAGAAATGTTGGTAAATCTCAAGAATTCCATACCGGCGTCTCTTTCCCGTGTATAAATTCTATAGCTTTGACATATTTTAAGTGCCTACTCCATTATTTGTCTGTGTGATATAATTCTGAGCAGTCGATTTCGCGTAACAAACAGGAGTATTTTAAAACAGCGCTTAATCAAATTAACGAATATAACGGAAAGTTAAGGGCCGATGAGGGATAATCAGCCCTAATGGCTGAAGTTCATAATTGACTTAAAAAGATGAGTGGGGCTCTTTATTAGCTGTGTACAGAGGACAACGGAGGAGCATGGGATGGAAAACACTTGGGCTCTTTTATTAGATTTTCCCAAAGAACCATTAATGTCTTCGGAAATCTTGAAAAATGCAGATTTCGCAGGATTTAATTTATCTTTGCGAAGGGCTTAACTGGATTTAAATTTACAGGGAAATTCTGCGTGAGAGACCATTAAATGCTAATGGCATTCCTTAAGCAGTTAGCAACAACACGAAAACTATTTTTCCTAATTTTGATAAATAAAGTGACAGTTTTTGTGACGAAAACCATTGACTAAATGGGTTTAGTTTCGTAATTAGATACATAATGAAGGCAAACACCTGCGTTTCATAATTTAGTTAACAAATGGGACCAGCATTAAGAATGATTTAGAGTTTTATGTTAAAATTTATGTCAATTTCTTGTGATTTTTGAAAGATTTGTTACTTTAATTGAGATGACCATAATGAAAAAATTTAAACTATGAGCGCGAATATCTCGTGAATCCCCGAAGAAAAATGATCTCAAATTATCACAAAAACAATTACAACTCTGCACAAAACGTGTTCTGTTATAAATTTTAATTTGAACCGAAAGGTCTACGCCATTCTTGATATAATTGTCCCGATGGATTTGATGTAAACTCTGTAACTTTATTTTGACCTATTTTGAGAGCCGTAAAGGATATTGTATAAATGCAATAAAATTAGTAACATCAAAATTTAGAAATATTTTATAGGTGAGGCCCAAATATCAATCTTCTTGATACGGGAACTTTGACCTTCCCTTAGGTTCGTTACCCATATTAAAACTTACACCGGTCGGTTATTCATTTTTAATTCAATTCGGAGAGAATTTATGAATGTCGATTCCCATCATTACCATTTTCAATTTAGGAAAGTGCTTTTGCGATGCTTCGTCCTGACATCATTTGCAATTGTGAAAATCTCATTTCCACGGTTTAAATTTGGATAGCGTTGCAGGGCTTCACCTTTATGTTCTTTCGAGAATTAAGCATTTTTGTTGAGAATAAGCGATAACTGCTTTCCCTTCTCAGTGTTCGCGTATATGCTTAAATAACCACACTTGGCCAATTTAATTCCCTCCTAAACTGCTTATACTTTAAACCATAATCATCTTCTTAAATTCAACTTTCTGCGCTCCTGTTAATGGACCGTAAAATATGCATGAGTTTAACGCCGGCGTTACGCTGTGAGCGGCGCTCAATGCATCACATTCTGGGAAAGTCGTAAAAGTAAAAAACCTTATCAAAAACTTGTTTGTAGACATATTACATTTTGCCACACTTTTCGTAGTTTTATGAATTCATTCATTTATATCGATGCATATTTAAAGCGACACGTTATATGGAGACCACAGGTGCATTTGATTCCCAGGTTCTACCTAGAATAAATTATTTTCAAATGGCAGCTATTAGTAATTGTTGGTTTGCTTTAAAATAAATTTGGTGATCAGGTTCTGTAATCACCAGTTTTAGGAACTCGCGATAGAAAAGAAATGGATGGAAGAGATGAGGGATCAAACATCTTTCTCCTGAAACCACTTTCAATACAGGGTGATTCACAACTTATTTATAAAATTTTAGGGGTAGGTGTGTTATGAAAAACTAAGTCGATTTTGTAAGAACATTTTTTGGAAAATCCTTATAATTTCCGCGGAAAAAATTGTTAAAGTTTAACTATTGTATAACTAGACGACTGTAATGTTCCCGTTTTTCTACAGAATCCCTTTTAGGTTCATCAACCTTACGTATAATTTATAGTTGGGTCTCCCACGTGTCCAATGGTAGGGAGCTGAAGATATGGGCGATCCACCTTAAGAGTACTTTTTTTTCACCCGAAAAACATGTGTAAGCAATTTTGGCATTATAAATTGTTACCCCTAAGTCGAATCACCCATATCTTCAGCTTCCTACCATTGACACGTGAGAGACCTAACTATAAATTATACGTAAGGTTGATGAACCTAAAAGAGATTCTGTAGAAAAACAGGAACATTACAGTCGCCCAGTTATACAATAGTTAAACTTTAACAATTTTTTCCGCGGAAATTATAAGGATTTTCCAAAAAATTTTCTTACAAAATCGACTTAGTTTTTCACGATACACCTACACTTAAAATTGTATAGATAAGTTGTGAATCACCTTGTATAAAAACCGGACTCAAAAAAATGCATTACAACTAATTGGCGCTTTTATGCCTCAAAAGTGCTATGAATCTCCGAGCAACAAGCAACAAGCAATCCAAGGACAAGCGCTGGTGTTGCACCATTTCTTTGCATGTCTGAACGGATCTCCGTCACATACTCGCGATTTATTTTCCATACTTATGATATTTTTATTCTTTTGGTTTTTATGGAACGTTGGTGTGTTCTGTTGATATGATATGTGAAGATGTTCTGTTACGCGGAAATTCTTGACATACCCTTCTTCGATGCGTAACAAGAAAATAACGCGTTGCTACGTGTCTCGAATTACATAGTGCAATAAAAATGATTCATTTCCATGATTTTATATATGAACATAAACAGCAATTCTCGAATTGACGGTTTTCACCTTAAATAATTTCTAAGTCTACGGATAAATAGCAATTCCGAAAGATTCCGCTTTTGGTTAAACTTTTAAGTTTGACTGAAAGTTGTAAAATTCGCGTCACAAAGAGCACTCGAAATTACATATCTCAAGCAGCAAACAAAAACTACTTATCAGAGACAGAAGTTCCTTCCTAGGAAGCGTTATAGGAAACTTTTAAAACAATTTAAGTACAACTTTAAAGCCTGACAGATAACACTTATTCAATCAAGCGAAAAACAGCCAATCGCAAAATTAGTTTCCGAGGGACGAATGTTTTTAAATTGGTAGAAATCAGGGTTCCGTAATTTAATTTACTTTCGGTGAAAGGTGAGAACATTAAGGGCCCTTGTTCTTTTGCGATTTTAAATACAGTTACTCAAAAGAATAGATTTGATGAAAGCTGTATTAGAAATTTGAAGCTAAATAAGTTCACTTTTGTATGGATTATTGTAAATTTGATGAGAATTACCAACTGATTGTGCTAAAATATCTGATTTGCCCGAGTTATTATCACTATTACTTGATTACGAGTGTACACTTATGTATAAAGGTTACCTATTATGGTAAACCATGCAATTCTTATACCAATTTGCACACTTGGGAACAACCGAGGGAGCTCAAGGGTTCTTGAGTGCTGTCTAAACACGAACAAACTATTTCACCCTTAAAATTTAATTCTAATAACGGCCCCAAATATGGCTATTCAAGTTTATTTTCCCAAAATTATCCAACGACGACACCAATAATTGAATTCCTACGTTACAGTTCGGGAACTACACCGAATTTGATTATAATTTAAGCCCAGCAGCTGTTCTTGAAGTCCTTTGCCGTTTTAATAGGAAAAAGAAGGCAAATGTAAGATGGTTTGTGGTATAATATTGCAAGTTTAATTCTGAGTTTTAAAATGGTATGCATCAAGGCACTGATATTGCCTTTTGGTTACACTTCTATGTCTACGAAAACCTACTAGCTACTAAAATGACTAACAAAATCTGTTATTGAAATTTATTGGGAAATATGTCATAGTTGTGGGTTTAAGAGGATAGAAGCAGTGACCTGAACAGGGATTTCAAATCTCATGACATGATCGGTCAGTGTCTTACCACAAAAATATTGGAGTAGTTCAAAGGGCCCTGAACTAAGAAAAGTAATCATGTACGAGTGAGTGAGGTTATAAATTTAGCATATTTTTTCACGATCACAATCCCTGATGTTCATAATTTATACAGGGGAAAACACTTGCTTTTGATAGCCAACTGCGATTTTTGATAAGTTGAAATAACATTTATATCCATCAATATTTGATGACGCTTTCAGCAATTAATTAACATGTTGCTGTTTGCTCAATTTTCAGAGCAGTTGTGGCAAATACAAACGGAATTATGGATAAATGGAAATCTACTTAATTGTAAATACTGGAAATTCTAATTCGTGCCACTCATTTGATTCATGGCTGATAATAGTGAAATTTAATATGACTAGCAAGATAAATCGTAGCCGAATGCAATTTCACAGCTCCCTGACAGCCCAGTGTATTTTATTATGAGCGTCATATTCTCACTTCATGCCTTCGTTTTCATTCATATCTGGAGAACAACTGTAACCTCAAAGAGTTTATTGCAGTGTAATATATTCAATATTACATCGTTTTAATTTTCAATTTGGAAATCATATTACTATTTTGGTTTGATGAGAGGAAAATTTCAAATCAATAAACCGTTCCTTACATGTCTTATTTAAAATACACTTTTGGTAGGATAGTCATTTAATTGAGATGTCTGTTCATATACATAATATTAGCTGCAAAACCCGGAGCAGCCAGACAGTCAGATACCTATTAATTAACAAAGTCCTATGCAATAATTAGCTATTCCTATGTATTGTGAATCTATGATCTCGTTACTTGGCATACGCTGCCTCGTCAGCAGGTTTAGTGAGGGTTATCGATCTACAGTAATTTAAATGAAACTTTTTTACTTTCTAGCCAAGAGCAATGAAGATAGAAATTAAAGCTTTTTACGACTTTTAAGCGTCATTCCAGCTCTGACTCCATATTTGGTGAAGTTACTGCAAAAAGGACATGATAGATGGCGCTGCTAGAAAATACATTACACATTCCTAATGATAAGATAGCGTTGCAGAGGCACCAATACATGAAGGCCTCCCGTTCAAAAGATGAAAACAATTTTTTTGAAGCAACTTTGCTACGTCCACTTCTCTTAGGTAATTGGTGATGCTAAAGTATCATACCGACCGACGTAAGTACTAAAGCGATACCCGGACCATCTCACCACATTACAATTAAAGCACCCCAGAAGTCAAAGATAAGTTATGGGATGAAGTGTTGGAAATTACTACCCCGAAACAACTGTCGATCTAATTTCGTCGGAATTAAAATCAGAATAGAAATTCCCGAGCCCTGTCGCTGTGCATTTATATTAGATGATTATACCGCAGTGAGAAATACCTACTAATCTCACAACCTACCGACGGCGACGTCTTTAAACGAGTTTCTAAATTAATTTCTCAGCCACCATAACTTCAACATTAACAAACGCGTACTAAAAGACAAGCAAATATATACAAGCAAAACAATTTCTCCCTCCCTGGAGGCGTTTATCCCACGCAAAACCAATTTGTGTTTAGTTACCACAAGACAAGAAGTATCTTACTTGGCCGCGAATGCTAAAGTACAATTCCGCCAACCCAAGCTATTTATTGAGCAGAAAGTATATGGCATATTTCGGCGATTTGGTGGTGTAAATTTTTAATAAATAATAATAAAACGAAAAAATATAAAAACTTGAAATAAAAAAGAGTTCACAATTTAATGATTGCGGACAAACATGAACAATTTGACCATGATGAGCGACTTCATTTTTTCGAATTGCCTTGGGTTTGTAAGCCATTTCGGTATAATTTTGAGACACCTTATACAGATTAGTAAATCTTGATCTAAAGGATTCAGTATTAATTGTTTCCTTCCGTTGTTCCATTTCAGAAAACATTATTAAATAAATGGAATAAGTTTCGGAAGCGGAACACACACTACCCCTATTCGGGAATTAAATTTTTCATGAAACAGGGAGCTCGGCTCAATTTTCCCTGAAAGGTTAGCTTCATTTCAACCTTTCGGTTTCATATATTATACGAGAAAACAATTTGGCCTATGAAAAATAAATGCAAATTTCCACTTAACTCGTAACACATAATGGCCGCCTATTCGTTTGAGTTTTCGATTGTAAATTAATGACCTAGAGGTAGAAGCATTAATATTCGATTTCCGAATATATCCCGAGGGATTCGATTAGTTACGCCTGGCTCTTTAATTTTCCGTGGTTCAGGCGCCTTTAATATTCGAAAGGACTTGGGATTTTATCAAGAAATTCCCTATAATATTATCTGAGCAATTAGTAAATAGGTCTGTTGGGTAATGTTCAATATATTGAGTTCAATTTGGGATTAGGATATTCCCTTACCGGGCCTTTTTGCTTCCCAACCCTTTAGTTTTCCATCCACTCTTTCTTTTAGCAAGTATTCCCGGAAATAGTATACTACAATACTGCACGAAAAATGTTTCACTACTGTCGGGAGATTATGTTGAATGAATAAATAGTATACTATTTTATTACGGATAGGGAAATGTGCTTCAATATTGTTTATGTTATGTACATGCACTGAGATAAAATGATGCCGATAATGAATTGGAAAAACAGAGAGTTACAGATAAAACCAAATTCTCCGACAGAAAGGAAACTAAAGTTCTTAAATAATCTTTCACTTTGACCCGGAAATCCGATTATATCGGTTAGAACTGAGTTTATGTTGGACATTCTAGATTTATCGCTGATACTATCAATGACCCTCAAATTCAAGAGCTATCAAAAGGAGCAAACATTGAACACTAAAGGGTCAGTGAAAGGTTAAATCGATTGAAACCGATTTTCTGTGGTGGATAATCACGTTATTTTTAGACCTGAATAGATATACATAGGCAAGCAGGTAACCTGATGCAGTGATGTGGATTTACTATTTCGAAGGAGGCAACAGAGTGAAGCTCCACATACTTTATAACTAGATAGAGGCGTGCTTCTGATCTAATGATGGGAATGCGCGTCTAAAATTGTGTAAAAAAAGTCTAATTATTTTAGTGGCTTATGGTAATATGTCAGGATTATTTACAAGAAACTGTGCCCGTAGAGCACATGTGCTGAAGCTTCCGAAAAATAATTGACTTCTTTTATCAAATAATTCGTTGCCAATATGCTACCAAACTGTAATCATTTTCAAACATTTTTCTGTCTTAGCTGTCATCCGCTTATCGGAAACCGTTATTACATTCCCGACCGTCGAACCGGATTTAATAAAAAAAAATTGGTCTGCGAAATGCAGATAACCCATAAAAAATTGGACCAAGTTAATTTAAAATCAATCTCCGCAGGTTCGACGTCGTTATAATAATATTCTTTGAAGACTCTTTATGGAAATACTAAATTTCCATTCCATATAGAAGGGTCGTATACCGAAGAAATATAATGATAGAGTGCAGGTAGGATTAACTTATCAGTTAATACAGTATTGAGGTATGTGTTTAAAAACGTGGGGAACCTATGGGTTTACAAACACATTATTATTTCATATTCATTGCTTGGTACAGGCATGTTGAGGTGAACTTTCATCCCACTGCAAGAGAAACATCAGACTGTCTTCGCGTAAATAAAATATATTTAAATACAAAAGAGTTTTTCTTAGTTTTTCAATCCAACATTCGTACATACTACACACATACTACCAGATTTTGAATTCCACATCTCTCCACGTTTGAGTTTAGATTTCATTTGAATTTTTCAAGCCCTTGAATCGATTTTGAAGACATTGGAATTTTTCGAAAATCTTTTCAAATGATTATTTGAGGTTTCTTAAAACTGTTACATGAATTTAATAAGAAAATATTTTTTGAGTGGACTGCTCATTTTTTCTTTTATTTTGTTGGAAAGTAAAAAATATTGTCATTCTTCAGCGATTGAGGCTAGGAATTTTCAAAGTGTTTTACAAATTTTAAATTCACAATACATACGTTTTAGTTTTATTATTTTTCAATAAAGTTTTAATGGTGGTAACAGTGTCTTTTCTAAGAATTTATTTGAAATTTTTTAATTGTTTGTCATCGTTGTAAAATGAACAAACAAAAACAGTGAAGAGATACTGAAAAAATATGTTGCACCAACCGCAAAAAATATTCAGCTGATTTATTGATAAACTGAGTTAAAAACAATGTAAAAATGTCATTTATATACTTTTTGAAATTGCATAATTTATTATTTATTATGGTCGCCCAAGAACGAATATACAAATATATTTTTTTAAATTTTATACATGCAGCAAATGTATTGTGGAATGATGGTGTATCAGTAGGAATCGAAATTCTCGCTTTAAGACATCTTAACATATACGAAGAATGGAATAAAAGATTTATTTTCGGTATGAAATAGTTTAAGATTGGGATTTTTAGCATATATACAGCAGCACCCTGAACATGACAAAAGTAATAAGTAATAAACTCACAGAATGCAATTTAAAAGCAAACCTATTTATCTTGGCGTCATTTCAAAAATGTTAAATTCAAAATTTGTCCATTACAAAATGTCTAAGATCTATGCACACAAAGGGATTGTGCTATTTAGTTCTCTTAAATAACCAAAAAATTGGCCGACACATTAACTACAAGCTACAGTTTAACCAATACTTAGCTCAACCAAGCAGTTTTTTTCGCTTACAAATTTAGTAGTATAGAAAAGTTGTCCAGCAATGCAAGGGACCACGTACTCGGCTCTTTTCACCAAGAAAGTAAATTAATACGAAAAAATGTTATGAAATGTGCACGTGACTTTCAAAGGGATACGTGGCGAAATATAACTACGTGATCCGGAAACCCGGGCCACAGCTCCCTATCCCTAATTCTTCGTTTATTAAGTCCATGTTGAATGTTTCATATAAAATAAGCTAAAATTGAAGATTTAAACCAGGACTTAGGGAAAATCCAAGATTCATTAACTATTTAAAAATTTATTAATTCATCTAAGAGAATATTTACAATAAAGAACACATTTACCCTCTTTTATGAAAATCCAAACTTAGGCCATTATTACTTTATTTACTCAATCCCATTTTTGAGAGGGTCACGCCAAGGGTCGAGGATGGTTTCGAAATATACCGTCGGATGTAAACTGGGAAGTTAAAATTAGGATCGTCGACTTGATGAAGGTTTTTCCTTGACAGGTTAGATTTAAACTTAGGGCCAGTAATTTACAATTAGAATCAAGTTTAATGTCACGATTCAGGTTCTGCAATAAGCACATTTTATATGGAAGTAACTGGTGCAAGTGGAAATTATCAAAAATCACTTGCAGCACAAATACATTAATTGAGATGACTTTTCGATTTGCGAGGCCGGAGTAGAGAAGTAATTATTAAACTGACAGAATACCGTAGATTTTCTCCTTCAAAACCGTTAAAGCCGGTTTAGGGCAATAAGACTAGAATACCAGTTTCAATTTGATTCAAATGTTCATTGAATTTTTAAAAAATGTTCAAACTTTACATCGAAATTACTGAATATAAAGCCGTAACATGCCATCAAACCATACTAACTCGAGTCGCCAAGACTGTATCTCCCATTGAAGTGAACCCTAAAAATTAAGTTTCCTCTAACCTATCTCCTAACTTTATTATATTAACTCAGTTTCCTTCGGAAGCCAGCTTCCAATTCGCTTTGGGATTACCTAGTGACATGGCTAAGTAATAAAATCCCCAAACAATTTTAACGATTCCGTGTATCAAATGTCGAACATGGGCAGGGTAAATGATAAAATAGTGCCAGTTGCTGCAGCCCTAGGGTTCCGGCACACGTTCTTGTATTTCGGCCACGTACTCCCTTTATATAATACGTCATGTGCAGATTTCATAAAATATTTCTTCGAGTAATTTATTTTCTTGGTGAGAAAACACAAATACCCGGCTTTTTAAGGGCTGTCTTTTATCGAATTAAGCCTTGCTTTATTGTACTGTCAACCAATTAAATTAAAGCTTCTGATTAAAATTTACTCAGATTCTTGCTTTCAGTGCAGAAAAACTCTCTCGAATGGAAGCTTTAGCATATTAAGCTTTTCAATTCCAGAGCCGCAAATCAGTAAATTCTCTCTCACGTAAACAATTCATCTTTCAAAGTTAATATTGACGTTATAATGATTAAGTACGCCTTACACCTATTCGTGGGTTCCGCAAAACGTATAGGAAATTTACAAAGCCCCATCCAACCGCTTGATGCAGGAGTCCCCTCATTTTGTTTTTGCAAACATGGAAAGCAATTTCGTTAAATCGATTACCAAAATGAGAATCGGTTTAATTCTGCATTAATTTTAAAACAAGAAATTTCCTGAACTTGTTTTTGCCTCAGTTTGAGTTTTTTACTAAACATCGCAAATTTTACTATCAGTTTCTTGGTAAGAATATTGCAATCCAGATACATATGATTAAGGAATTACCAAATATAATGAGTTCAAACATTGATTAATAATAATAATGTAGCCGCTAAGGCGGTAATAAATCTGCCCAACAAAAACCTCCCTGAGACCGAAACTCTTGTTCTTTCTAAAGGCTTAAATTACTCTGTCACTGCCAAATATGTTTCTAAACTTAACTTCATCTTAGCTATAAGAAACAGCTCAAATCTTACCACAGGAACACCGGCAAGAGAGCAAAATTGGGTCAACACTAAGTTTAGATAAACTTTTTAAAATTAAACATAATTTTACTCTCATCAAATAAAAGGCGCTCAATTGTTTGCCTAAAGATAATAATATTAAAATCCTTCCAGCAAACAAAGGTAATGCTACAGTCATAATGGACTGTGCTACCCCTGGACAAAAAATTGAGGGCCTTTTAAATGATGGGAATGACGCCAAATTAAATAAAGACCCCACAAAAATATTAGAGAGACAAATTTATAACACACTTAAAAATGTAAAAATAGTTTCACGGACGTGCAGGAAAATATTGCAGCAAATCATTTTTGGTCCTAAAGCACATGCGTGCAATGAATACTGCAATATCTAGGAAAATAGCAAACTACAATAAAGTGGGCTATAGTGGCAAATGGGCGTCTCTCCTTAAACGTCCACTTTAAAAATTAAGCTGTATAAGGTCATGGATCTTATCATGGTCTATGTATGTAAATACGAGTCCTAAGAGCTAAATGTTAGAAGGATCTATACATTTTACAAAAAAAAAAACTCTTACAAAAAACCGACTCGGCCTTGGCCTTCAAAAGTAAACAACAACGGATTCTTTCAATTGAATTGTTTAAAAGGGACTTTTCGCTAATTTGCGGAACGTATGAATGTTTAGCCGTGAACAAAGAATTGTATCTATGTAGTATTGTATTCGCATATACTGAGCTTCGTTCCCTCAGGAAATCTTTTATATCGGGGCTTTCATTAATGGCTTCCATTAAATAATAGGCTTGTCTAACGATACAATTATATTCTTCCAGAATGCAGTAATGTTGTAATTAAAAATACCCTGAGAGGAGGAAATTCGGAAAATTCCTCCCTCGTTCAGTGAACAGGTAGCTCCTGCAATCACAATCTTAGACATGTCTGTATGAAAGTAATAGATAGAAAAAGCCTTTGATGTAGCTTTAAAACGCCTAATGTTCCAGGCGCTGTTTTGAATAAACAAGATTTAAGTAGAAAATATCAAATCTCTCTTCTTATTACAGTAAAGCTCTGGAATTTGATAAATTGAAATGATAAGAATAAAGGAGTTTTTGCGATGCTCATAAAGGGATAAGGTTTTTCTCAACTACAAGATAAACATTTGTAAGACTGTCGACAATATTTTATTATTGGGAGCATTCGATAGTTAATAAATATGGATTTGTATGCTCGAAGTTGGCCAAATCTCATCGAAATTGCCAAGCACTAAAGTCTTTAAGTTCTTGGGGAAACGAATACAATTGCCTAATTTCCTCTAGATATGGCAGCCGACAGGCCTTTGCTTTATCCCTTTTCTAAGCCGACTGGGCCTGTAATCCCAAAGCCGGGGGAAGGATTTGGGGTCACAACGTATGATTTAGTTTCCAGATCAAACCTAATACCGCTTTCCTAAAATTGAAATTCTTACCGTGGGAGTTCGATGTCACGTCTATAATATTGTTATGTTGAGATTTCTGAGGACCGTATATATATATATTGACACCACCGCCCGAAATAAACCTCTAATTTCCAATTTAAAACAGGCAGTAGTAAGGAAGTCCAAATTCAAATGTAGGAAAATTTATCTAACGCCTATAAAATCGTGGAGTGAAACGTTGTAATGTTTATGGATGTTATAAACCTTGAATTTACAGCACAACGAGCAACCGAGAAGAACATTTTATTGCGTAGCCTTACCAAAGTTTTTAGGCGGGCAAGAAGTTCTATAATTACAAATTAACATCCCAATTCGGGACAAGAATAAGCTTATTACAGACAAAAAACCGTTTCCCTCAGAACAATAGCTTCCCGGTTGCGTAATTAATGGACTCGGTTTGTAAAAATGGAATTTAAAGTCGTAGCTCGTAACTGTTAGATGGCTTTCTTAGAATGTTACGTACTTTTAATCCCCTGCTCGCAATTTTGAGCTGCTAAAAAACTTCCATCACGAGCTTTTTAATTTTCGTTTTACGGAAGCAAGATTTGTGGACTTATTTTAAAGCCCAAATTCTCGGCTTTAAAACCCTGCCTGTTTCAAATAAGCATCGTAGATTAACCACAATGAGCAATTTTTCATAATTATTCCGATACTTTTGAGTAAGTTGCATAATACAAGAGCAGCTATTGTTTCAAAAACTCTAACAACTACCGTTTTTGCTCATAGCAAACAATAGCACGGGGTTCTAATTGGAAGGGAAATCGTTTTCTTCAGTTTCCTTGGCAATTAATCTCAATCGCATTTTCATTAATAAGCCGAACGCAATTAATTACTTCGTTTTCAAAAAACATTTAATTTGCTTGCGGCAAAAACAACGAACCTCAGTAGAAAGTGGAATCATTTGCGTTTCTTGGCTAGATTGCATCCGCCTCTAAGGAATTAGGTTTTCCAACCCTGCTAAAGACACATTACATTCGAGATCTGTTTTAGAAATCTGGGTATTTCAGTAAAAATCTTGCACAGAACTGGTGAATTTAATCGACAGAATTTCTTAATTATACAGAAATGGGTATCAACAGATACTGCAAATGTTTATATTTGGGTAAAGAAAAGACACAAGAGATGAGAAATAGGGTGTTACTCCAACTCTCATCGTGTCCTGTTGGGATGTAAAAGTGAAAATTAAAGAAATCCGGAAAATCAAAATATCTGTAAATGCAAGTGGCAACACATGAAGGACATATACTATATTTTTTCTAAATAATTGTAAAATTTCTAAATTTAACAGCGGATTAAAATGTTGGCAAATAACATACATGTACGTACATATATTTTACAGTGCCGGAAAAACGAACATAAACTAGCTTAACCGAAATAAATTTAATATTGGCGTGATTTATTCTAATATGAATTTGGGTGGGATTTTGTCGATTTATCCTTTTCTTTTTATACGGCAACAAAAAAAAAGGAGCCGATTTGGTTTAAGTTGGTGGGCCCTTCAACTGTGGAAGTTTTATTTGCAAAAAATTCTAGGGCCTTCATTTTATCTCGAGCTTTCCAATTTAGTCCATTCGCAAGAATGCAAATATTCGAACAATAGCAGATATAAGCGTTTGCCTTACAATTAAAATGTATCTGTTACCTGGTTCTTCTTACCTAGGAGTAATTTCCAAAGTGACAATTACGAACTGCGTCCTCAACGCTTCAGGGTACAAAGAAAGCTGTCCGAAGTTTGAGGCTCTTTTTATTTATGAAGGCTTCTAAAAGTTGTTTACTAAGGCGAAATTCGGATAATTAATCTCTGAACAGAACTGAGTTTTTTTTTTATCATGCGGAACTTCTCCGACGTTTAGCGATAACTCTATACTGGTTTAACGATAAATTACAAATTTCCTCACGGTTTAATATATTTGAAGAACATCCCACACTTTTAATTAGGCAAAACTTTAGTAAAAATGCAGCAATTCATTTTCTAGGTTAAATAAAGTGTGACTTGTGTTCGTTTAAATAATTAGCACCTCAATTACCAACTTGCTGTATGAAAACAGATTCCTAGTTTAATGTTAAAATGTTTTTTGTTTTTATATAGCTGTATTTATTCGAGTTTAATTTTTATTCGATCATAGTGAGTGTGAAGTGGAAACTTCCCAATTTTACAGGATGAGCTCTGCGAACGTGGAAATAACAACCAATTACAGATAAACCAAAAAGGCAGTCTATAGGGACTGAATATCGAATCGTCATACAAATTTAAAAACCATCGCAATTTCATGGGTATTTTTTTATAAATAGGACTTCCACTCATGGGACAACCAATAAGTGGGATTGAAATAAAGGAAACTTTTGTCCTAGAAGAAATGTGATACGATGCATGCAAGTTTCTTATCAAATTATTAAAATTATTATCTACGCGATAAAAAAAAGAAACTTTTTCCATAAAAAAAACTCAAACATTTTCAATTCTCGAGCGCCGATCTCCTTGAGATACCAAAATGTCTTCCACAAACTTCCAAACACTCGTATGTGTGTATTGATTAAACGACTTACATCGATCTCAGTTTTCCTACTACCACCATACAAACTTCCTCGAGTTTAATTTTGGTCAAGTTTGTTGCTGAGGAATATTATGTTAGAGATACTAACTTTGGCAGTTTATCAATAACGTAGTGCCCTTGTTACACGAAGTTATGAAACTGCTTGCATCCATCGTTTCAATTTTTTTGCTGCAAAATTTAACTAGTTAGCCTTAATTACCTAACTTAAACAGAGGCCTAGATAGTGCATGTTCCATAGTTTTCATTTTGGACTAAATGCTTAATTGAGGAACTCTTAGTACCTACTGATTGGATAATTCCAAAGTTTAACAGATTTATTGCACCGGAAAACACACTATAGGTATCTGGATAAGTAGAGTGGCCAATTATTTATTAGATATGTCACCACATCCAAAACCGATGAAATACTATGAATTTTCCTACATCAATTATATTGGGAATTGCAGCCACAAGCGTGTACGCTATTGTTATGATTTATTGACTGTGTATGTTAGGCCCCTTTGTGGCAATTAATCACTTTCGAACGACGTAGTGAAATGTCGTTCACTAACCATATTGCCGGGGTTTGATATTACAATCCGCTTAATTTGCTATGTTGGTAGGCAAAGTTTGAGACTAAAGTCAATAAGTACTTCAAAACTGAAAGTCGTTAAAGTCTTTTATAAAGCAATCTGCTTAATTTTTACCAGGAAAATGTCTTTAATTTTTTTCAAATATAGAAATTGCTGATTTTAACTCGGTAATAGCCATTTCCAGATAGGCTTTGCCGGCCTCTCAGTCTTGTGCGCCCTTTGACGAAGTTTCTTAAAAAATGATTAGGATAAAGTATGCCGAGAGAGGAACCAAGAATCATAACGAAAAGAACTTCTAACAATTTGGGTAAGAGCAGCACCCAAAAAAGCTACCCAGACCAAAGACCTATCTTGTCTTTTCTGCGTTTTGTCAAAATCTCAATCTGCTTTCGAAACGATTTCCAAATCAACTTGAAAATTAATTGAAATTATATAAATATAAAAACCCACACAAATTTCAATATTAGAACGGTTTTCAAAACGCTTTCAGTTTGCCGACTTGAATAATTCATTATAATTCGAGACTAGCAATTTTTCGCCCTGATACTCAGGGTGTATTCCCACGTCCTTCAGAGATTCAAAGTTTGGCTCCTTAGAACCTTGTGATCGTTCGTATCCAGACCCTAAATTTGAGCTTCTTTTCAAATAAAATCCAAGACTCATACTTTAGTATTGACGAAGCCGTGTTCCCACGTATGCCTCCCTACCGTTCACTTTTAAATCCCGGGTCCAACTCACGCAACACACTATATTTTATTGATCTTGTTCAATGTCTATGGTCCGCCGATAAATTTTCCTTAGTTGCAGCTTTTGGGTTCGTTGCCTCCAATTAGTGCATATATAAGATTTCTAGAAACCGGAGCATTTGCGAAACTATTGGATAGCCAACGACCGTTTGTTGTAACATCAATTTGCAAAGTTGCAAAATGGAAAATCCCGTTCTTTGGTTGTTTGTGACAATATACATATGTGAAATATTAAATATATCCAAGGACGCAATAAGCTAGGATGGTTCTACATCGAAAAAACCCGACTTTAACGAACTTATTCAGCAAGTATTCTATACTCGATTTCTCGGCTTCTACATACATCAAAAGGCCTTGCCTTTCCACGTGATTGGACATGTTTTATTGTGTCAAACGAATGAGATCTAAACCAAGAATACGGGTTTGTTAAACGATTTAAACCCTCTGAGCGGATTTAGATGATTGCCCCGCCGTATTTTGGACATTGACCAGAATATCAAAGTCAGCCCGTTTCAAACTTAGTTTAGAAATATCTCCATCAAACTTGCCCATTTGAGATTAAAGCAGTTTGAGGATCGACAGGCCTTTTTCCATAGCGGCTTTCCCCGAAAATCAATTATCGAGCTAAGTTGAATGTGTCCTGGAGAATTAAGCAATCACTAGTAAATTGGACGGAACTTTACACTTGAACACTTAGACGAAAACTAACTAGATTTATTGACCATTTCGTTTTGATATACTGTACTCTCACTATGATATATTAACGTTGTCGTTTCTTTGCGAGCTGGCTTCAGATACATATGCAGCAAATATTTGAGCTTCCGCCATGTCTAGGATTTTATATCTGCTAGTTTATGGTTGGGCTTTGTGTATTCTCGTGAATCTATCCTTGTTTGAATGATGTATCGAGTTGTCACACATATCATTGAATTTCTAATCTGCTTGAAGCAGAATCCGCTACATGAATATTTTTGCAGCTGAAGAAATAATAAAAGTCTAGCATCTACCAAAGTAAAAGTGAAGAAAAAAATCGTTAGAGAATGGCATGGTCAAAGGGTTCGGACTGAAACCTTGTTCACGTTTGAGTGACAAACCTATTTTTAGAACTTAGAAAAAATTATTAGAAAAAAATGAAGATTAGCAGTTAGTTAAAATGTCCGCGAAATGAATATCTAAAATGTGTGAAACGCCCTGAAATTCTGTGACGATTGTGAAAGTCATACTGACATAGATTGGACCTATGAAATATACTTTTGGTGTTGTTCAATTCTCTTTTTTAAGTGTCTACAGGTTTTACGAGTACTAATGTAAAATTTCTTACATTCGTAAGAAGACTTCATATATTTACATATGACGTTTTGCGTATGTTCATTTTCGTTCCGTGGCTTTGTAAATTTTGAACGTAGTGTGTTTTCTGCCCTAAAAGTTTTAACTGAGGATAATGTGCAATTTCACCACACAATCCCTACTTGTGTGCAAGGCGCTATTCCCAAATAGAACAAGAGAAAAATATTTATTTCTGGAAAACCTTTCTAACCGCTTAAAGGTAATATTGTACCTAAATTATTTCGATTAACTTTACACTCGTATCCTTCTTCGTATCTCCAATATTTTTTCATTAGAACCTGTATCGTGGCTGGGTGCAACCTAATCTAAAACGATAAACGATGTTCGACGGCAGAATGTAAAGTATCCAATAAGTTGGATCGGTGAAGTGAGATAGAGGTAATACATTCTTAAATCGCCGTAGTCCTGACAGACCCGATCCCTGAATCTAGTTTTAAAATGGCCGTTGTATGGACAAGAGATTTGTGAAACCATTATAAATTAAGATATCCCAAGGTACGATTATTGATGCATACTAACATGCTGATAAAACCTTATCGGTCGGTAGAAGTCTATAAATCCAATTGCAGCATCTAGGGACACAAAATGCAATCAGGTCACACACAGGGATCTCTGGTTTATGTTAACAGGAGTAACTCGAAATGGCAAAATCAACAAGACGTACGGCTTGCTTTAAATCATCTGGTATTTGCTATTTCGTTGATACAGTATTCATGGAGTAACAAAATATCGAGCACTGTAAATCTATCTTCTCTTGCTACATTAGTATTGGAATGCTTGAGACAAGACAATTTAAAACACCTGCATAACTGAGGTATAATTTAGAAAATAAAGCGGTAAAGAAGCTGGTATCTAAGGCAGTTGTGAATTTTTAAAATTCGTTATAGTATAGGTTAATTGTAGTACTGCCCAGTTTTTCCATGAATTTGCGTATTCGTCACTAATTGAACTAAATACCTAATAGGATGGTCTACAGCTGGGTGCAAACTTTTTGTGATATTCAGCAATATTTTTAGTTTTGAATATCGAATAAACCAAATCCTTTAATTTCAGCGAAATTTAGAAACCCTTGGCGGGCATTTTGTGGAAGACTGGAGTTCCGGGCCCGGAATTTATCGGAACTGTTTTCTAATTAGATCAAACAGCCCGTTTGAGCTGAACCGTCCAATAAATCAAATCCCCTTCGGATTCAAGCATATTCCGGTGTAAGTTGGATCAAATGGAATGGCAGAGGCAATTTTGCTTGATGCATACGACTGTCCCCAAAGTTGGCGAGAATGATTAAATCGATAAAATATTTCCTTACACGTATAACACAATAACAAACATTTCGTCATTCGGTGCAAGTTCTGTGATTATGAAGGCTGAGTAATGTACTTGTGGAGTTGCGCCATCAGTCGTGTTGTCATCTCTAAATGGTAGTATGTCCTTAATAAGATTTACCTTTAATTACAAACTTATTTCAGGTTGTTTCCCTTAGAGAAAATTTACATTCCTGGTAAAACTTAAGCTGGTGGCTTCTGTTAAATAGGACTATGATTTGAAAAATAGAATTCTATCTAACAAATTTTGTTTTTTTGGTTTTACTACAGGATTTTCCTAAAATATTCTCTCTTAAAACCACTTTACAACGGAGCGGATGTAAAAAACAAATTTTAACATTGTTACGTTATAGGTATTTTATCGACCCGCAGCTTATCTTTTTAACATTATTTTTTCACTTTATCCAGTGAATATATGTTATCTAGCACGACAAACCTACGACGCAACTCTGTAAATTTAATACTCGGGTTTTACCACGTATGATCCGGTAATCTGAACTAACCTGGACTATACAATAAGAAATGAAAGCAATGACAGAGCTTTCATTACACCTGCAAAATATATTTGTTAATGTACTTGAACTATTTCTCAGTTATGAATCATGCTTTTCAGCTGATAGTCTTCGCCTTTGGTTTCACTACCATAACGTGGCATGTTGTGGCGGAAAAACCATTTATAATAACTCCGAAATTAACTTAATACTTAATCACCGACCTTTGTTTAATACTCAACTATTCCAACTGAATACGTTCGGCTGACCATTATTTCGACGATTGCATTAATTGCGAGTTCGGACTGAAATCCACTTGGAAACGCAGTAGGTACTTCGCTAAGTATTGGGAACTTAAAATTTAGCCCGTATGTAACTTTATACGTATGTATCATGTGTGCATTGGATTTGTAGACTTGTGAGACTCGTAGTAATTAATTCGAAAGGTTTCAGCTTTTGTAGTTTGATAATCAGAATATCGATGTTGGACATTCAAACATTCCGGAGCATCCTCTTACCAATCGACTACAATTACGAGCACTTCACAGTGATTGATTAGCCAATATTTGCGCGCTCGTGATCGGGCACATAAATTTTGGATGTGAAATTGAAGTTCTCGCCGGGCTTTCTCCGTAGCGTATGGAGTAATTTTTCTTCCATTAGGGGATGGCCGTCGAAGGTTTAGAAAATGTAGACGCATTATTTTAAAGGCATTTTCAGAGGCAAAAAGCACGATCAGTTTCAATCCAAGATACGGTTTTTGTTTTAAAAGCGAGAGGTCAACTAACTAAAGGGGTACCTAATTGATTGATTGGAGCATCATTAAAAAAATGTGAAAATTATGCCCCTCCGATTAACTTAGTTTACTACACGTACTTTTTATTAGGCTAAGAAGTACATTCTTCTTCATCTGTTACACACACACACAAATTTTCTTAATTGAATAGAAGATTTATTTTCTATGAGAAATAGTTTAAGTTTGGAATTTTTAATATTTCTTTACAGCAAGAATTTATTGGGACGCCCCTTATTATTTTCACAAACCCGAAAGAACCGTGTTACTGCACTAAACAATTTGTCTTACTATCACATGTGCACCACTTTTTGCAATTTTATTTCAAAATGTGTCGATAAAAACATCACGGTTAATTGCGACGTAACCATATGGTGTAGATAAATGGAATTACACCACTGTATTGTGCAGCAAAAATTCTATCTAAGTCAGTTTTTATTTTTCCGTTCTCCTCTTGGATAAAATCAATATAAAAGGGGCCCAAAATGTAGCGTTTTTTAAAACGCCCTGTATCTACGAATTCAACATGCCGAAGACTTTTCTGTCATTGTGATCCCTCGTTTAATAAAAATCGAGCATAGGAATGAGAAAAACGATATTTTAATAATAACTAAGATACGTAAATCATCGAATTTAAGACATCCTGTATTTCTCAGATTACGACCTCGGCACATATGAGGTCCAGTGATGAATAAAAAATATCAGTCATGTTGGATTTTGACGTAAATCCACCAAATAATATCATTCTTCAAACGAGAAATGTAGACATTGATTTTTTTAATTTAAAAACTCCCGTCCCCCATCAATCTAATGGTGCGATCGCAAGAATCATCTAAATTTGATTTCACAAGTGGGAATCTGAATATGCCTTTCATATTCGTAGATTACGACCACGGTACTTGTCAGGTTCAGTAATGAATTAGAAGATATCAGGCAACTTCAATTTTAAGGCTCATTTTCCGAATAGCAATATTTTAATTAAAAAATCCCATCTATCACGAATCTGATAGTGACGGCTGCAGAAATTAAGATGCAGCAAAAAGGACACGGCAGATGGAGTTGGTAGAATATTTTCCTGTAGACTCAACATTCTTGCTATTGGCATTAACGATTTCTGCCTGCGTTTAATTGACTCAAAATGAAACGAACTTACGAAATCTAATAGAATCGAAACCAGTCTTCGGGGTGGTCTAACTAATTAAACGCAGAACTAGAAAAACTTTCTTATCCCCCCCCCCCCTTTGGAGTTACCGCTCCTCAACGAATATATTTTTAATAGCAGTCTCGAAATCAACCCGTAAAACACTTACTCACCGAAATATGTATATGGATAAACTACTCGTAGTTTCCTAGAAGCTGAATTGCATATATTCATATATTCGAGCCACCGGGTGCACTGCTGTTACTCCGCTTCTGAGAGAACTTTTCCGGAGACCAGTTTAACGAGTGGCTGACCATAAGCAACATCTGTACCCCGCATTACAAATGGACTTCGGTAAAAAAGTGGGTCAATTTTGCACAAAGGGTAGAGGCTCTGATGACTAATGACGCCACTTTCAGGTCTATTTTCCATTTAATGGTAAAAAGTTGCTGAAATGATTAATGCGTGTGGGTGGGCAAAATTAATCTACTTACTGTATTTTACTTTCGGGGAATATATGCCTTTGTATATTTCTATTCATAACCAGAAGTTTTTTTGTTCAATATTTTTAAAAGGCCACCATGTTGATTTCATCCCTAGCAAGCCTTTTTCGTCGAGTTAAATGGCTTTTATCTGACCGCAAAAAAATGAATTAAAAGGGCCTACATCCAAATAGGCCTCTATCCAAAATGCGTTCAGTATTAATCAAACATTGTTAAATGAATATCGAAAGGGAATAGAATGGCCAGTGCACTGTAAGGCGTTCTGTTTCCTTATATGCAGAAGTTCTTGTTAACTGGCACGAAAAGTATAAAAGGAGGCCACGCAAAGTTTCTCAAAAAAGTTTTAGACGAGATTAGCTCGCAGTATACTTCCCAGGGGTTAAAGTAATTGAACTTTTCTAAGTCTAAAATAATTGCGAATAACCAAATATCAAATTAAGGCTAGTCAAATCTTAACGGCTTCAAGATACCATCTGAGGTACTATCTAAGGTTTTCATAAAATAAATTAATGACAGTGCAAATCCTGCATGACCTTTTTTCCTATTGATTTTATGGAAAATGAATATCATGCAGTAGGTAAATAATTTTTAATGAATATGCAGAACTCACATTTTTTGTATTCTGTAATACAAAAATACGTGGTTTTTAATCAAGTATTTCAAAGGAAAATAATGATATGGAAATATATTCACATATAATAGGATTTACTCGAACACTTCGTTCGATTTCCAGATCCAAATCCTTTTAGAACGTTTCCAGAATTCTCCAAAACTCCCTGTTTTTGTCTATTGATTAGTTGCAAATGCATAGATCGCTATCTTTATGCTTGGAATAGCTTCACTATGAGCTTGAATGAAATTACTTAAATGTTTAAGTAACAATGATTTCTTTTCAGCGTTTGATGACGAATAATGTCTATTTTAATGAAAACTGAACAGAGTTAATAATAATCAAAACGAAACACTCATTAATTCATTATAATGGCACGCTCTGCTTACTCAAAATTGTCCTTTAGTTGATAGTATAATTAAATACCATTGCATGCAGCTGCAATTTGCAGTTACATTCGCAGGGATTTCGATTACAAATTGGTCCGGCAAATAAAGTCAATTATGTAATTGGTCCCAGTCAGTTACAGATTACACATGCTCTTTCAACAATGAGCTACAAAGTTCCGATTAAAAATGATTTTTTGATAAGCTTTTATAGCCGGTCATTTTATCGGGCAATCATAGTGACTTGTGCTGTAGAACAATAACAAAAACAATTAGATTAAATAGTTTTTGAAGGGGAAAAATACGAGAGAGATTATTATTAGTTAACAGCACCGTATACGTTTTCTTCTACATATATAGGGTGTTTTTTTTTTGGTGTGCCTACCATTGCTATCTCCGAAACGGTGAGGGTTACAACTTCGATTAAATTAGACTAAATTGGCTCCTTATGGAGCTGATTAAGGAAACCGCTGCAAATTTGCCACATTTTCAGTAGTTTCCTAGATATTTGAAAAAGTATGAAAATGGTCCAAAACTTTAATCCCTCGTATTTCGTACACTATTTGTGACAGAAAAGACGTTTAAATTACAAAGTTTCACAACTTTTTACTCTCTACAAAACGACATCTCGAACGTCATTGTACAACTTTTAGTAACTAAGTAATCGGTATCAACTTCATTATTTTAAGTACGGACCTGGAATTTTTATTTCATATTTCGAATGCGCTTTTTATTCCTGACAGATCCATATATAATATGTTTACATTTATTAACGTTTGAACCCGCATAATTCATCATCAGACTATTTTTTATTTACCTTTTTAACCTACACTACGTACTAGGTCACTATGGAAACGATTTTCTAACAAGATTGACATTTATTTGTCAAATAAAGTTATTTTTAGATTTATTTAAACCTAACCGCTGAATAGGAAATAACGGCCCAATATTATGGCCACTTAATAATTAAAATAATTATTATAATTAACTTAATAATTATTATTAAAGACAAAGTTTATAAAACGCCAGCAGAAAATATTGACGACTTAAAAAATAAAATTACCTTTGCGTTTCAAAGCATTACACCCAGAACACTTAGAAACATCCAGAAAAAACTAATAAATAATGTACGGTTATGTCTAAATGCGAATGGGAGACATTTTGAACATTTAGGATAATTATAGGTTAATAAGAAAGAGTATGTAGTGTAGTTTAAAAAGGTAAATAAAAAATAGTCTGATGATGAATTATGCGGGTTGAAACATTAATAAATGTAAATATATTATACATGGGTCTGTCAGGAATAAAAAGCACTTTCGAAATATGAAATAAAAATTCCAGGTCCGTATTTAAAATAATGAAGTTGATACCGATTACTTAGTTACTAAAAGTTGTACAATGACGTTCGATATGTTGTTTTGTAGAGAGTAAAAAGTTGTGAAACTTTGTAATTTAAACTTTTTTTCTATCACAAATAGTATACGAAATACGAGGGATTGAAGTTTTGGACCATTTTCATACTTTTTCAAATATCTAGGAAACTACTGAAAATGTGGCAACTTTGCAGCGGTTTCCTTAATCAGCTCCATAAGGAGCCAATTTAGTCTAATTTAATCGAAGTTGTAACTCTCACCGTTTCGGAGATAGCAATGGTAGGCATATAAAAGAAAACACCCTGTATATAGATAATAAAATGTTTTATGCTATTTGGTATGAATCGTAACAATCTAATTGAATACAAGATTTACTTTTGGCGTTTGTTTATTTTGTGGCTATTTATACTAAATTTCATTTTTTTCTCTCTCTGTTCCCATTTATCATACCTACTTCTGGGTAAACCCTAAAAATTCCAATCTTGAACATAATATTATGATGCTTCTTGTCTTTTGCACTTAAGCAGGTACTGAATTTTTTTAGCCTTTGCTGAAAATTAAACATTTCTAAGTTAGCATAAGTAAATTTAAATTTTCCCTGCACTACCCGATTTAGTAAAATTTTCAATAAGGCTCAACGTAAACCGATTCCACTTTGTCATCACTGATATGCTGAAATTGAAAGAATTTTAAAACAGGTGAAATGAGAATCTATTGAACAAAATTTCAGGTCAAAAAATCGGCCATCAGAAAATCAGTCGAAGAGATGGCAAATGATCAATTGAAGATAAAAAAAGATCAATGGGTAAAGTAAATAAGTAAACAAAACTTCAAATAGTAGAGATTACTCAAGGATTATCCATAAATTCTTATGAGTTGACGAATTTTAATAGAGGCAGCTCGAGGCTGTTACCAAAAGATTAAACTTTTAAATTGTTCAACGAGTTTTCTCCCCATCAATAAAACAATTTAAAACCTTTTCCTAGACAACGGTTTCAATTAAACTTTCAAACAGATCGATATTCCAAGATGGCGCCCCGCAAGACGTAATGCATCACTAAACCTTCAAACTTCATTTTAAATTAAATTTGTAACCAGGTTGTTTGCATTTCCCAGACCACATTTTCTGATGACACTTTCAAGTTTGGGTGTTGGAAATACTTTGCGGGAATTTAGAGGATGAAATGGGAAATGCCTCCAAAAGATTAATGGTTCCTGTTATGTGTTTGTTTATAGGTGTATTTGGATTTTATTCTATTCGTGATTGTTGAGCTCCCTTCTTGTGGTCATTTTCTGTATTTTAAGAAACAAGTGGGAAACATACTTTAGAATCAACTGAATAAAAGGGCTGAACAGAAGGTTAATGGCTCTCTACAATTTGTGTACCATGGTAGTGTGATTCGACATGCAAGACTTCTACTTAAAGCAAAGACACAGAAAAAATCAGGCCTGTTACTTTCTCAAAGAACTGAAAGACGGTTTGAGATGCGAAAGAAATGCAAGTTGTTTAATTGAACGAGTTCACACTTTATGAAATTGTGATCTATAACAAATTTTTAATGTGTGGTGGCCAGAAGGATTCTCAAACCTTTCTGGAAGGATTTCCTGGCGAGTTGCAACGAAGCTATAATTGAAAGTTGCTAACACTTTATAATATTTCAGTCCATGTCAGATTTACCAATTTTGAAGCATTCATGTTTGTCTAGTCTCAGTGCTCGCATATAATTAATGATTATGTTGTGAAATAATTCTGTTGATATATCTAGAACGGTTAAATATGTGTCGAATTCCCACAACCGAGAACAACAAAATTTTTGGTTCAGGGATAATTAGACTTAATCGATTTCACACTCTAATTTTCAATGTTTTGCTGCTTTTGCAAATAAGCTCATGGAACTATTTTGATTAACATCGATTTCAGTTATATTAAACATTAGGGAAATTTTCAATGGGAGATATATATAATGATGTTGGAGATACGTATATGTAATATATCCTCAACGACCACTTACTTTATGTAATAGGTAAAACCAGTAATTGTCACAGTTGAATCTATATACAAAGCATATTAAAAATAGTCGAATTTTGAAATAACCTAGAAATACTTCGAACAACAGGCATAATTCCGAAACTCTAAAGCATTGGAAAAATTTTTAATTTACAACAGCAATTTTTAAAGTAAAATTTGCTTTTGTCTATTAAATGATAAAACTCGTTTAATTATCCATTCGAATTATAAAAATTGATTACCTATTTTTGCTTTTGGCATTTCAGGCACGTTGCGAACCGCACTAGCAGAGATACATCAAATTTTGCTTTCGTTCTACTTTGTCTTTAAAAGTTAATATCGCCTTGACGGCAATTCTCTTTCTAACATTCAATATCTCATTCGTCTTCCAAGATGATAGAATACTACTTGGAAATTACAGCCAGGTTCATTTCCATCTAAAATTTCATTTTCAATATATAATCGTCTCTGCAGATGTTGGCTTAAATTAACGCAACGTTTTGTCTGCCAAAATTAATAACAGTCGAGAATCCAGAAGTTAATACGAAATTTTAGTTTCGTGGGGTATTGTTTGAAATTGCACGTCAAGAAAATATGCCAGTTATTATTAAGACGACGATTATTAACACTTTATCCTTTGCATAAGATACCCTAGTAAAATGTTTATTAAAACATACTTGTTTTCATCCCAATAAAGCTTTCAAAGCTCTCTATTAAAATGGTTCAGTTAGCTTTAAGTAAGTTCGATTTTCAATTACTTACATGGGTCAAATGACTTCTTTAAACTTCCTCAAAATGGAGGTATTTTATTTTGCCATTTAGGTAGGTACCTGAAACGTCTAAATTTCCTCCCCTCGGGAATAAAAATAATTTCATCAGATTACTTCATAAAAAGGAGTTTCCAGAGGCAATGAAGGTTTTTTCATGATTTATCGTTAATCCTGTCTTATTGTCCCCTTTGTTACATCGTTTTTAATTTAGTTGACGCTGCGTCAAATTTATTATTTTCGCGTTCGAGTTTTGAATCAAAAACTTTGCGTTATATAGGTGGCATTTGAAGAAGGAAAACGAAGCTATAAAAATGTTATTTATGAAGGATTTATTTAGCAGTTCAACAGCAGCTTCACGCAAAGACGTATTTGTACGAATAATTAAGCATGTTAGGGAAGTTTTTGGCTGCATCTACTTTGAATACACACGTGACTGATGAAGCCATTAAATAGGAAAATAAATAAAACGCAAAAAAATGGTCTTATCTTCAACCCCCTCTATCTCTATATTAAAGAGTTTGCGGACTAATGTTTTCATTAATTTGTTTGCTAACAATCGACTCCTACAACTGGAACACCCACTGTGTAACAAAATGAATCAAAACTACCAAGATGTTTCAACTTTCAAACATTGTTTAGTCTTGGCATTTTAATTCATGGCTCTAAATAAGAATCATGTCTCTTTTTTTAATTAAAAATACGGTGAGATAAGGACATTAAATTTATAAATGACTGGCACGATTTTCATTTCCTTTAGCTTACTCAGCTTCCGAATCACGGAGAAATGTTAGTCGATCACACAAAATCCTTCTAATTATAATCGATTTCCTGATTTTACCCCAAAATGTTTTTCTTTGGAAATTGCTGAGCTCGAGAGCTAAGATTTTAAATAATTTTGAATTTTCTGGATGGAAATTATTTATATTCTTTAATCAGTAATTAAAATAATAATTAGTTTACCAACCACATAAGATATTCCTCATGAATTTTTCCTGGGCTCTGAAGATGGTGACGGATTTGTCATCGAAACTTTAACAAGAGGTTTCTTTCGAGTCCTTAGCGAAAGACGAATGTTATTCTTAGTTAGTTTTAATTGAGAATCGATAGTGTACAATTCCACTCCTACTTGTATGTAAGACGTTATTTCCAATTTTGTTATTTAAAAAAAAATTCATTAGTTTATGAATATGCAGTATTATTGTAGAATATACTGTAAATAATGTAACTTTTCCGGCGACAAAATGAGGGGGAATAACGAATCGCCTTCTTTAATTCTACCAAAGAAAGAAAACTTTAATGTAAAAATACACCTCAGATAAATCTTACTTAAAGCGAGCAAAACACAAGAAACCCTAATAAACAGTCATCCGTTTCCCTTAAACATGAGGGAGCAGCGCACAAAGACATGTTAACTAGAGTTATTACGTCATGAATCAAAAGATTGGCATCACGCTCAGATGTGAAATCAATGTCAAATTCAGTCTACAACACTACTTCCGACCGACGAATAAATATTCCCCATTTTCCCCATTTCGTACCTTCAAAATAATTTTCAAGCAGAAAATTTTGCTTTTGTATGCCTACGAGTGCTACGCCATGTGCACTCGTAGGCGTTCATATAAAAGGACTCGTTACCATAATACGATTCCCCACTTGTGAAGGCGGAAAATCCAATACTTTTTATGTTCAAATGTAGTCCGGTGATAACCAGGTTTCTTAAGATTGTATATTACACCGGAAAACTTCAAATTTCAACTGAGATAAGCGGAACATAGTGAATACACAGGTGTCCTCCATGAGGTTAAGACCAAGAAATATGTTAAATTGAAATTTCCTCTAATTGCAAAGGCCGGTCTGACCCAAATCAAGATCCGAACATATCAAATCAGGGCAGGCCACGCGTATATGGTCCTACATGGAAAGGGCGGGGAAAATAGTAATTACTGGCTGGACATTCAAACAAGTTTTATGCACTTAACGTGAGTTAGTCAATAAGATCTGGCAGTGAAAGATCGAAAAAACAGGAGTACGTACCATGGTCCTCCCAGTGTAAGTAGAAAGGATAATTTACTGGCTTTAGGATGGCCATTGTGTTTGAAAGTTGTCGGACCCTAAAGATAATTAAGGACCTTAAAAATAATTTAAGTAAGTAAATTTAAGCAGACATTCAAATAACAAAATGTACCATTATCACGGCATGCAATGTTTCCTCTCATATGCAGTTTGAGAACAACGCCTCACACGTAACTACGGGTGAAATTGCACACAATTCGCAGTTGAAGCTAAAAATGACATTCGCTCTTGATTAAGGGCTTGGAGAAAACCCTTAGTACTTCGTAAAAGTACTGGCAACGCTGCCGATGTCAAAACGTATTGTTATTACAATCCTAGATTTATATTCAATTGACATTGCGTAAATTCGGAAAAGGTAAGTGCCTATGTTATTTCATTCGGAAACTGATTAAATTGCCTTTCCATATTAATGTAATTTACAAATTCCATCTAATTCTGTTTTACCTGCTTAGCGAATTCGACTAAGCTATAGGATTATGCAGGGGTATGCAAATGACAATTCTATTACTGTTAGGAACTTATGTCGGAGATTAACTAACGGATCAATCGGAAAACTTGGTCTGAACTGTCTTTATCTAAACAGAGGGGGTGTCTATTTAAACCCCTTTTATCGTGATATATTCAGCAGTAATTTATAAGTCGCATAAGCTTAAACAAACTTTAAGATCCCTTCTGTAACATTTTTTATTGTTACTGAATTAAGACAGAAAATTTAACAGATATAGAACTTAACTAGCCGGGGCGTTGTAATTACTCTAGATATACAAAGTGGAGGTTCAACATTTAAATCACGGCTTGCTTGAAAAAATATGTGGTGTATTTTAAAAACACATGGAGAATGTGTGCCTGAAAATGTACCTTTATGAGTGAGCACTCTCTAGAGTGGCGTGCTTTTTCAAATGTTAATTGCTTCAGTAAATCTAAATTTCCAGCAGGACCCATATGTACACTTTTATAACTGAAAATCCGGAATATTGGGGAATAAAAGAGCAAGTAATGAACTGAAAGACGGAAACAATTTTGCAGAAACCATGTGAGTTATTTTTTACATTTGCGTCTGTGCTATATTGTGGTCTTAAGATGCATTAAGGCAGGTACCTATTACCTAATATTACCAGATAATTTTCGTAATAAAACTTCTGTAATTGGTACCGAACCAATCGAAAAAGGGTACTTCTCCAGTTAAACATTTGTCATGATGTATTAATAATATGAAATATCTATGACTTGCAGCGAATAAATTGAAACAAGTATAGAGTTGCTTTCATGTGCCTGCTAATTAGTTGCAAACTCTATTATACAACTTGCTAATATTATTACGCACTAATTTATTTGTGGCCTGTCTAGTTGGTAGAAAACATTTTGGTCATGCAGATAATATACAGTAATTAACCATTGATTAAAATATTTCGCAAAGTCACATAATTTCATCTAATACCCCATTTTCCAGGGATTTATGCCAGGCATGAGAAACGTTATAATTTTTAAATAAATACCTATAATTAGCTCGCTCGTCTATGTTCACTTATATGCCATTTTAAGCGCCCATTTACTCAAAATTTCGTGTCTTTTTAAGACCATATTTTAAAATTTTTTATGATTATAAATTAGAGAATTTTTGGACTATTCAAAATTTTACAGGAGGAACACCCATTCCTTTCGCATACTTCTTTCACATACAGGAAAATTTCCCTTAGCTCGCCATGCTTCTTAAGATATTTAGCAATTAGTAATCAAAACTGAACATGAACATGGAGCAGCGAAAACTTCGCAAATGCGAAAGTGGGCTGGAATAGTGACATGAGATAATTGGAAGCAAACTTTAATAACTTTAATAGGAAAGTTTTGAGCACGCCGCGCCGCTGTAAATTCCCTCTTTAAATTTTACCTAATATGCCATAAACCAGGTTTAATTTGCTTGAGAAATCTAGATAATTTTATGCAAAGGAGAGCTCGTTGTTGTTCTAAACAAATGGTCCGCCGTTTGTGTATGATTAGGGTATCTCTGCTTTAGCTTAAAGTGCAACAGTAAATTTGTAAATTTATAGAACTTTCATATGAAGGTTTGAAAGACTTTAATCTTGGTGACCACCACCGAAAATGTCATAGCAACTGCTTTGCTGTCCATACTCATGTAAATCTTTCAAGAACGGGGGTCTAGAGATCTACTACTTAATGACCTACCTCGAGCACATTAAATTTAGTATTAATAAACATAAGCGTGCTTTTTTTAGGGTCCGGCATAAATCCTTATTTGTGAACCGCCGGTTTCTTAATCTTTTTTGGAACAGAACCAAGAAAAGGCGTCTGAAAAAAATGTTCTTGATAGAAATTTAGTGCCACTAGGGTCACGTGTCCCTAAAAGCTCTTATTAAACACCAAAAACGTTTTATTTTTATGCTTCGTAATGATAGATATTGAAGATTTTTGTAATACAATATCAAAAGCTATTAAGATATAGAATTAGAAAATTTCTTCATAGCATCGAAAATACATAATATGCGTTATTAAGTATGAGAGAGTAACCTTATAACATATCTGAAGCATCATTATTCATATTAGAGGTTGTTTACCAAACCCGAACCATTCAAACTAATCCCTTTAGCAAACCGGACCAACACGCATACCTAATATTTATGGAAATTTTCTATCATGGTACAAAACGAAAGATCGTTTGTGTACGTGTTCCATATTCTCCATATATCCATTAGAGTCACAGTTTATTATTTATGGAAACTGACAACAGAGTTTCGTAGTCCCTTATACCTACTTCCTTGATTTTGTGTAGGGTTAATACGGTTTTGACATTAATTGAAATTTTTAACACTTGACCAAAAGACTAAATATGAGGTACCTTCACAATTAATTAGACCTTTTGTTAATGTATTTTGAAATTAATATTTGGGTGTGTAAATTAATATATGTAGATAAGAATTTACTTAGGGAAATAGACTGAAACAACCTTTAAGCAAAAAAGAAAATAATACTTATGCTTAGAGAAAGCTTCTAGTAAATAAATTGAAGCAGTCTACATAATATTTCCCTTTCCTAGTCATTACCCAATTGCAAGTACGAGTACGGATTTAAAATTCAATAATATTTTATTGACTTAAAAATCAGATAATAAAGAAGGAAGGTGATAAACGCGTGATGAAACTTCAAGATCTCAAAATTGTTAAATAATTGAGAAGAATCACACCCAAAGAGTATAAAATCGAGAACATTCAAAGATATGATTACATATATGTATTTGAAAGAACCAGATTTCTAAAACCTCAAACTGTCCCTAACGAAACCCTAGCACTCATTCTCGAATGAATGATCAATAATTCAATGCATGTTATAGCTTCGAAAAATTCAAAAAACTTTACAGCCCTTTTTGCAATCGTACAGCTCACCGGTTTCAGCACGATGATCATACACGAAATAATATACAGTGTCCCAATATTAGGACATGGAACAACATGATTAAACAATTACGTTACCATTGCAATTTTAATTTTTTAAAATTCTTTATTGCTTTTCTGCGATTAAAAGAGAAAGCATAAAAACACTAAGCAATTTAATGGATTATTTTTCTAACTAATTTAGACCCAAATTGTCAGGTTCTGTGCACATTTGCGACTGTTTGAGAAAAAGTAGCAAAAATAAATCTATAGAAAATAGATAAGGGTGACTGTGTACCGCATACTTTTATAATAAATAATTTCATATTTTTCACATCTTAAAACATAACGATTTTTTTGTTCTGAATGACCACTGAGCAATAAAGTAACACAATAAACCGCATCTGTGCGGTTTTATTTATTACCCACTGAACTGTGTTAATGTGTAACCGCTTTATCATTTTTTTTTTATTGGAATAATTGAGCGGTAACTTTCTTTGAAGTTTTCTATCTATTCGAAATAAAGGACGATTAGCCTAATTACAAATGTTAAATAAAATAATTATATCCCACCTCATTGAGAGAAGAGGAAAGTCCTATTTTAACAAACTGATATGAGCGAAGGTCTAAATAAATATTAATTATTATCGGAATTCGAAATTATTGTTTTGGCAGGGGAAGTTACAAATTTACACTATAGGAGTTGTTCGCTCAAATCTACTGTGTAGAAAATGAAGGAAAAATTTCCTTCTTAAGGCAAGGCCTTTCGCAAAGGCACATAAAGCAGAGGCCTTATCAAAATTTATACATATTTCTGAATAGGCAATAACCTTTGCCTTATGGTTTAAATTTTATAAAAAGGAAGTTATGCATCTATAGCGTTTTTTAGTTGAAAACTCGATTTTTTAAAAATCCTGCTTTCTTTTGACATTTAATACATTAAATATGAATCATAACTGAAATTTTCATCGAGGAAAACGATTACGAGAAAGACAGGAGAAATATGAAATTCTAACTGGTTTCGAGCGAATAAGGGGCTTCTTTAATACCCCCAAATCGAAAATTATATTCGTCCGAACGTCTCGCATAAATTAAATATTAATTCGGAAACCGTCTCCGAAGCAAATTGTGCGTATTGTTTGACGTTTCCAAATTGCCTCAAACGACTGTGGAATACGTATAGAGCCTTAAATTATGCTTTCTCTTTTATTCAGGTTTGAAGTAACCAAATCAATTAATGACAAAGTCTATAGTAAAATGAGAAAAATCTGGCACTTAAAGGTAATAATTTACATTTAAAGCCTATTGTTTAAAAAGAAGATTCAAACATATTTTGTATTATGATAATAACAAGTAGTAGTATATATATTTACGAACAGAATCCTTCTAAGTCACATGTCTAACCCTTTTCGAGATATTTTTATCATCAAAATTAATATCAAAAGCCTAATTACCTTTATTGCTATCAACTTTAGCTTTCTTTACGTACTTACGGTTACACGACGCCTGCTTTCAGTCACTAAATGTCAGTTACCCGACGCCTGCTTTCAGTCACTAAATGTCAGTTACCCGACGCCTACGTTCACTGACCACATGTCAGCTACACTAGTGACGTATCTCACCAGTAATTGAAACAAAAGAACATCCGATTATCTCGATTAATAGTTCCAGATTACAAACATCTGCTTTGCACCCGCGCTCACACTGAACTGAATCACCTATGAAACAATATCGGTACGAACACATATAAAAACTTTACAATCTACCTTTTGTAAAGGTACTAATCTTAGGGCGAACGACAACAACGATACGATGGCATCCAATCATTCGAATAACTTTACAGCTTTTTCCTCAGTTAACTAAACCCTGAATTGCCTTTTGAAAAATCCGACCTATCAAGTTATCAAAACTAGTATACTCTTATTGTCTTCGTTCTCATTATGCACCTTCATTTGGTTACAAAATGGCCATTTAACTCAATACTAGGTCCGTTCAGGGATAAACTTCGGCGATTAATATTATATACTGATAACCGCTGTCAGAGGGTCGAATATAGTTTGCTGACATAAATTTTCACTGCCAGGAAAATAACTCGAGATTGCTTAATACTGATAAGAATAGTCCGACGACCTCAAACTCAATATTTCTGTGCTTGGCTTTGATAGGGGTAAATGGAATTTTGAGAAATAAATGTCTTTGATGAAACAGTGTTACTCAATTTAAAAAGAATAGAAAGATCCTTGGAAAGTGGGAAAAAGAACAAACGTTGTTGTTGCTTAGTATCAGAACAGCAGCAGAACAGTATTAACTGAGGTGGGAATACACACACGCATGATCAACTCGTTGCCAAAAATTACAATTAAATCGAAACTAAAACTAAAGACTCAGAAGTATCTCCCACTTAAATTTCACATTAAAACGCAAAAGCCTTAAAAGCGCCAGAGACTATTAAAACAATATAAAACGTTGTCACTAAGTCTGCTGCTTAAACAAGAAGTTTATTAGTTAATCGATGGAAACTTGGTTTTTAGGCTTAAACTCACTTGGTACCTCCTTGAATTCTGTGATGTTACAATTAAATTGAATCCATTGCGGATTTTGTTCGATTTACGTTCCAAAAAAATAGGCAACCGTGAAAGTTTTTCGAAGGGAAAAAGATTCTTTTTGTACTTTTGGGAAGCCAACATATTTCGTCTCTTAATTCTAAACTTGGAACAATAAAGTTTACGTGAAAAGAATTTGTCTTCTTTGCTCCGGAAAAGTTTGGTCTTTGTTGTGAATTATATTCGCCCGCCTTTGAAGGTATGGTATTTCAATAAACCCAGAGAACTTTTATTTTGTATTTGTGAAACGAGTTTACTCCAGGTATAAATTTTGTACATAATTTCGCCATTCTCTTTTGTCGATCGCAACAAGGAAGCCACTTAAACTTAAAACCACCGTTTGAGGACAAAAAACAGTATCTCAACCTTAAGAGTAATCTGTCAATGTTTCGCGAGTTCTAAAACATGCCTTCACAACAATTTCGCCTGTCCCCTTACATTTCCAAGAATACTACTTGAAACTTATATTGTTCAAGGGAATTTTTAATCCAAAGTTTCTAAAACTTTCATAGGGTTGCTGTAAAGCTCGGTCGCTACTAAGAAATATTGGATGTCGTAGTATGTTGAAAAAAGTGTCAAAACTTTTTCGAGTTTTATTAGAGGCGAATTCTCTTCATATGAAAATATTAACTCCGGTCTGTTTGTGTTTCTGTTCGAGTGCAGTTTAGAGTAGGTATAGGAGTAAAAGCATTTTCTTGAGTGCTTGCGGAAATTTTTGCTTATTATGAGAGAATCTTTTGTTGCCTTTCATTAATTCTTCTTCTAAAAATCTATTTCGTTGATAGCATGTTGCATATGTGTGCTAAGTAGGTAATTACTGTACGCCAGTGTTACATGACTTCTTCCATTTCTCTGTACAATTTTCATATACATTCACTTCTCCACTATTAAAGATTGAATGAAATGGCTTAGCTTTTCAAAGCCAATAAAATATCTCGTTTTCAACAGATGTCAATAATGTATAATAATATTTCAATTCGCTTTGAAAATTTAACTAACTTAAATTAAGAGGAAGCTACTGCCCTAGAATGGTACGCTGCATTAATTATTCATAGATTTTATAGACGAATAAAAAACAGCCAAAAGTAAAGAAATAATTTTCAGTAATTCGCTGAAATCTATTATTTTTAAATGGACATCTTGATTTTCAGAAAAAATGGTTAAAGACCTTTTGATCTTCCTGCTATTTGCATAGACTGAAAATTCTAGGTACAGTGCCATAGATTACTTATTCAAATCCGTTGCTCATTACATACACATCAATATTCGGGTTTTAATGGACTTTCTTACGCCGGTCTAAAAATTAATAAAATCTGATTCGGCAAAAAATGTTTCAGAAATACAAAATATGAAATGTATTACTTCTCGGCGATCCATTAGAGGAAATGGAAATTGGATTAGAGGAAATAGATTGAATAGTCTTTGAGTAGAAGAAATCATTTATTCTTTTTCCTCTTGAGTGAATAAAATGAAATAAAGGCTAGCATTGTCGGAACATGTTTTTATCTGGACATTCATTGCTTTTTTTTAATTTCAAACGAAAGACACTCGATACAACAAATTTGAGCTGTCACCAAAGGGTTTGTGTTGCTTAAATCTTAAGTGTGTGGTGAAATTAAAACCCAAAAAATGTCACAACATTCTAGAAATCCCTGGAAACGAATGGATTTCCAGAAAAATCGAACACCATTTAAGAGGAATTTTTTAAAAGTTTCAACATATCGTCAGAAATTCCCTGGAAAAAAAAGTAGTATCTCCCAGAGGGTATCGAAACTTTATCAAAGGTCTGCCCTCCCGAAATCTTGTTTATAACAAATAAAAAATAACCTAAATGTTCATCCAGCCGTTCGGATCAATTTAACTTTAACTATCAAGTCACTTCGAAAACAGGAAATACCGAAAAAAGCACCGGACCCTTTTAATTTGATTTATTCCTGAGAAAGCGGGTCCTTCCACTAGGAATTATTTGTAACAAATGCGGGTCAGGTCACGTGGATAGATTGTTTTTCTGAATATACCTCAGGAGGAAATCTTTATATTGGCAAATAACATCGACGATTGATGTAAGAGGAACCTGAGGGGGGTAGATTCAAAATAGAGCTGGAAGTAGAGGGTTAATAATATGATGATAAAACTCTAGAAATATGGTTTGAAGCAAAGCTTTAAACTGGAAACTTCATATAATAGTTTGTAAGTGAAATCCCACCTTGAATGTGTAATAATGGCAGCACAAGTCGAGGGAAAAAACTTTTTATGTAGTATATACGTTGTTGATTCAATAAAGATTTTAATATATGTATATATCCAAACGTCCGAACTTTTATTAATATTCATGCAAGACTTTATGAAGCTAGAAGTTACAAGAAGGCAACACATGTATCAAGAAAGCCTGTAGCAGAGCAAAGAGTTGTAATAAAATCATAGAAGACTTACTTTTTAGTGAATTAAATACTAATTACGCAACTGACTGCGTGGCAAATTTTAAAAGCTCAACAGTTTTGTCTTTATTATATGCATCCTGTGCAGACTGTATTACCTACAGACTTCTCAGAGTAGATTTTTGCACTTGGTTACGCACTTAATTAGCAGGCAACCCTGGAATTTCTAAATAATGTACCATAGCACATTACTTTCCTCATATACATAGTACAGAAATTTCGAAAACGTTCATTTTTGCAATAATCACGTTTGAGCTGCAGAGAAATCTCATAGAAAATCAGAATTAAGTGCAATTTTCTGTCAATATTTGGGTTGTAATTATCGGTGATCATTTTGTTAGACCTTGCATTCTGTGACAAAAACTTAATGGTGAACAGTACCTTTGGTACCACGTTGATTTAAGTATGAGGCAAAAGATATGATTCATGTACAATAACACTCATCTACATTTTAGTTTAGTCGCGCGTCAATTTCTGAAAGACAATTATCCTATTTTTTTGTGAATTCACTTGAAGTCACTAGTTTATAGAACGATAGCCCACAATAAAGTGAATTTAAAAAACAGGATATTTGAATCATGTGTCACTATTAAGTATACACCAAGTATATTTGAAAGAATGCATCAATCAACGTTAAGACGAATAGACATCAGCTCTTAGAGCATCATAACACTAGTTATTGTTTACAGAATAACGCTTAAATACCACGTTGTCATCACTTACCTGCGTTCAGCATGGGACAATGTTGAAGGAGCTTTCCCTGTCAGGACTTGCGTGTTATGAAACTTAAGTCGATATGACAACATCGCGACCCGCGACAGACCATTTTTTATTTCTTGTTTTTGTTACATATAGGTTTAAATTTACGTATAAGAGCGAACACCCCTTTTAGGAAGTTACCTAGCACCTCTCGTTAAAAGTGACTTGTTGCCCGCTGTTCCATCATTATTCCTTTTCTCAATATTGCTTTAACACGTATATTGATGTTTCCTACCTCAGCGATAGTTAGAAAGTTATTGGTTATTTTTTTTGCACAAAACACCGTCTCTGATACTGCAAACTCAAGGTGAGCCGAAGGTGAGTATACAGTTCCTATTTACACGATTTTTTATTCTTTTGAACTGAATCTAAAACATTTTCTGGTCATTGCGATCCGGAATCACATCAGAACGAGCGAAATGCATAAGAACGTAGCGACGCTATTAACGAAGCGTTAGTGTTTTGTTTTACCAGGCATGCCAAACCTATTTGAATGAAACGATGCACTCGTAGGAACGAATTTTTGCAAAAAATAGAGTAATTATGGCATTTTCAAATGGAGTATTGCCGTCTTTCGGAGTTTTCTTTGATGGGATTTAAAGTAAAGGGAAAAATCGCCTTACATTAAATAGGGCAAGTGTTATAAAAAAAAGCTTCAAGTAGGCGTTGAAACGTCATAGCCATGTTATATTCATCTATTCATTTGTTTTTCACTTGTTATTCATTGGTTAGTAAATTGCTTGATGGTGGATAGTAAACTACTCAATCATGGCCATAGGTTTACAGCTCATTACTTGTTGCAAGTTTTTTTAATGATCCTTATCACCATATTTTTAATAATTAATAAGTTATAATATAACATGTGCTGCCGCGTTTCCCCTACCAGAATAGCTGCAGGAGAAAGAAAACTCAAAGTCCAGTCCGATAGTGATATAGGATGAGAATAAGGATAAGGAGCTTTCTGAGGATAACAGACGGAGGCCATTTTTTTTAACGGGTGAGAGTCTCCCCTTAAAGTCTATACATTTAATTATTATCCGGTATGAATAATTTTTTCTTCTACCAAATTTAAATAGATTTAATAACATTGCAATCAACTTACTGAAAGTTAGGATAAATTAAATCTGAAAAACAAAAGGACGATGCGCCCTTAATCACACAATCACATTTAACATTAATTTTTATGATATTCCATTCAAAAAAGGGTATAAAACGTACTTTACAGTCACTCAATACATCCAATAATGATGTCTTTTAAAGTCAGTTGTGGAAAAAAATAAAAACGGGAGCTTATATTCTTTAATCGTTTGCCTTCCTGTAGGGTAAGCTTAGGGACTCCCCAGTAATTAAACTCCCGATAATGCTTAAATAAACACCTCCAAAAGCATTTAAACTTTATAATCGGTAATATAATTAAAGTTTTTAACCGATAGCGGAACAAAAACTAATCAAAACTTCGGAGTAGGAACTTTTTTTAATGGCAGGTAAAATTACTTTGCCTGCTACAAACAAATTTAATTTTCTCAAACATTGCCCTTAATAGGGTCGATTAGGGACTTTACCTAGTTTGTCAGTGGACCTGTTCATAAAATTTATTTACTTAAAGTTTTCGAGTTTTACTGAAAGGTTTAGGGAAATGATTTTTCAAATTGTTGCTTCAAGAGAACTATTCAAAAAGTGGAATATCTTATATAATCTGCCAAGTTAGCGAAACTACTATGTAGAGCCCATTTTTCTAGGAGAAGTAGCTCAAGACTTTTAAGCAAAAAAAATGGTGCACAAATTTGTTTATCGAGTTCATAAAAATTCATAGACACGATTCCGAAATATCTGTGAAAACCTAAAAGTCCAAAATGTATTTTAAACATGTAATACCTTAAAAATAGCAGTGATTTGGTTTTAATATCTGAAGAAATAACGGAAATATTGCACAAATACATTTTTTAAACGCTGGAGGCCTGAAACTGGAAGTTATTCGGTTGTAAATCTCTATAGATTTTTGATACTGAGACCTCTCTGAAAACCTATAAATCGAAAATCAACATTTTTAAATGTGTAATGCTTCAAATTGGAAATGACTTCTTCGTTCATAACCGTAAATCTCCATATAACTTTGATTCGGGGGCCTCTTTGAAAACTTTTAATGCCTCAAAAATACCTTAGAAAGACATTTTAAAAGATGTAGTGCCTCAGAATAGAAGGTATTTGATTGTAATTTCTATAGATCCCATTATTATATAAATTACTAGGTTTGAGAGCAAGACTTTTTATTTGTGGGTAATAATATTTCCTAAACAGCAAAATTAATTTAATCTGATTCAATCACAGCACGTCAATTTCCAAATCAGTTTATTAATAATATCAGCCATCACGGCAACTATTCTATATACAAAATTAAAAAAGACATTTGCAGGAACGAAGGCTTTATATCAGTAACCCATTTGGGAAACGTGTTGGGTGAACAGCATAAAATGCTGGAAGATAAAACTTTGTTAACAATATTAGAAAGAATGGCCTTCTTAAGATCTCGCTTAGAAAACAGAATCTCTAGAGAATATTATTTTGGCAAGAGCTTTTAAAAGCCAGTAATTTGCCAGAGTTTGTATTAAATATTTCACCACTTAAGTGTTTGTTGAAGAAAAGTTGGTGTTGATGGCGAAACTGTTTTAGGTAAAAGCCATAATGTGTGTACATTATAGCTTTAGCGTCAAGAAGAAACGTTTAGGGTAATACTGGGCAAAGAACAAAGGGAGCTATGAAGGGGTTGCATAGGTACTAAGAGAAGGTCAGACAAAAATTTGGAAGAAGCACCCGCTAAGGGAATTTGTGACTATTTCAGCCATTGGAAAATTTCGTTAATAAATGAATGCATACAATCCCTTTCGAACTATGTATACTTTCATAGATCGCAAAATATCGATTTTTAAAACTTATTCTTTCCTCATCTTCATAGCTCTTTTTTATAATCCCAAAATAGCCGATACCGAATAATATTGTTGATGACTCTGATCCCTCTCTTCAGTACAAAACAAAAATAAATGGTAATAAGGCAATTCTGAGATCATAAATCTCGTTTTTACCATGATGTCGGATGCACAATGACGACAAAATATGAAAATCAATATTCACAGAAAATAAACAATCCTCAAATAGGTAGTTTTATGGTTCTTTTCCTCTGCTGGAAACGCCCTACTGTTTCCCGAACATTTATTAGAGCTAATAAAAAGTCAATCGGTTTTATAGATCTTTTAGTGAAGGGTATAAATTATTTAAATATACGTAGTCCGATCCCTTTCCATTTCTCAGCAGGGCAGACTTCAGCGATAATTTTTTATCGATATGGAATGCCACTTTTTGTGCGATTTCATACAAATTTTATAGCCAATTTGTAAACTTCGTCCTTATACGACGTGAATACCTATCTGCCTTTGTGATTCATGCGAGTCCTGTTGTTGATAAAACGGACGATCTAAAAAGGCTGTACGAACTTGGTGAATCACCGCATAACCACATAGTAACTAGCTTCTTTATTCGAAATGAAAAATCTCGATTTTAATTCCCATGTTATTGCATTTTAGGTATCTACCTGCCTGTTATGTAGATGACTGCGAATAGTAATAGGGAAAAAATCTGAGAAGATTAAGGTCTATTACGACTTTATGCCTCATTCCCGATATATTTGCCATTGACATTGTCAATTTCTGCCTGCATTTGATTGGCTCTAGATGAATCCAAATCGGTCTTTGAGGTGATCAAGTTAATTAAACGCAATAATTGAATGAGACATTAAGTTGCAATAGGCTTGTTGTATTCAAATTATTCAGGGATTTACGAAGAATTTTTTAAAAGTTTAATTAAATTCTATTTGCTAGAATTACACTGTGCGCAGATATTTTAAGTTCCAAGATTAAGACAAATATTGAAAATAGTTTACTGAACTTGAAACTGCGATTGTATTAAATACGCATATGAACTATGAGTGTGAACTGGGCTTAAAAATAAATCTTGTCAATAATACCTGCATCTATTGGATTACAACCAAAGTATCCACCCTTATTTCAATGGCAGATATCGGCTACAGATCAATAATTGCAATTTCCATCTTTTCATTCTATGTTAGTATCAGTATCATCAGTGAGATGGAGTATCACAGAAAGGTTATTTTCATCCATGATCGATAGAGATATTAATTAAATTACCTTTCTTTTGTTTACATCTTGATTCTATTAAATAATAATATATTTAAAATTATGGCAGTAGTTGTCTTAAAAATATATCACATTTTAACTTATTAATTAAAAAAAAAGTCAACAAAAGAGTGCTAAAACAAGAATATTCCATAAATCATATGACTATTTAGATAAATGAAGTCCACTAATGAAATTCGACGTTTTTATTTGAAACATACAGGACCAACATTAAATCCGAAAGCCTGATTTGGACTGCCGTAATCCATTGGGTAGAAATCCGTTATAGGCAGTTGTAGTGGCTTTTTCGTCCTTATTTCAAAAATTGTTTCGGATTTTCCTTGCCGAGATTTGCATCCATCATTCAGGACATTAGGTTTTTCTCCTGTAAAATATTTTTAGAAAATATTTTTAAATTTTTTAATTATAGACACACCATTAAGTTCAAAGTGCTGCTCATTGGCTCCCATAAGCTTAATAGACATGTGAAAATTGCTGTTGATAGAGTTGTACCAAGCCACACTATTTATGCATGAATAGGTGAAGTTTTGATAGGCTCCTTCGGATGAGAGTCTAAGAAAACCCATCTGGACTACTCCTATTCCGTCATATGTTATCTAAAAAAAATTAATTCATAAAAGTACCTTTTTTTTCTCGTGATTTAATACTTACTTTAGACCCTTCTTGGAGTTCAGAAAACCATTTGTTAGATTCATCCTCTTTCGTCCACGGCAATTCAGGCAAACTGGAAGTATGTACGTCTGGAAAGACGCAAGTTTCACCGCCCGCAGTTAAATTGCAAAAAACATATACTGCATCATCAATCATTCCCAAATTTGGATCAATCCAGTACCAATCTACAAGGAAAAATTTATAACTGCGAGAGTTGATTGAAGATGCTATTGAAAGATACCGTCTTTGAAGTATGGGTGTCCAAAATAAAGGTCTTTGCAAGTCTTTGCAGGATTATCCCTATTACCCAAAGGCTTTTTCTCGTTCTCCAGTTCTACGCCCATGGAATAGATTGATGTGTACATATCCAGAAATTTTACATTAATATTATTGTTATCCACTGTTTGACCATTTTCAGTTACATCTTCATCATTCAGCTTGTCAACGGTGTCTTGAAATTTTGAACTAAAAGAGTTTAAAACGTTAATTATTCAAAGACAATTTAATAATTAATTACATTATATCTTGTACGTTTCTTCTTCGCCTTGTCACACCTTTATTTAACCCAGATTCCTGCAATTGGAACAATAACTCTGGAGGTATTAAAGGCATTTCTGCAGGAGGTCCTGGAAGCCCAGTTGGACCTGAAGGTCCCGCTTCGCCCTTCTGACCTGCAGGACCTTCAGTGCCCTTTGGCCCTGATGGGCCTTCCACTCCTGGTGGTCCTGAAGGACCCTCATTGCCTTTCAAACCTATAGGACCGACTGGTCCCTGTTAATTGTTATGTTACAAAAAATATATACATATATTTGAAAAATTCAGCGTACAGTATTGCCTTTAGGCCCAGGTAAACCACGGTCTCCCTTAAGACCTCTTTCTCCCCTCTCGCCTTCTTCGCCTTTTAATCCATTCAAGCCTATTTCTCCTCTATGACCTTTCGGACCACGTCGTCCTCTATCGCCTTTCTGACCTCGTGGGCCGGATTCTCCTATTTTTCCTGGAACGCCTATTAACCCAGGAGCTCCAGTTGCACCATTCTCTCCCTAAATTTATTCAGTAAATAAAAGATTGTCTAGAAAAAGTTGTGTGTAATTAAATAGAAAAAATAAAGTAACGATATTTAAAATAAAGAGCTAAAGAGTATGTTCAGATTACCCCAGCTCCAGGAGCTCCACGAAGGCCTACAGGTCCTTGCGGTCCTGGTACTCCTTGAGGACCTGGGTTGCCTTGAAGGCCTGCTGGTCCATTTGCACCTTTATCTCCTTTTTCACCCGGAAATCCTGTATTGCCCTGTGGACCACCCACCCCTTCTTCGCCCTGTTAAAAATTTCATATTCCACTCATCGCAGACTGTATCTAAGTTTGGGGATATAACTGATCACAAAACAAACTAATACCGGTTTTCCTGGAGGTCCTGGAGGTCCTATAGGGCCCGGCGGCCCCGCTTCTCCAGGCGGTCCTGCTTGTCCTTCTTTTCCATCATCTCCTGCTTCGCCAGGTTCCCCTTTCAAACCCTGCAGACCGGGTACCCCCGGTGAACCCGGTAAACCTACATGGCCGAGAGAACCCTTTTCACCTTCTATGCCAGGTAAACCTCTAGGGCCTGGCGGTCCATGAGAGCCAGACTTTCCCTCTTCTCCTTTCTGTCCTTGGGGTCCTATATCTCCCTGTATTCCTTCTTTTCCTGGGAGACCAATTAAGCCAGGAAGACCGTCTTCTCCTTTGAGACCTGAAGAAAAATTGGACAATAAAATCAACTGCAACAAAAACAAGAAAGGAGTATCGACCTTGAGGGCCTTCAGGACCTACTGGGCCGGGTAAACCTTCAACTCCTTTTTGGCCTCTAGGTCCGGGCTCGCCTGGAGATCCTATTGGACCGTGCGACCCCTGAGGGCCTACGTCCCCAATTTCTCCTTTGACTCCCGGTGGACCAGGAAGACCCTGTGGGCCAGTCGCCCCTAAAACAAGGAAAAGACGAAAATGGCATTTTGTGAAATTGAAAGTTAACCTGGTGGTCCAGTAATGCCTACTGGCCCGTGTTCCCCTTTAATTCCTCTCCGGCCTATTTCTCCTGGTGGTCCCCGCTCACCGACTGGTCCTGGTTGGCCTGGTTCTCCTCGAATACCTGGAGCACCCAAACTTCCCACAGGCCCGATTTCCCCTTTGGACCCTTTGAACCCTTTTTCTCCTGGAAGTCCCGCTTCACCCTTTCAAAAAAAGCAAATTTACAGCAATTATCTAAGTGAAAACTTGAGTTTACCTTATCTCCATCTTCTCCAGGGGTGCCCACAGGGCCTGGTACACCTGGAGGACCTCTTGCCCCAAGTAAGCCATCTCGACCGGCAGCCCCCGGTGGACCACCTTCTCCTTTTTCACCTTTAGCACCACCAGGTCCTCTAGAGCCTATATTATAACATACAATAAAATTAAAAGTCACTTTCTTTGATCATGACTATACCTGGAGGTCCTTTTCTCCCTTCCGCTCCTTGCGGTCCTTGCAATCCAGGTTCACCCTGTACTCCTTTATCTCCCTGCGGCCCTGGCAGTCCCATTGGGCCCGATTCTCCTTTAAGACCAGGCATACCCTATGTTTAGGAATATTCAAAATATTATACCCGACAATAGCATCTATTTACTTTAAAATTGAAAAAACTGTTTTAATCTCGTATAATCGATGAGGTTAGAGTGTAATTTTGCTGACCAAACTACTATCAAAAAAAAATATATATACAGGGTATTTCAAATTCGATCCTCACTATTGGGATCTCGGAAACTAGAGGAGATACGAAAAAATTTAAATGGGGGCGAAGTTGCGCAATCTAATGCTTGATCAAATACCATTTTCAAAATTTTAATTTTCCGAGTACTTCCGAACATATCCGAGAAAAACTAAAAATTGAAGAATCCATTATTATTATTTTTTAGCGTTATTTGACAAGAAAGGTTAAATCCGTAAGCACATTTTCATTGCCACTTTTTCTCAGCTACACGATGACATATTCAAATTTTGCGATCCGACGTTTCGTCTTTCGGCTACCATCATCAACTTTATTTTTTCTTATGGGCGCCATATTGGATTTTTCGACAAAAAAATAGTGCGTTTCATTCTGAATTCATTGATATAGAACTTCTTATAATTTACTTTTTTAAAAGCCGAAATATTGAACTAAAAAGAAATATTACATAGCTGGCCTTGACTCTATCGAAAGACTTTCTTTTGTTCGCGCTATATGACAGAATTCCTCAAACGAGATTAGAGCGTGTGCAGATTTTCAATGAAAATGAATTTCCGAAGTGAAGAAAAACGAGATATGTTAAGACTTTATTACAAATTTGATAGGAACAGCACGAAAACAGCTTAAATGTATTTTGAGTTATATCCAGAAAGATAACAGCCGCATAGAACATTATGTAAAACTTTGGACGAACATTTAGCTGGGTTTGGTGCTTTTGAAAAACCTAGGATGAAGTATGGAACCAGAATGAAAGAAGATACTAGAAATAACCTACTGGCAAAGGTATAACTAAATTTCATATTTAAAAAAATGTAACATTTTCTTGCTTGTTTTAGATAAATGCAAATCCTTCACAATCAACATATCAAATTTCGTTAAATATGGATGTGCCACATACTAGCGCCTGGAGAGCATTCAAAGAAAGTGGTTTGAAATGTTATAAAATACACATTTCCCATAAACTACATCCTGGTGACCCTGAGAGAAGAATGTTGTTTTGCAATTGGCTCTCAAATAAGAATGACCCTCAAGATTTTTTAAAAAACATTATTTGGACCGATGAAAATACTTTTTCAAATTGTGGTGTATTCAATAGAAATAATGAACATATTTGGAGTCAAAATAACCCTAGATACTTTAGAGAAGTTAGACCACAAGTTCGTTTTTGTTTAAATGTATGGGCTGGAATTTGTAACGATCAAATACTCGGACTTTATCTTTTCAACGGAACCTTAAACGGTGAAACATATCTACAGTTCTTGATAACCCAATTTGAAGATTATGTCGATGCGTTGCCCCTTGCCAATTATAATAGATGCTGGTTTCAGCATAACGGAGCCCCTCCACATAATACTAGAGCCGTTTGTAACTATTTAAATCACAGATTTCCACATAGGTGGATAGGAAATTCGGTGCCGGTAAGATGGCCGGCAAGGTCCCCCGACCTTACAGTTTTGGATACTTTTTTATGGGGCACTTTGAAAAATAGAATATATGAGAATCGAGATTATAACACAATAGAAGAACTTAGGGAAAACATCATTACACAATGTAGAGCAATCACAAGGAGAAATATTATTAAGGCTGTCGCTAATTTAAATAGATGTGTTCGTTTATGTATGCAGGAGGAAAAGTCGTCAATTTGAGCACTTGTTGTAACATTTAACAATAATTTAGTTTTGTCTCTGCCAGTAAGTTATTTCTAGTATCTTCTTCCATTCTGGTTCCATACTTCATCCTAGGTTTTTCAAAAACACCAAACTCAGCTAAATATTCGTCCAAAGTTTTAAATAATGTTTTATGCGGCTGTTGTCTTTCCGGATATAACTCAAAATACATTTGAGCTATTTTCGTACTGTTCCTATCAAATTTATAATAAAGTCTTAACATATCTCGTTTTTCTTCACTTCGGAAATTCATTTTCGTTGGAAATCTGCACACGCTCTAATCTCGTTTGAGGAATTTTGTCATATAGCGCGAACAAAAGAAAATATTTTGATGGAGTCAAGGCCAACTGTGTAATATTTCTTTTATTTAAATATTTCGGCTTTTAAAAAAGTACATTATAAGAAGTTCTATATCAATGAATTTAGAATGAAACGCACTATTTTTTTGTCGAAAAATCCAATATGGCGCCCTTAAGAAAAAATAAAGTTGATGATGGTAGCCGAAAGACGAAACGTCGAATCGCAAATTTGAATATGTCATCGTGTAGCTGAGAAAAAGTGGCAATGAAAATGTGCTTACGGATTTAACCTTTCTTGTCAAATAACGCTAAAAAAAAATAATGGATTCTCCAATTTTTAGTTTTTCTCGGATATCTTCGGAAGTACTCAAAAAATTAAAATTTTGAAAATGGTATTCGATCAAGCACTAGATTGCGCAACTTTACCCCTATTTAAACTTTTTCATATCTCCTCTAGTTTCCGAGATCCCAATGGTGAGGGTCGAATTTGAAATACTCTGTATAGTTTCATTTAAAAAATTAAATTATTTACAGTTAATCCATTGTGGCCTCGTTCTCCCGGAAATCCTGGCAAGCCAGACGGTCCTGGAATTCCGGGAGGTCCCTCAGCCCCAGCTGGACCCACCGGTCCCTCCTTTCCTGCATCCCCTGAAGGGCCTACTTCTCCAGGAACACCAGAAGCACCTGGAGTTCCGGGCTCACCAATAGGGCCTGGTTCTCCAATATTTCCTGGAGGTCCTATTACTCCAGGCAGGCCAATGGTGCCAGGTTGTCCAGGCTCTCCCTAAAGGTGAAGAATTTAGCTCATTTCAAACCTTCAAGTTCTAAAAACTTGAAAGGATTACTGAAGGCCCGCGTTCTCCAGGTTGTCCAGGAAGTCCGTCCTTTCCATTGTTTCCTATAGGACCAGGGGCTCCGGTGAAACCACGCACTCCTTCATTGCCAGCAGGGCCAACTTCACCCTGAGGACCCGGTGGTCCAGGTTGACCGGTGTCCCCTTTAGCACCAGGTTGACCAGCCTGCCCTCTTCTACCTCTCATTCCTCTGAAGCCTCTGGGCCCAATTTCACCTCGCTCCCCTTGTAAACCCGGGTTGCCCTAATAAAAATGTTCTTAATATTTTTGAAGCAATGAGAAAAATAAATTACTCGTTCTCCTTTCTCTCCTGGAGGACCATGCCTGCCTGTAGCTCCCTTTTCTCCTTTGTCGCCTGCTGCTCCAGGATAACCAGGAAAGCCTTTGTAACCGTCCTTGCCCTTTTCACCAGGAATACCCATTTGGCCTACTTCTCCTCTTGGTCCTTCAAATCCCTTTAGAAACATTACTGCCATAAGCGAGATCAAAAAATAAATCTAAAAATATTACTTTTGACCCCTCAGGACCTTCTAATCCAGTCGCTCCTTGTATCCCTTGAGGACCAATTTCTCCTTTAATTCCAATATCTCCTTTTTCTCCTTCTAAACCCCGATCTCCTTTGTCGCCTTTTTCTCCAGAAATTCCTCGTTTTCCCTCATCACCTGATATCAAGCGACGTGTTATAAACTTCGTTCTTCTATAAAAATGAGAATTCATCACCTTTAACCCCTCTGGAACCAGGGAATCCAATGGATCCCTGAAGCCCTGGAAGCCCTATCTCTCCTTTTATTCCTGGAGGGCCAGATTTCCCTGAAGGACCTGGCAAGCCTTCTGCCCCGGGTAGGCCTGGTATTCCTGGTTTACCACGTGGGCCCTAGATACAATTGCACACTTCAACTACTAATACTCTTCATACAAATTTAAATCACCTACCGCAATTCCAGGTGGTCCCAACAAACCTTGTGGTCCACTGGGACCAGAATGACCTATGGGCCCTGGTTGACCTGGTGGTCCCGGTTGCCCCACAGGACCTTCATGACCTTTAATCCCTGGTGGGCCTTCGGCTCCTGGTATTCCCGTATTTCCGGGCAAACCCGACATTCCCCGAGGCCCTGAGAATCCTCTGGGACCCTATAAGAAAATTGTATATTAAGTATGTATTTTTTCAGACTAATAATCTTAGAAAAGGCTTGAAACTCTTAACGGTGTTGTCCTCATTTTCTCCGTTAGATAAATGCTGATCATCCAAAAGATGCTGGATTCTATTTTTAAACTAAAAAATTTCAGTTATTTGATTGTACCATTTCTCCTGGTAATCCCGGAGATCCGGGTGGTCCGTTTTCCCCGGGTATGCCGTCGTGACCTGGTAAGCCAACTTGCCCTGTGGATCCTGGTAAACCGCGATCCCCTTTGTCTCCTGGTAAGCCTGGAAGACCTATAAGACCCTGCTCTCCTTTAGCACCAGTAGGGCCTAAACATGTAAACGAATATTTCAATAATTTTATACAATATATCCTAAGCGATTCTTATCGACTTTAGCAGATAGACATGCAAGAAAATTATGGATTTTTAATTTTTGAAAATTATATTTTCACCTGAGAGGCCTCTTTCCCCATCTCTCCCATTTTGTCCTCTCCGACCTGGGTGACCTAGAGGCCCAGGATGCCCCCTGTCTCCCCGTGGACCCTAAAATTACATGTACGTAGATATCTCTAGACACTTGGTTTTAAAACTTTGAAGAATATCGTTCTTAGAAATCCTTGACGTGTTTCGTTTTCCCTCAAAATTTGACAACATCCTCTATTAACTTACAGGTTCTCCTTCATCTCCTTGCTCCCCCTTTTGCCCTTCAGGACCCGGAGGTCCTTGAGGACCTAACAGCCCAGTCAATCCCATTGGTCCTTCAGCTCCCCTCATTGAAACCTTAATTAAATTCAAAAGATATATGCATAGAATCGATTGCTATCCTTTTGTTACCATATGCTGAGACAGCATTTGCCTAAACGCTTCCACATTGCTCTCTGGACCTTTTTGATTGCCTTGTGGACTAACCTGCATTATGTTAAATGTATATTATATTACAAGAACTCTTTGCACGGTTTAAGTAAGCAACTCACAGGAATCATAAACACATGGCCAGGCATTCCAGGAATACCAGATGTACCATCCAATCCTTTCCTTCCAGCATCACCTTTTGAGCCTTGAAGTCCCATCACTCCTGGGGGACCGGGGTAACCCCGTAGCCCTGGAGGACCTCGACAAGAATTATGATATGGTGATCCAAGAGTTTCTTCGGATCCATCATTATTCTATTGTGAAATTATACAAATAAAAATGTTCTGTGTTAGGTGGAGAGAACGTCTTTCCAATTTGAAAAAATTATTTTGGATCTGGTTGTTATACGTAACATGAACTATTTGTTTCATAATTGCACTAACCGGTTGCAATGTTGTCGTCACTTGTTCATTTTCCTCAAATCCGAACCGAATTCCTCTGAATGTGGTTTGATCGATATCGAATCCGACTAAATTCTTCGTCATTTTAATGTTCGACTCAAATCTAACTCCCTGTTGGGTGTTCACTGTTGCACCCCCAATTGACTCCCCAAAGGCATCCGAAGCACCTGGCACAGTTTCTGGATTTCAAGACATATTTATCTAAAACCTTACGACGAAACTAAAGCTCTTTACCTCCTACAAGCTCAAATGCCAATCCTGGTGAAGGTATCTCAACTTGTGGGTCTCTAGATGCTAAAACTTCATTCAGACATGAAGAATATCTATTACAAAGCTCGTAGGCATCATCAGGCTTATCAGCTATTTCCAAAGTAAAGATATCACCCTAGATCATTATTTATTATTCTGCAAAATATTAGGAACTTGTGTTAGTCCTTACCTGAAAATGACCATCAGATAGAAGCTGATACCCTAAATTAATTAGCCCTTTATTATTCAACCTCGATGGAATTCCTCTGGTTAAAGCTTTGGTAATTGTTGTATGGCAATCGAAAATTAATGTTACGGAATCGCCCTTGATGCTAAAGGCGAGGCTATGCCATCTAGAACACATCACCAGTAGCAATTAGATTCATTGAAATCAATGCTACTAACTGTTCATCAACAGCTGAAACATTGAAAGTCATGTAATTTCCTTCTACTGGTAACTCTTCGTCGTCTTCATAGTATAGACCTATTTCCCGGCCTACAGTAACAGAAAGTTGTTCATCCCCTTCAGCGCTGTACAAAGTCAGAAGAGGGAAGGATTGTTCTAAAAGGTTCATTGTTATTGAAACTATAGATGAGAACAGGACATATTATCAACCTTTAGAAGGGCGGGCTATTATCAATATTGAAAAGTCAGCAGGGAAACCCTGCGGAAATAGATTTTCAGTGCTAATGGAAATTTCCTCTTTTTCCATCCATCTGTAAGCCAACTGTTGACTGTAATTGAAAAGAAATGTTTAGATTTCTGCATACAAATTGCTAACCCCAATCCTTACCCTTCAGATGTCAAATTGCTAGATATATTTTTGCAAGGCCCTTCAACTGGCTTCACCTTAATGTTTGATGCTTCATCAAGATCTGCCAGCTTCAATAAGTTATAAACACCTGAATAAGAAGTTTGTTCATCTAGAATAGAAATTGAACGGGATTAAAAGACAAAGGGTCATGATGTTGCTTTTGGAGTAACAAATTGCAGAGATTAATTCTGGGTTGAAAATTCGTTGGCAACAAATTTTAAGCGAGCTTAAAATGATATGAAAACAACCTCGCTTCCCGTAGAAATCTATAATTTGATGCTTTGCTGATACCGGTCACTTCAGAGATACGACTGGTACTGTCTCTGAGTCCTTCAGTATTCGGACAAAGATTTCCTCTTTTTGATTTAAAGTGCAAATTTTTGTTCTACGATTATCTGGTTTTTGTCAAAATTAATTAGTCTCACCAAGTTTGTCGTAGGATATGAAGAATGCCAATAATCAAAGGGAAATTCTATGGACGCAAGTTCAGTTTCCTTTGATGATTAATTACATACATACCTTTTTGACCGACCACTTGTCTCAAGTCACAAGACAAATACACAAAAATAAAAACTATTGTCCAAAGAAAAAGTGCTTCTTCATTTCTAGGCCTAGTCCGAAACACCATGTTCACTACATTGATGGGCCATAGACTAAATCTAAAATAGTCTAGTTAAATCGTAACATGTGTCTAATCGTTTTCTGTAATGGGACATTAACATATTGATAATTGACAAAGCAGAGCGCTTATGGTTCTATTGCGAGATCATCGTCGTCATAGTGCGTGTGAGGAAAAATGACCCTCATGAAGATCATGAAATTAAGAAAAGAGACAAAGTGTTCTACTGAGAATTTAAAAAGGTTTATTTCTAGATTGCTATGCACTATGAAATTAATTCACATGTTTCATAATTCACACTTCCAAGCACAACAGTAATTTTCGGAAAATTAATTCACTGAAAAATGTGAATTTAAAATGTTTTGAATTTACAGGAATTTGAATTGATAAGCAGGACAGAACTGCCTTAAGGAGACTGGTATAATGAAGAATCAAATTTTCCTGACAATAAAATTTTGAAAAGTTTCCAAAATCCACCGGAACTAACAAGAACTAAACGGGCATAATAAATAATACACCTCTTTTGATAGCAATCCCTGCAATTTAAAACCTTCTTTTCAAGGTAGGTGTAGTCCTGCTATGCTAAACTCTATATCAATTGCCCTTTTAAATCGGATAAATTAACATCTGTTATGTAAAATGTAAATTAGCTCTCTACTAAACGGTTCTATTGAAAGAACCCGTCTTTAAGCAATTATTATTATTATTAGTAACCCACATGGCTGTTCGCATGAACGCTTAGCCAATTAAGACGCTTATTTTTTGCTTAAAAGATGTCAACAAACTCGTCTGATAAATATTTTGGATTTTAAGCATTTGAATAAGAAGATTCAGTGCCGTAGGCTATCAAATATTGATTGCAAATACTATGACACCAACTCCATGTAGGCCTTTGATCCCTTGCATACATTTTTATCATCTCTGGAAGTTGAATTTCTTCGACACCTCCAAATAAAATTTTTGAAGATAGTTAGCAAATAATTGATAAAGCGCTTCTTGCACCACATCTTAGGAGCACATATGGTTGAACTCGCCAAAAATTGTCAGTCCAAAAATGAATGTTTAATTCGGCCTATTATCTATTGACATCTTATTAGACCATAATCTGTTTAACAAATCATTATATCAGAACAAATGTTTGATTCATTTCAATTAGATTTGGCAGAGGCGTAGAATTCTCGAAGCGTAAAATGACATAGTATACAAGCAATTGTCCTGCTGGCGTGACAACTAGGCCGTAATATGTTTTCAACAGCATATAATGCTCTCCTAATTATCGTAATCTTATAATTGTTTTTTTTTTAATTAAAATTCAATAGAACAAGAAAAGAAATATTATTTTGACGTGGAAAAAAGTCGAGGTAACAGTATGGTATGGTATTTGATAAAAATTTTAAATAAAATTTCACCTTTGTGCTTATTTTATATATATTATATATTAATATTTATCATTAAAAGCATCAGCTAGATCGTCATACTTCTATGGCTGAAAAATTTGAATTTTTGGATAAAAACTTTGACTTAAGTTTAAAAAAATGTCGCATCTTAATATTCTTGATATTGTGGTGAAAGTCCAGTGCGTCTAACCTGTATAAAACATTTTTCATAAGACTATCATCCACCAGCAGATGGTAGTATAAAGGGAATTTCATTGTAAATAAAAAACAATTTAGTTTGCTATATTCTATTGCACAATTCTGTATATCTAAAAAATATTTTCTTAAAATAGATACTTCTGTAGAGAGGTTGACTTTGAATTACCAGGGGGAATAGGAAATTATAAATTAATTTTAATTTGTGTTTTACAAAATATTCTATTATTAGATTATTTTACTTACAGCCCGTGCTACCCACTATGCAAAATGTATATTTGCACAGAACAACGAATAGCCATAAGTAGATACAAAAAAAATTATTTTTTCATTACTTGTAATTATGTCTACAAAACATTTTATTTTTCTTTAATGACGTCTTATAAATTCTTACATATAATAATATTAGTATTATTATATGTCAGAGAATTACTTGTATATATTAATTACTATATGGGTATTCTTACAGTTAGATACATAAATAGAAGGCAAGGGCACAGTGGAATTGCAGTCAATATTAACTTTTTTAAATTTTACATTGTTTTCTGTTGCATCATTGGTTTGTAAAGGATCTTCATCCTGATTTATGTGAATACATTCTGACGGTTCTGTACCAGGTTCTGCCTTAATTTCTAATACATTATCCACATGCCTTTTATCAATATGTGTGGTTTTTACAGTTGTCAGGTTATCTCCATCAGTATCAAGCAACAGCATTGAGGCTGAAGTTTTCCTGAAACTTAAGGCAGAATATTTTTCTGAATCTGCTAATTTTAAAAAAAGTGCAATATCCCTTCCCATGGAGGTGAATTTATTAATTCCAATGCGTTTCGACATGCACTTTCCATATTGAAAATTATAGAAAAATATGTCACTCGTAATATTTTGGGCTCGAATTTCCATGTACTTTTTGCACAATTCATAGTACTCATCAGTCACTATGAACCTCCTCACAGTTCTCGAAGCAGTTGTTGGAATAGTAACTAGATATGCATTTCTTTGTTCTTCAAAGTCTTTAACTTTCATTGCATACATTTCACTTGCTTTACATTCTCCCAAAATGCCTATGACCAAAGCAACCTTAAAGAAAAAAAAAAGTATTATTAAAAATTTGGATTAAAATTTTACCTTTGTGGCTAAATATTTATCATTAGGAGCATCGGCTAGAAATCGCCGTACTTCTAAAGCTGAAAAGGTTTTCGCCTTTTTTGGATGGAAACCTTGAGACTTCTGCTTTAAAAATTTTCGCAACTTGATGTATTTGTCTATCTTGACATTATGGTGAAAGTCTAGCGTACTGCGTAACATTGAATAACTTCTCCATAAAGAAGAAGATTTGAATTTCTCTGATAGTTGGTCAAAGTATGTCAGTAACACCGATTCAGAAAATGATTCTTCATTCTTCTGTATTCTCCACTGCATAAAAGTTTTATATGTGGCCAAATATAACTTTCGCGATTTCTGTGGCAATTGATTTAAAGGCGTTAATTTCGCCTCTTGTATCTCTGCTTCTGTACATTCGAAATCTTCATCTTCTTCTTTTACAATAGACTCTATTATCGACATTTCAATTTCACTGTTATTATTATTAACCACACTGAAGTTTTCTTTTGTATCATTCGTAAAAACTGAAAAGAATTAACTTGAACGTGAAACCATAATGGCAGCTGCCGGCAGTTTAGCGTATAGCAGTTGCCACGGCCGACGGCGTACTCCAAACTAAATATGTTCAGTGTTGCCAGATGAATATTTTATTTTCTTCAACAGTAAAAAAGAGAGTAAGGAACAGTGTCAAGATAAATAAACCATCACAAAGTATGATAAATATATATCTTAAAATAGTTAAAGATCTATCTTCGTCAAACAAACATATCTATTTCAGAAACTGAATATACAAGAAAACTGAATAAAAATAAATCGTTCAATAGATACGGAGTTTTCTGGCAACAATCTCATTTAACCATTCTCTTAGGAATGCCATAACAGTGCCATTCTATTAAGAATTACACTATTGTAGATAAATGCCATACACAATTTGACAAATTCATTTGACTGTAATGCTAAGAACGCTACAATTATTATTAACCTGGCTCTATACGAATTTATAATAAAACACGGGTCAAAGGTAAAAACAATAGAAACTCTTGTTAAAATAGCAGATCTGACAACATTGTATTTATTAACGGAACGCATGGGCTCCCTGCTCAGTCTGATGCAATGATAATGTAAACTGTTGGTCAATTGACATAAAACAGGCCTATTATGCAGGGTGTTAATTGAGTATATAAATAGATTTCTAGGGGTGAATCTTTGAAGATAAAAAGTTCATATTAAGATGGACCCATCACGACTATATTCTCGAGATACAGGGTGATCAAATAAAAATTTTAATTTGATTTATTGTACATTTTTGAACATTTTATTATTTGTTAAAAAACATTTTCAATTTTTGAAAATTTGTCGTTGATATAATTTACATTAGTGTGATTATACCTGTAAATTAATCTAAGAATAAGCCTATCATCTCTCATTATATTTTGGTCTCGTTATCGTAATCCCAAATTTGCCTCTAAAGGAGGTTCTATGCTTTTTACTTGTCCAGCAGTTTATATTTCTATCGACCGTGTTCCGTTTGAATAGCGAACGATTACGACTGAGCGGGAGTAATGCGCTTCTTTTCTCATTTGTTTAGTCTCAAGTGAATAATCAGTATCACGTGTTTGCAGCTTGCTATTCTGATATAATTATTGACCGCATTCCATATTATTATGTTAAGGGCGTGGACTATGGCCAACCGATAATTTTAACTCACAGTTAGGAGATGTTATACATACAACTAAGGGGTTGTTGCATAATGATGTCCGAGACGACCACCAAATTTGATTTATTATCACAAATTACATGAAGGATTTGATGAACAGACCCAGTTTATTGGTGTAAGCGCCTATTAATAATATCAAACTGTAAAGGAAAGAAGATGCAAATAGAGGGTATCCATTGAAAAAAAACCTCAAATAAGTGTTGAAATATGAGAGAAATGTTTTGGATAAATTCATCAGATGGTACTTATTTATTAAATGTTTGATGGTAAATTAAAAATGGCCTAATCAGCGCCTTAAGTTTACAGTTCACCGCCTTCTGTGAGTTTTTTTTATGATCACCCATTACGTTCACAAAATAAATTAAGTGATATATCCAAATATTTTTTCTGCGCCTGCTTTGAAAAGACATAAACAAAAACACCATTAACATAACTTATTTATATAATTAACTGATCTTTACATATTAATTTAGTATAATTGTCAAGAAATCCCATGTTGAATCCTCACAGAAGACACTTTGTGATGCTATGAAAGTCCTTGCTGAAACGTTACGGAATTTTGCCATCATATAGATATGAAACTTTTAAATGGTGGTAAAGACAGAGTCTTCAGTATGTGTTTAGGCTGACGAAAGTTAATAACTAACTAACAGATAAAATTTTTTTTCTAAAATGAAGTCAAAGATTAATCATCATTCGATGTAAGATTGCTATATGAAAAACCTCCGTAATTAACAGACGCCGAATGATGGTCACGATAGACTGTAAAGTACTTCACATTCACTTTAGGAGGGCATGGGAAAACTACTCTTGAATGAAGGTGAAAATTCGTTGATTTAATTATATGTTGTTTTTAAAATGATCGATTAGTTTCAAAAATATTAATGTCACGTACACTTATTCTATACTTTAGATTATGCATGCATAATTAAACACTATTGTTAACTGAAATTGTGGTAATCTCTTATTAATTTTTTTTTAATGAGTACTACCTAATTTGACCAATGACGCTAGATATACTGACGCGAAGCATTTGACCTTACCGATATATTTTTTTATCATTAACATAGTTCAAACCATTAAATGCAAAATAAAAAGATTTGATATCCCTTTTATCACCACACGCCATACATCTTATCCCAATTGGCGGTAATAATCATTATAAACGATTTCCGTAGATTTTATAGCGTTAAATCCATGTTTATGTTTATTTTTTCAGTTGTGTTCAATTTGTACGGATATATGCAGGAATTTGGAATTGAATTGTAATTTCCTAAAGAAAATACAAAAAAGTCGAAGGACAGAAAAGTTGTATTTTTAGTCGCTCTATTTGAAATAGTTATGATGAATGATGCAAAAATCTACGGGATGTTATGATTTTACGGGCATCATTAGTTTTTTGTGTGAAATTCCGACAAACTTTTTCCGTGAGCACGTCACTGAAATTTCTGTACGTGGGAAAACAATAATAAGATATATTTTTTTAACTTTGACACCCTGTATTTTGAAGATTAAGCGTTTCCGTTTATAGAGACTTTTTCATATCTTAATTCGAGAAATCTCCCCTTAAATTTGCACTGTATGTGTAGGAAACACCCTGTTAGTGCTCAGTTGATATCGGATACACCTTGGATTCCTAGAAAGAACAGATACTACATAGTGTCTCCGTTGCCGAAATATTAATTAATGTTCTTATTTTTGGGGATTTTTTCGAAAAGGTGCACAAATGTAAAAAAAGTGAATCAAAATTAATGCTTTTATACTGAAGGACAATGGAATTTCCTTTAAAACGATGGTACCATATTTCTAGTACATATGTATATGTAAGATTTTATATGGTCATAAAAATGAAACAACACAAGTTTCTGAAACACTCCTTTACTTCTCAAGAACCAAGTCCAGAATTAATCCCGATACACTCATCTTAACCACCCCCAAGCGCATCCCCTTTTTTAAAGAGAACTAATAAGCGACATTCCAACCTTTTTCCTTCGGTTACCTAACCCGTCATCATTTTTCTCTCTCCTATGTTAAAAGAATTGATAAACAACCTCTATGGTTTTCTCGCGTTTATCTTAGATGAAATTTACAACCAATCCCTCAATCGTTTTTAGATAATATTACTTAATGGTCTTAACATAAATAAGAAATGGTTACATATGTATGTGTAAATACCTAAATCACTATATTTCAGAAATAAGTGCAGTTTTGCGTATGGTCTCTTCGCATAGGAATATTTTGGCATTTTTGCCGAAGGCTGACTTGGACCGCCATATGGAGGAAAAAAACTGAGCACTTATGGGACTGCGAAGAAGTGCTACGAATCAAACATCGCTGGACCAACTTAAAAATGTTGATCGCGCTACGACACCGATCTCAAGGTGAAAAGTTTAAATCGATGCCTCCAGGTTTTTCTACCTCCCCCTGAAGTAATATCTTACGGCGGTTCGGGGAAGATCAAGGGTGAAGAGAGGAGGGTTTTAATGGGTAGGCGTCCCCTTCAGGGATAAATTGCACATAACCCGGTTGCTAGGCTACCACACTGGGTGCCTTTGGAAGGTTTCCCTCTATAAAAAAAAGATTCTTCTACCTAAATCGTCATTTTTCAGTGATAAATATTGATTTATGCAGGGTGATTCATTGGGAATGGGACACGGCGAAACCCGAGATAGAGGACACCAAAATATGACGATTGGACGCAACATGCCTTATTTCAATGTTGCGCGTTTCAGAGTTACAGGGTGTTAAAAGTTAAAATTTTATTTTAAAATTCTTTAATAACTTTTTGTGTTTTCATAGCATCAACACCAAAATCGGTGTACTTAGGTTTTGTAAGATGCCAAATAAGGATTTTGATCTAATTTTTACGAAATTTCTAGAGGGCGCTAGTTACAACCCACCGCTTCGGTATATTTGGTCATATTTTTTTATGAGTGCAACTAAGGTCAAATTTTATTCAATATATTGAAAGAGCCTCTATTTTTACGCAAAAAAGTATTCTTGTTCAATCCCAATATCTCTCTTCGTTTACGAGATTTTTACCTATAAGTTAATTCGTGTCGTTCCATTTCAACTCGGTTTTATTAATTTTCAAATAAATATTTTGCTGCATTAAACAAATGAAAAGCCATTAACAAATGAAAAATAAGTTTTATTTAAGCAGCTGTTCAAAATGACCACCTTCCACCTCAATGCATTTTATTAACCTTTTTGTCAAAGATCTTTTTATTCTAAATTGCATATCGACGTTATTCTTGATTTCATCAGCTGCTTGTTGAATGTTTTGGCATAATTTTTCGCGAGTATTAATTGTCCCTTTGTATACAATTGCTTTCATACTTGACCATATTGAGAAGTCCAATGAGTTGAGGTCTGGACTTCTCGCAGGCCATGGAAATTCACTTCCACGACCGATCCATCGATGTGGAAAAACATTGTTCAAATGTTGACGCACTTGGAGAGAAAAATGTGGAGCCGCTCCGTCTTGCATGAACCACATATTTTGACGTAAATATAATGGAACATCTTCGAGAAGTTCGTTAAGTTGTCCTTGCAAAAAATTTAAACACCGAAGGCCATTTAAATTGGCTGGAAGGTCGAAAGGACCAATAAAAAAGTCACCTATTACACCACACCAAATGTTTATCTTAAATTCGTGTTGGAAATGTGTTTCTCGTACAGCATTTGGATTCTCAGAATCCTATAAATGACTATTTTTCCAGTTGAAAATTCCACGGCGTGTGAAAGTTGCCTCGTCAGTAAATAAAATTTTGTTCGAAAAATTTGAATCTTCGTTTTGTTTCTCTTGCAAAAATCGAGCAAATCTTAAGCGAGCAGAACGGTCTTTAGCAAGCAAATTTTGAACAGGTGTTAAATGATATGGATGGAATTTTTCTTTATGTAAAATTCTCCAGACAGACGATTGACTCATTCCCATCGTTGCACTTAACCAGCGTGTACTTAATGTTTTATTTTCAGCAATTCGTACTAAAACTTCCTCTTCCTGTTCAACCGGGATAGTCCTTCGAGCATCATTGTTTTGGCTTTGAGGGCGAAAAGAGCCTGTTTCTCCCAAACGATTGTACAGGTTTCTGAATAATTTATGATTGAGTTGTTGTCGGTTGAGATATAATTCAAAATAACTACGTGCTGCAGCACGACCGTTAAAATGCATTTGAGCAAAAACACAAATCATATCGCGCATCTCACTAAAGGAAAAGTCATTATGCCTTGGCATTTTTACATTTAAATTACTATTTTTTACTTAAAAAGAGCAAATGACAAGAAAAAAGTCTAATTACTTTAACGAGTTAAAGTAACAATGGCTAAGTAATGCGTTGCTATACAAGTGAATCACAGCCACCTCCGTTTTTGAGGATGGCATGACACGAATTAGCTTATAGGTAAAAATCTCGTAAACGAAGAGAGATATCGGGATTGAACAAGAATACCTTTTTTGCGGAAAAATAGAGGCTCTTTCAATATATTGAATAAAATTTGACCTTAGTTGCACTCATAAAAAAATATAACCAAATATACCGAAGCGGTGGGTTGTAACTAGCGCCCTCTAGAAATTTCGTAAAAATTAGATCAAAATCCTTATTTGGCATCTTACAAAACCTAAGTACACCGATTTTGGTGTTGATGCTATGAAAACACAAAAAGTTATTAAGGAATTTTAAAATAAAATTTTAACTTTTAACACCCTGTAACTCTGAAACGCGCAACATTGATATAAGGCATGTTGCGTCCAATCGTCATATTTTAGTGGCCCCTATCTCGGGTTTCGCCATGTCCCATTCCCAATGAATCACCCTGTATATTGAATGTAAACATTGGGACTATTTTGGAATTTTTGCCGAAGGCGGCTTTGAAATGTCATGACGACCGTAAACAAACAATTGTGAATCATTTGAGCATCGCATCGAAAGGTTCTCGGCTTCGTTAAAAATGATGGTCGAGCGGGATTTTCGGAGCATCAGAACTTGCGAAGATATTCAAGTTATCGATGACGTGATCCGGCTTGAAAAACCACAAACGATGTTGCCGGAATTCGAGAATTTACAAAACGGCCCTCCAAATTTCTATCACCTGGATATTCATATGTGGACCTCCCTGAATTCGCTTCCTCAGAGACGCAATTTCGTGCAGAAAACCCTTTCTGACTATAATTAAGCTTTACTGGTACCTGGCGATGATGTGCCCGATAAAAGTAGTGTTGAGAAAAACAAGTTGTTTCTGCTAATGATAAAGCAAAGCGAGCAATAAATCTTTTTCTAGAATGGTGCTACCCAGGTACCTAAAAAAGCATGTCTGCTCTCACACTTAAACATAAACCAACATAAAAAAACGTTCTATAACGAATGTCAATGTTGTCACGACGACTTGAGACTCATCTGCTTATCTACACAAACTCTAACAGGAACTAGGTGTCTCTTGGTTCAAAAGCCCGCGAGACGCGTGTAAAATATACTTTAATAGAATTTCCTACTTATTTCAGATTTATGTCTGAACTCTCCTTCTTCAATGCTTCACGATTACCATTTCAATTCAGCATATGCATTCTTCGAATTTGTAGTCTATGGGAACCTTTTCTGGTTAATACTTCGTTAATCATCAGGCATACGTTTGATGCCAAGGGGTTTATTACGCTCAATGCTTCCTGCTTCTTCAAAAAACTTTGCATTTACGTAGATGCCACCAAATCTCTGTAAATGAGTCGCAAGGGTGAGTTAAGTGAGTTTTTAAATGTTTTGTTTATATATACAATATACTATCTACTCCTCAGCTCTGATCTTGCTATATTTCTGTGTCTCTTATAGGAGGTTTATTGTGAATGGGTCTTTAAAACGTTTAAAACTATTATACTATTTATTTTTTTATGTGCATCATACAAGCTGTTTTAATTAACTGATTTTTTCATTCCCTATGCTCCCCTGGGCAGATTGGGAGCTTTTAAACCGAATATCTATGCTTCAGTAAACTCAACTAGCAGCGTAATACAATTTTTCACTAAAGCATGCCATCATATCTCGTGCATTAAAAATATGTTATTACTTTTGATGCATATTCTCATTCAAGTTAGTACTTGACTAATAATTATTATAATTCACTGTCGCCAAATAGCTCCAAGGTGAAAGAGACAAGTATAGACGATTCCGAAATCGACATGCAGTACTATATTCTACGGTTATATTTTCTTCGACGTGGTATAAGATCTAGCCTGGTACAAGGCAGCAAGTTGCCTGGGTAGTACAATCTTGTGGTAGGGGCCGCTTGGTCATGTTCAAGTACTAAAAAACGCTAGTGTATATTTTCATTTATCTTGCGTCCTGCAGTACTTAATACCATTTATATTAGGACTTAAACCAGCAGAATTTTTTGGTGAGTTGTTAGTAAATTTTAACTGTTGAGCTATTGTGCATTGGTAGTGTGAATGTGCGTTAAATGTTCACGGTGAGAGAGTACCGTATTATCTAAAGTATAAGTATTGTTTTTAACTGTTTTCCTTTTCACCATCTACATATTTATCAGGTTGAAGCGACTCCTGTTTAGACAATAGATACACGTAATAAAAACAATTCCATCATACATTTATTATTATATTGTATTCAGGTAAATATGGGAGTATTTTTAATTATTCTTAATACATCATATTACCATTAAGAAGATTAACTGTTTCTCAATGTTTTTAATTTTATGATGACGTAGGTAAAACACGTTCCTATATTAGTTTATGTGTGTGTATAACGTACTATAAGAAAACTGTCTGTTTACGCAATTATTTGAACATGACATTATTTGTTTTGAAGCAACTACGTGCGAATGTTTGCCCATTTGAAACCGGCACGAAAGGCTATGTACCTTCAAGTACAGTTAAATATTACCTTTGTGCGGTTGTACAGGGTGTTTCAGAAACATATTGCGAAATTTTTGGAGGTTATAAAAGACGATAAGTTAAGTCATTTTGTCTTATCAGCATATATCCGAAAATGAGTCGTTAAGGCACTACACAAAAAATATTGTTAAAAAAGTTAAAGAAGTTAGGAACGCACGCTTTCGTGTTTACGACTTTTTGTATTTTTGACTTCTAAGGTATTTATTAGAAAAGAAAAACAATAAAGTGTTGCAACAGTTGTTCAAAATTGCGGCCACCAGCTTGCTGATGTGCGGTCATACGCCGAACCATTGATTGACGAACTCGAAAAAGAACATTTGGATCTTCCATAACACATAGTAACTTGCAACTAAAAAAATTCTTGACTTTAAGTATCACTTTACAATAACAACTAGTAGAAATTTGACAAATTGTAAATAAACAAGTAAATGAAATACGAAAACGTACATTCTTTAACGATTTTAACATTTTTAGTGTCTTAACGACCCATTTCCAGATATATGTTTATAAGGCAAAATGACTCAACTTATCGCCCTTCTCTATAACCTCCTAAAGTTTGGCAACATGATTCTGAGACACTCTGTATAAGAGAAACACTTTAAAATTAGGTGCGTTTAAAAGTGTCCGGATTGTCAATATAATAAACATGATAAAATATAGTATATAAAATAAAATATAAAAAATATAATAAAACGAAATTGCTTTCATAAGTGGAGACTGCTTCCTTATACATGTTTTTGATGGCATTGTCGATAATACAGAATAGTTGCTTACAGTATGCTGATATTACGTAAATGTTTTAAGATTAATTTCTAATCTTTTTCGAATCTTATCAGTAATTGCGAGACATATGCACTGGATAGTTATTATCTCAAAGAGGAAGTTATACACAGTGAGCCAAAAAAGTTTATACTTCATTTCCTTCCGCATTTTTCTTATTTCTCTTTCTCTCTCTCTTTTTTCACAGATTCACATCCTGAATTTGTGACATACTATTATGAAACACCCTGTATATTTTCCAAAATTACAGGAAATGTTCAGTGATTGGATTCTTGATAAGTCATATAAGATAATAATAAAAAACTCTATTTATTACTTCTATTGTACATCTCTGACCTCTCTATATGTAGGCTCAAAAAAACTGCAAGTAAAATGTATTTTAGCTTTGTCCCTAATTTAATGTACGGTAATTCCATGCCAATCATTTTAATTCACATACTTCGTCTTATATTCATTATTTACGAATCAGCCTTTTTTTATTCAAAACGAAGTTAATTATGTGTTTTTCTAAAAATATCTATAAATGTGTTTTAATTGTATGTAAAATTGTTGAAGGTAAAAAGGATACGGTAGACACTAACTAATCAAATCACTTATACTTACTTTCCCTGAATAAAACACAGACGACATTCTAACAATAACTGTAGTAAATCCACCAAATGCGCCGACCATACATAAATCACATCGGAGCAAGAATATGGACATACAATAAGGTCTCAAATCTCTGCCATGCACACCTTAAGTCACAAATTTGTTACAATTTAATTTTTATGGGCATCAAGACAGTCTTATCGTCATCATCAATACAATTGTTGTATTTTTTATGAACATGTGATTCGGTCATTTCCTACTTTCGAATATGGGTAATCACGGGACACCTTGTATATGTACAAGAAGGCCTTTAAAGTGCAGCTCAAGGGCTTTAAAAGCCTCATATACACGAATATTATATAGTAATTTTCGTTATAAGTGCATTCATTTTACAACCACATAATTAACGCTTATAGAGTGGAGGAATGTTGTTAAATGAGTTTGTCAAAGGGCGATTCAGTAGACATTTGCTTCCTCAAAATGGTACGACCTTCTTTCGACGTTCTATTTAAAGTTTCAAAACAAAAAATAGTATGTTAATTTGATGGACCAAACGCTTACTATTCGCGAGCAGAAATGTCCCAAAATGTTTATAAATACGGGTGTCATCCATGCGCGCATGCTTGACAAGACCGCAAATTAATTATTAAAAACAATTTAATTATTTCACCAGCATCTATCTCTGAGGATTATTAAACGTATTTTATGGCAATATTTCGGAATAAAGATGACGCATCTTTTTATTTTCAAATTTCATTTAATTGAGATTTATTTCCGTGTCGCGCGATCATTTTGTATTCGACACTATTTTTGACTATTTTTTTTCAAAAATAACTAATTAACTATTTATCGAAACACGCGAAAGGGGAAATTGTCCCGTTTCGTTTGAAAGTCCAATTTTTTTGTAATCAATGACGTACATTGATTTTAAAATGGAAAATGTGTCCCCAGTGATACGTTGAAATGTCGATTACCGTTTTTAATCATTTACTGCTTTATTGTTTTTCTATAAACAATAGGTAAATGACTATGGAAAATGAAAATAAATCGAACAAATCATAATAAATCAATTTTAATTCTTGTACGTTCCAAAAAGCGCTACGTTAAAAAATAACCAGTTAAAAAATAGCCAGAGTTTTCTCTCTCTATACCCTTCCTAGTTCTATCTCTTTCACACATGTGTATAACGGTCACAAGTTTGTTGATATTAGTCCGTCTGTAACTATAGCTCTATGGCCCTGTCGTTTTAACCTCACCTGATTTCTTCAATTCTCTTTTTACCTTCGATTTTTAAGATCTTCCAGGTGGTTGTTATTTATTATTAATTAAAAAACTGGCCTTACTCGTATCCTTTTTAAGACCCATGCAATCTTATTAAATTTTCTAAAATAGTCTTACAGTAGGCGTAGCCACGCATTTTACAGGCGGGGGGCTTCAGGGCGCTACCCATAAAAAATAACTGGCCTTATTAAGAATTATTTTAAGGAAAAATTCAATATCATTAGGGGCCAATGAAAAATACCCCCCCGCAAAATACTTGCATGTTTATGATACAAAACTTTATACTTCGCACACAATACATATTCCTTGTCAGCATATTACATTAATGACAGCTATCTCTGTTTCAGAAACTCTATAATCACCTTAAGAATTATTCTGAAATATCTCCTCATAAAGAGCCCTTGCAATAACTTCGAATATGGGGAATGTGAAACAATTTTACTCAGGTAAGAATATCTTCATTACTGGCGCCACAGGCTTTGTGGGAGTTTGCCTTTTGGAGAAAATATTGAGAACCATTCCTGATCATGGTGACATTTACTTACTTATGAGGCCAAAGTTTGGTAAAGAAATTTCTGAACGTCTTGAGGAACTGCAGAAAAACTCTGTATTTATCACTCTCTTGAAAGAGCAGCCTGCTGCAAAGGTAAATAGAATCCAAACCCTTTAAAAAGAACACCGTTAATATTGAATATTTAGCTAGTCTTAAATCTAGAAATAGTACATATGATATGTTCTTTTTTGTAGTTATTTGAAAAAGTAAAACCTATAGCTGGAGATGTAGGTCAAGAAAACTTGGGATTATCTGATATGGACAGAAATATTTTAGTTCAAAATGCCAATATTATATTTCACTCCGCTGCCAGTTTAGATTTTGGAGATACTTTCCAGACCAGCATTAACATAAATTTGTTAGGTAAATAGTGCTAACATTAACATAATTCTAGCATGAATTCCCATAGCTTGCTTCACTAAACCTTTTAACTCAATATCTCAGTATAAGTAGCTTTTTAATTATAATCACTCTTAATTTTCTTCAGAAATTCTGATTTCCCATATGTGTAATTAATAAAGTATATTACTTTTTAGGTACCAGAAGAGTTACTGAATTAGCTAAGCAGTGCTCCAACTTAAAAGCTCTTATCCATGTCAGTAGTGCATATGTAAATGCATTTAAGTTGGAAGTTGATGAAGTATGTTTTCCATTTTGTTCAGTCTTCAAAGGCATTATTTCCATTATTTTTTTTTGGAAACATGCAGATTTTATACCCTCTAACAAAAGATCCAGAGGAGTTAATAGATTTGATATCCAAATTGAGCCCTGAAGAAATAGAGAGCAAGACCCATGAAATACTGGGCGACCACCCAAATAGCTACACAATTACCAAGCACATGGCAGAGCATGAAATCAAGAAATGTGAGAATTTATTTCCATGTGTCATTGTCAGGCCTTCCATGAGTAAGTGGAGTGATCAAAGAATATATCAGATCTTTGTATGGTTTAAGTTTAAAATGTTTAGTTGTTGGAGCGTGGAAAGAACCAGTATCAGGATGGACAGTAAGCAAAAATGGTCCTCAAGGGTTTATCATGGGAGCTTCCAAAGGGGTAATCAGAAGACTGCCTGTGGCTAAAGAGTTGGTGTATGACTATATTCCAGTTGATATTGTGGTGAATAATTTGTTGGTTGCCGGTTGTTATGTAGGTAAGATTGTTTGAGGAGTACTGTTTTGTTATCAATAAAACTGTAGATATAGGAATACATTTGAGTAATGGTATATGTTTGATCCAAATCTGCTATCACCTCAAATGGCCTTATTGTACTTTGACTTTGATTGTATAATAATGGCCTATTTATTTGTTATGGCAGCAATTACCAATTCCAAACGACTGGAAATCTATCATTGCACGTCAAGTACTAGGAACCCGTTCAGATGGAACGCTATCGAGAAGTCGATTAACTGCTATTTACATAAATACCCATTAATATCAGCAGTTTGGTACCCCAACCTAAAACTTGTAAATTGCATCACGTATTACAAGATTTCGGCTTTCTTTGTTCATATTTTACCAGCCATCCTATTGGATACCGTTGCTTTGGTGACTGGCGGAAGACCCATGTGAGTTATCTAAAAGTCAGACATGTCAGTATGACTAAATGTACTCTTCTTATTAGATTGATGAAGTTGCACAGGAACGTAAATCGCTCCCTCAAGCGTTTGTCCAAATTCATATTCACAGAATGGATGTTTTCGGCGAAAAAAACGGAAACACTCCAAAAATTCCTTAAGGACGACGAGCAGGACGTTTACAATTTGGATATATCAAATCTTATATGGCCAGTATATTTCAACGATCTGACTTTAGGCGCTAGAATATACTTGAGCAAAGATTCTGAAAAAACTCTTGGTACTGCTAGACGGAAGGACAAAATGTAAGTAAAAACCTTGATTTAGACACATTCAATTGGGACAACATTCAGGATACGTGTTCAATTGATATTTTTTCAGCTTGTTTGTTGCTCATACAATATTGAAAATTGGCGTGGTGGTTTTAATATGGTACCTGCTTTCAAGTCTTCTAGGCTTTAGAATGCTCCGTTCTTGGCCGTTCCTTATTCCACTAGGAATAGCTTACCTAGCTGTCGTTTAAAATATTTCAGTTGCATTTAATAATAAAGTAATTTAACTAAAGTTTACACTTTATGTTTAGTATTGCTTAGCGTCTTGTTACTAAGTTCAATATTAAGTTGTTTGGATCAAATTTTTGCATTTACTTTAAGTCTACTCAGATTCCAAAAGTGATGAAACGAGGCAACTCCAATCATTTTGTAATAAGGCTTAGACTTTGTTTAATGTGTTTTTGATGGTAATAGATTTCGACATTGTGCCTTTTTCACACATCATAAAGTTTAGTATTATTTCAAAAGCAGATACTCTATGATTTATTATATTAATATTGTAATTTACAAGAAATACTGTTAGTATAGTTGTAATTTTTACGGATTTAATATGCCAATATGCGTGGTGTGACTGGTATCCAAAATATGTTATTTTCAGAATATGTTGCTTAATAAATAATATATTACGCCAAGTGTCTTTTCCGGAATTGCCTTTTGCCTATTTATTTTTGAACACTGATGGATTTTGTTGAGCTTAAAGTAAACAATTATTTCAAGTACAAATATGACTAATTTGACGGGTGCTCAATTTTTTTAAAAATCAGATTTGTACATATGAATCGCAGAAACGACTGTTAAGTGTATATACATAATGTTTCCTAATTATATGTCATTCAAGAGAGTGAATCTATACGTGATTTAAAATAAAAAAGTTCAAATAAATATTTGTTCACAAAAGCATCTTCAGCTAATAACAAATAATTTAAGAAAACTGACTTTAAAAGTATATATATATGTCTACCATATCGACAAAAAAAAGATTCTTGACAACAATGGTTTTTCTTATTTATATGGTAGATATAAACGAATAGTAAGATTCTTTGCCTTGCCATTAGTTTTCCTTCAATTTTACTGAGGCTTCCACATGATCTATGTTGAATTTTAAAATAAGAAATTCATTAGAATGCGATTGGCATACCATTAACAATTCCCTTCAATTTTGTCCATAAATTAGACTGGTTTTTAAATTCTCGCATAGAACTTCTTAAAAAAGTGAGATTTATTTCGTTACAAGCGTTGCATATTTGCTGTTTAAATTCTTCCACATTTTAAATTTGAACGTTATTGTAAATCTTAGATTTAAGGTAGCCTCAAAGAAAGAAATTCTTGGTAAAGAGGCCTGGAGACCTGGGTGCCCATAAAATTTCTCCAAACCGTCCATTTGAAACCACGAATTTTTAATATTTAAATTTGCAATTTCTGACAAAATTTGATTTCGAAGAAAATCTAAAAATTTAGTTGCATTGTTGAATAAAAATTTGTCCAACATTACCAATTATGCCGACGTCAACCCTCGAATTATTTTGTGCGTCCTTATTTTTATCAATACTTAAGAAATAATAAAAAATGTTGATGTAACGAGATACAGCAGAATCAACATAAGTTCTTATCTATAATTTTGAGATTTTACGCAAACATTTAAGGAGAAGGATGTTTCATCAATAGAACAAATTTTTATTAAAATATCCCCATTTTCATTGAATAAGTTTTGTACGCTTTCGCAAAAATCTGTTCTTCTAATTTTATCTTCTTCGTATAATAACTGATGATTAAAATATTTGTGAACTTTGTATTTGATCTCCTTTTAGATTTTACGTACAGAAGATTTTGAAATTGCAAAATATTCAGCTACCTGTGTCAAAGATGCGATATGATTTTCTTCCACAAAACATAAAATATTCAGCTTTATTACTTCAGTAAGGACATGTGAGATTTTTTATGTGAATGAACTACACAACCTTTCGAGCTAAGCGATTTTACATACGATTACAATATAGTAAATGGTTTCTATGACAGATATAAGTTTTCCTGGACATTTTGTTGCGAATAAATCCGGTATATTTCCGAAACTATTGCCGCTTTGGTATAAATTGAGTTTTTTCTCTATTTTTCTTCTTTATAATACATAACTTTTAAAAATTTCGGAAATTGTTAACAGAACACTGACTATGACATTTTAAACATTCGCAGTGTAATGTTGGTTGTTTGCATTCCAATGCATTGAGGTGTATTTTTTTTTAATTGAACATGCCATGTTCAGAGATAAAAACCTCCCGGTATATCCTAGATACAAAAAACCGGCTTAGGATAGGCTGACTAGGTTGCTTTTTTGGTACCTCCGAGGCCTTTTTCGGAAGGGGACAAATGTGTTAGTTACTAGAGAAGTTAGAAAATAATAGCAAAATGTTTAGTTACAATTGTTTCGTCAAAGTACAAGTGTATACTTTTAACAAGTAAATTTTCACAATTTTACTAGAAAACCTGCTTGCGAACTACTAATAATTCACTTGTTGATAAGAAGTTTGTATCTTAGACTTAGGCGAACTGAAAATTTCTTAAAGGGAATGTAATGTGTCTTACAATAGTCGGAATTTAAACAAAACCTAAAGTGATTTCTAGCAAGTAGTAGCTCAAAACAAGAAAAAAATACTGCTTCTGGCGTTTGACCGACAAGACTTGTACTGTTGCGATGTATGTAGGTCCCAGGTTATCTGCAGTGCAATTATCAGTCCTGCGTACAATTATCGATAATTAGAAAGCAATTATCGCGGTAATTTCTCAGCAATTTATTACATTTATAACATAATTACATCTTGTTTTCAATAATTATATTCTAATGGAAGTTAAATAACAAGTCGTTTAGGACACTTTTGGTGACCTGGGTCACCACTGGTGACAAAGATAAAAAAATTATAGTTCAGATGAATACTTACAATTGTATTCATATAAATAAAATATTAAGTGAGAAAACTAGAGTAGGTATCGCTTACATCGTTTTACAATGTATTTAGTTTATTTCGGATCGTTCAAAGAGCTGTTTTCATAGTCTCCAGATAATATCTCGCTCATACCACATCTACCAATTATCAGCGTTTACTTCGTAAAATTTTCAATAGGAATATTTCGTCGTCACCCCTTCACATCTTGAAGCAATCTTAGAATTGATGCGATATAGATTTGGGGATAATGCACTAAACCAAGCTCCCAAGTACCAGCTGCTTCGGGAGCCATGCCCTTTTCAGGACATGTAGTTTTTGAAATCCATGGAAGAAATACGTCCATTACGGCCCCTGAAAGGGAGAACGGAGAGGTATTTCATTCATTTTGCATCAAGATTAGTCCTGGAAATTTGTACTTGGATAGTGGTAGTGGGGTTAAATGGAACATGGACAAGAAGTGATGCCGTTACCTCACTGAATGTACTGAAAATAATTAAAAACCTGAAAATAAAAATTTTAATAGAGTTAGTATTCAGAGCTAATCCTGAAGTGGATCTTTTTGCCAAATACAATATGGAAAAATTATTCAATTTCACAGCTTTCTGTATTCACCGCAGATACAGGATACCAGGCATTGCGAAAGAGTTTATTCGTAGAAGCTGTGGCTTGGATTTAAGGTAAAGAAATCGCAGTGTTGATGTAAAAATAACTTAAACAGAAGTTTTCATTACTTTAATCATAAAAGAATAATTCCTATACCAGGTGTCACAGGAATTACTTACCACACGAGTTTTAAGGGTAAAATTTGGGCTCCACAAATTGCACGGATGGGTGTCTAATTTTCACGCCCGGTTCCATCGGAGCGAAGATTAACTATCTTTTCTAAACTATAAAACCCTGTATATTTTTAAGGCTTGAAAACACACCGTATATTTGTTCCATCCGAGATACAGAGCCACGATATGAGATATTTATGAGAAATTATGAATTATATTACAATTTTCAACTAATCTGTAATATGTTCAGAGAGTGTCAGATGGAACACCATTAACTACTTTGTTTAAAACACCGCTACAGCCTTGAAATTCATCGTGGACAAAGCTGTAAAATGCATATAGGGATTTTGTAGGCGACCAAGACTAAACAGTCGACAACATTCCTCCACCTCACACTGAACATCAACTCTTGAGTAAAGTGTTATAGTTTCGATTATATGCTAGAATTTCATTCAGTATCTGTTGATCCTATATGAGAAATTAAATTAATATCAACTATAACCGCAGTAATAGAGCGCATTTGGTCTAGTAGCGACAGCTCTAGATGGCAACGCATGGGTACCATGCCAAAATTTCGCATCAGAACTATGAGGCTGCAAATGCAAATTATTTTAGTTGTTCAAAGCTTTTGGAAGCCGTTGGATTGTCTCTAATTCTGCAGGTGTCTCCTTTAAACGTCCCCAAAGAGTTCGATTTCGGAACTGCAGAAAAGGAAAAATCATACACTTGTAAATGCACCTCCACTAATGATATTCGACCTTTAATTCCCAAAAACCATGTGACATCACTATTAATCTTTCTGGTACACTTTGTAGCACTCGTTGAACATCAATTACAGTCGGGACATAGAACATCAATTTGGGAAACATCCAACGCGTAAAAAAACTGAAATTTACATAGGTAAATGTGCGATTGAACGATGGCTAATTATGGGGGCATATAATTAATTAAAATTTAATTACTGAATATAGTCCATAAGGTCCAACAGTTTTTCATGCGAAACTAGTTCGTTTTAAGCTTATACGGTAATATCGCTTATCTAGTTTAGTGTAAGGTTTAGCCCAGCTGGCCCAGTACATCCTGTGATAGTATCGTTTTCCTTGGAGTAAACGGTAAGGAAGCCCGGACTTAATTTAGCCGGTTAATCCAAGTTGATGCAATTAATTAACAATTGTGAGACAATCGCTTTAAATCCGGTTTTCCAGGATTTCTAATTCGATTTTTGCACTATTTCACCCTAAAAACATCACTCGTTTACTTCTTAACTCGACAAAAAGTACATAGTTCCCTTAATTGTAATTTAAGTAACAAAGATAGGAGCTATAAACAATAGTGGTTTACGGTACTATATCCGATCGTTACCTGGGAGTGGTACTCTCTAATAAAAATTAATTCGTTACTTCTTTGCCCTTGCATTTCGATTTTCACAGTTAGCTCGGTTTATGCGGTTCTCGCAATTCGTTAGTAACAACGAAAAAACGAATGTTTATTGTCGTTTATAGAAAATTTGCAAAAGGCATTTAGGTAGGTAAACGAGCTTTTATTGCACATTTGGAGGAATGAGCGCATCACACTTATAGGGCCAGTTTACCGACATTTTGCTAAAAGTTAGCAGTGGAATGAACCATTCTTTCTATAGACAAATCTTCCTAAACAGCTTCTATTATCTCCCTAGGGCATTAATCTTTAAAATGGCCGAGGCGAGGATAGAATACAACTTCACAGCAGAAGATCTGGTGAAGGCCAACCGGACCACCAGCTACAACATAGACGGGCTGCGAGAGTGGTTGGACCTTATGCCGACCATACCTCATATGTCGGACGAACAGATTGCCATATTTCTCATAGCCTGCAAAAATGATACTGAAGCCACGAAGAACTGCATCGTCTATTTTTTTAAATATAAGGCAGCAGCGCCTGAGCTCTTCGCCCAGAGGGACATGGAGGGGGACGAATTGATTCATAGCTTTAAAGTATCGTAAGTATGAATTCTTAGCTTTGAGACTAAAGATAGTGAAAATCTTGCAAGGCGCGTTTAGACGAGAATTTCTATTTTTCTTAATGAAAACAGTTCTAGCGAAAAAGCAGAAAAACGAACACAATTTTTCCAAGCTTCAGATCTCATGATATTTCAGAATAAAGCCTTTTTGCGATTTATCTCTTTTGACTTTCCGTATTTTGGTTGCATGTTCAGGCACTTTGGTTCTAGTTTGCGCACTTGAATACCTTCAAAAACCCCTGGGGTGGTTGAATATGAAGCTCCCCATTTCTGAAATCTGTCCTGAATGAAAGCTTGTCGTGATGTCTGACTGTGTTCCTCGAAGTGTGATGAATAGATAATTGATAGAGAAAGCTCCGGAGCGGAGCCCATTGGGGTATCTCGAATAGGAAAGCCACAATACAGCCTCATGTTTAAATTTCTGGTATTTTCCCCGCAAAGCGCTCTTTCCTAACTTTGGTTACAATAATGCTGCTTTGTATGAGACTATTTCACACCACATAAATCTTATAGATCAGCTCTAAAAGTTTTTCTTCTCCCCTCGTCTTTTTCTTTGTTTCCTCTTCATATAGAAGTTCCTTGACGTTCAAAATTATTTATTTCCAACAGTATGTTCGCACTCCTTACAGGAGCGTGGCAATAATGCCCCAACGAACCAAAGAAAACTACTCGGTGATCGTGGGGTCCCTTAAAGACACCAGCTACTCCAGCTTTAACCTGGACCCACAATGTAAAGTGATCTTCATGTACCTTGACTACATACTACACGAAAATCCGCCTGCGGGACTCATAGTGGTCCTGAATTTAAAAGGGGTACACTCACGTCTTATAAGCTTCATCAATGCCTTTATGTGAAGCAACTTTTTAGGTGGGTTTAATGCACGTCACAAGGCTAAAATTGTCCACGGTGAAGAAGTTCTTCGCTTTCCTACAAGAGGCCTTGCCCACCCAACTGAAACAAATTCACATTTTGAACACCTCATACGTTTTTGATAAGATACTGGTCGTTCTGAAGCCGTTTATGAATAAAGAACTGTTTGATATGGTGAGACCTTCTAAAGGTGCGATTTTTTTTTAATAGCCAATTTTAGATAGTAACTCATGCCCCGAATGCGAACATGGAGACATTTTTCAAAAATCACATCTCCAAAGATTTATTCCCTTCCGATTTTGGCGGCTCGTTGCCAAATCTGGAGCAACTGGCCCAAGAAACTAGGTACAAGTGCAGGAAAATGAAGAGTTATTTGGAGGCTTGCGAAAACCAAGTCCAAGCCTACAAGGAGAACAGGAGATGATTTATTCCTTTAGTCCTGCACGAAATATTTGTTTTGTAACTTAATGCATATCCTTAGAGTAATATATCTGTGACCATAGAGTAATATACGTACATGTCTGGCACATTCCCGATTGATTGCTTCGTGGCTGCACCGGATAAAGGGACCATCTAACTTCGTAAATGATTTATTTTCATCATTTTATCGATACAGTGTGTATAATACATTGATAGTTTTCTTTATAATTCTGTAACAAGCAGGCCCATACACAATCTTTACTTCTCGGCCATATTTTGATATGTCAGCTGACCAAGTTCACAACCATTCATAAAAATCACTAAATATTCGGTAAGTTGAATCAGAGACGCTTAACTTTGCTGATACAAGTTTGCTCATGTTTAGATGTGCGCTTCTATTGATTGCTGCTTTCGCGATAATGAGGGATCTGGAAATTGGGGGCCGTGATAAAGTTAAGAGTCTCGTTAGATATTTCGGATTATTTTCACATGTTACTTTTCAGCCGTATTGAGACTTGGGATGACCGATTCCATCGTGGGAAGTGCCTGCTTCGCATGTAATTTACCTCCTAAGCTCAGATTAGAGGCACGTGCCATGAAGCGATCATCCCGCGCGCCTCCAAATTATACAATATAAAAGCGTATTTATTATCAGAAATATAATAACTATATACACGAAGAATCATGCGGGCAAAAGTAAGTAATTATCACAAAATTCCCTGCTGGAAAACAAGAAACTGAATGGAAAAATTCGTGACTTTTACTGCACCTTTGCTGGGCAAAAATTTGGGTTAATCAGTTGCCATAGAATGGTAATTTAAGTTACACTGAATCAGGAGTAGAAAACGTAACCGCTGCTTGGAGATCGACTCGCAAATGATGTTTTAACTACAAGGAAACTGTCCACCAAAGCTCCAAGTCGTACTTAAAAAACCATTTCCTTCGTACTTCGTACTGTATTTTGTGCGTTATTTATAAACTGATCGAGAAGGCACAACTCATTATACATTTAGCAAACATTCAGTTAACAATACCTGTACATTATAATTTATTTTAAGCCATGTTTAACGGTAACTGTTGTGCCAAACTTAAGAGCAACGAATCATTCCGCTGACTACAAGTCATTAAACGAACATGGGAACACTAAAACCTCTAAAATTATAACGTGTTTCTGGATTCACAAGGGGCAGTGAGCATGTTGGACCACGTATCCAAGACTCATTTAAATCAATTCATTTCGGGAATATCAAGCACAATATTCATGTCCAGCTAGTAAGTGTGGAAAAAAAATCCATCAGAATGGTGAATAGTTTTCAGAAATGATAAAAAAGTGTTCTTGTCCTCTTCTATATCTAAAATTTACTCGTAATTGACAGTCAGTTATCCTAAATCCTCATTGTCCCCTTTTTTTAGAGCTTCTTCTCTCTAGGACCTCTGAAAACAACTTTGGTATCTCCACGAGAAAATGAAAGCTAAATGGCTCATATCTCCAAAAATACTGAATCAATAAGATAACTTGCAAAAATCAAAAGATGAACACTTCAATTCAAAGCACCAAGCTTCTGTCATTAGAAACTCTTGCTGAGCACTCCATCATCTTCATCTGGTAGAGGAGCTTTGGACAGTTTTAGAAAGGAGGATTAATGTGGAACATTAAAATAGTTCTGAAAGCTAGGAGATCAGTTACATAGAAACCTTCTCTAAAATTCCTTTCAATTCAATATGGAGGAATCGGGTACTGAATTTGCCTCGCCAATTGATATTCAAAACGATGAGGATTTTTGTGGTTCATAAATGCAGAAATTTCCAAATTTTGACCTCGAAATTGCGAATTTTAAATTAAGCCAGCTTGTAGACTCGAAGATTTTGAATCGGCCGACAGTTGATTTAATTACAGTCGGCCGAGAGTTAACCGACAGGTACTTGCGTCGTCAAAAATTTCCCTGAACAATACTTTGCAGTAACCTACATGCATTTTGTAACCTTAGTGGAGTTAGAAGACATGAAGAAATTTGAAGCTCGTCGATGTTCCATACTGGAAGATGCTATAAGAAGATATGATTTCCGAGCGAGGACATACATATTTACACTACTAACGATTCTTTGATTGATTCACGTTTGCGAAAGAGTCCGAGATAATTCATAGATACTGATGACGATTTTCCATTGCGGAAAGCAGGGCAAAAATTCTTGCCATTCCTGCTTACTAAAAAGTACTAAATTGGCTAATAGAAAAGGGCTCCCAAAAAGGGGCTCTAGAATTCCATAAAAGTTCAACTAGTTGATATTTGACGAATTACTTGTCAAACTATTCCTGTGATTGTCAAATTAGCGAGCTCTCAGTACGCGCATGCGCTCATTTGGCAATTGTGAACTTAAAATGGCGACAGTTTGAACCTAAAAGGTCTAAAACGAGGACTCAAGAAGTCATTGAAATTACGTTTTGTGAAAACTGCGATACTTGTCAATCCACCAACACATTCCAATAAAAAATCTACGTAACAGTTTGAAATCTTATGAATAATAATAATTGAAAATAAGTCTACGCTTTAGTATTAAGATACTTGGTCTTCTTAATTTCTGTTTGTACTTAAAACCGACTTGTCGTGATGACCTTTAAGTGATTAATACTGTTACGTTCATTAAATATATCATAGATTTTACATGTAAGATATGGTAACAAAGTCAAGCAGTATGGGTAACCATAGAAGCTTTTTGAACACGAGTTTTTTTTATTAACATTTTGGAATTTGTCGAATATACTTATTATAGGCATACATAAGAGAAACTGGCGGAAATCTATAGAGTGTGGCAAGTTTAATGATACACACCTTGGATGTCCCCGACGTTTGCATAGTGCTAGGACTTGACACACCCTGTATATTCAATTCTTCGGACAAAATATGTCTTTTTATACATATAGAAAAAGATTTCAGTCAATATTATATTTTTGTTTAAAGAAGTTACGAATTTTTAAGTGAAGGAGATCTAGAACGATCATTACGCCCCCTTGAACAGCCTTTGATTCGTTTTGCATTCTCTAGATCACCCTATAATAGTATAACGCTATTGAAAAATTTACATACAGATATATTATGTTATTAGTATTAAAAGCTAATGTTTAATTATAGTATGGTACAAGGTATGTCAAAATGGATTGGAGAGAAAGGGGGCTTGACAAGGAATGTGTTGACTAGTGTTTTTGATACATCCTGTACGATTGCATTGTTCATAAATAGATTTAAGTGAGTAACTATGAAAAGTAGTTTTTCCTTGCTATGTATGTGGTGACTTATGTTGCAACAGATGTAAATATGCTTGCGTTACACCTACCAGTTACAGGGTGTTTCATAATAGTATGGACAAAATTCAGGGAGTGAATTTGTGGACGACTTGAAGAAAAAGAATTCATATAAGCATGGGTCCATTTTCCCCTCCTGTCTGAATTATAAGGTAATAAAAAATTATTCTTTTTTTAGCGTTTTCCTAATGAGTCCGTTCCGGTATAAAATATTTTTATGAAAGTTTGGGGGCTTAAAATATGTATAGAGACACATTTTTTAAGGGGAAAACAATGTTTTTAATTTTACCAGTGGTGTCATTACTGATGTGTCCCTGAACATTTTAAACGAAAAATATGATACACTACTGGTTTTTAAAGAAATAAAAATAATTTTCTGAATGTTTTATATTTCTGTCAAATAAAAGGTCTCTTGAATATATTTCATAACGTTTTCGTTTTATTAGGAAAAAACTAAAAAATATATAATTTTTTATCATCCTGTATTTCAGAGATGAAGCGAAAAAGAACCAATGTTCACATGGACTTGTTTTCTTAAAATCGTCCACAAATTCACGTCTCGAATTTTTGACATACTATTATGAAACACCCTGTGTTGTGGTATATTCTTATAAACACTGTTAAACTAAGACTGTTTCAATTGCTCCCTGTTGCACGATAAACCCTCACATACAAAATTTTACAATAATTTATGTAGTACCGGGTGGCTCGCTAAAAACGCTCCCTCTCAAAATTGTGTTGTATGAGTTTTACCTAAATATTTGCTCGCACCTTATTTGAAATATACAGGGTGCACCAAAAAAGTACTGCAAACCAAACGTTCACTTTGCTAAGTGGGAGAGCCATCATATTTGCAAAATTTCAATAATCTGCATCAAGGCGATTTCAAATTTATCTTCGACGCTTTTTTAAAAAAACGAGCTTCCTTAATTGGCCTTTTGCAATAGATTTTAAAAAAATTAATTGCGTTTCATGGTTCGTCGAGAAGTGATGATATATCCTTGCAACCCTCGAATCCGCGATGTTTTAAAAAATATACAGGGTGTTCCATTTAAGAAAGCAAAAGCTCGCTCTGCCACGCTTTTTGGTACACCCTATATATTTTAAATAGGGTGTCTTCAGATCTTTAGATAAAACCCTAGAGTTTTTGTACAAAATTATTAAGGGGGTGTGCATAACGAGGCACCCTGTATGTGACTTGCAGCAAAGGGCTATTTTGGAAATGGTGCGCTTATATGCAATATATGAAACGTTTGTTTGAAATTGCACCAACAAAGTGTCTAATTATGTAACAGCCACGCAAAAGGGGTAAATTATCTAATCAATAATAACAATATTTAATTAATTTATCCTACGGTAAAGCAATTTCATAAGTTATAATGAATTTTCATATATATGTATAGTAAAGGCTATTATTGTCTTATTATCCTCCCATGATCTACATAAACGCAGCATCTCCAAAACCTCCCACAAAAGCGAACAAGTGTCAACAACGCATCATTACCACGCCTTACCCTATTTCGACACTCCCTTTGTGATATCAAAAGCCGATATTAAATGATTATTCAATATTTTACATTACAGATGGCGTTTGCCCTTGCTAGCTAATTTTTATATAGTGGAGTACTTTCAGTACTCACCCTACGACCACCATTAGAAGTCTGGAACAACACCTAAAAAGCACCAGGCCCCAGTTGTTCAAGGGTTATTTACCCCCCAAGCCAAATTTCATAAAAATAAGTTCCTTCCCCTTCGACAAGATATCACCACCTGGTGCGGTAATTTCGTTGAGCTTCTGCATTAAATTTGGACCTCCTGGCACCCCTCCGGCGCCTGGTTGAGGTTGCACCCCACTTGAAGCCATCCCTCCGACGTTAGGAAGGACTTGGGGCACCCCCTTATGCTGTATCCTTTGGTTCTGTGGGTTCGGCTGGCCGTAGGTCTGTTGGTTGATTGGTTGCGATTGGCCGGACCCTGTGATGCTGGAGAACAGCCCACCCATCGAGGTGTTCTGGGAAATTGGTTGGCCGAATGGCTGCGATTGGTTGGGCTGTGTCGTTTGCATTTGGGATTGGTTACCAGGCCCGGGTCTCAGCATCCCTCGAAGCCTCCCCTTTAAATTCAAGCAAGAATTAGGCTTTTGCGGGGTAGTTGCAGGGGATTGGGCAGAACTTCTTTAGGGCTAAAATATCATTGTGCAGTTAACTTTAACAGGAAGCTAGTTTCCATAGAAATCTTAGATCTGAACAGCTTCATGGAAATTAGTGTGCTGTTAAAATTGGCAGCACATTAATAATTTGGCCCTTATCATATTGCCAAGCAAATGGTTATCCAGACGCTTAAACTCTCTGGCTTTAATTGATATGATGGGTGAAGACACAACAGAGAAACAACTTCTTTTTACAAGTTCTTGAAAGGTTTAAGGCCAAATCAAATTGACTGAAAACGATGATCTTCACAACATCCAGAGCTCGCAGGATCATTGAAGAATGTTGAAGAAATTACTAAAATAGGTCAGATAGGAAAATGTACACCACGATACGATAGAAACTATGGAATGTTAGATCTCTAAGTGTGTCAAGAAAATAATTTAAACTTAAGAAGCACTTATTGATTGATTGATTGAAAGAGGTGGGAAGTAGAAGTACTTTTGACACACAAAGCCCTGAGCATTTAATAAAGCTGACGAGGCTGCTTGGGTATAACCCTTTGATCCTATGGGAGATTAAATGAGGAAAAGGGAAAGGAGGAGCGGAAAGAGAGAATTTTCGTTAATAATGAGTACAACTCATTAAGTTTCCTTAGTTTTCCACTGGAATTAAAAATAAATTAATTGCCCTTTTATTTTTGTAATAAATCCCATAAAAACAATAATTTTGAAAAATATTTCTTTGGGATTGTAAGGGATTTGGGCAACTTAGGACGTCCTAAAAGGTCAAAAAATGCTCCAGATAAAAATCCCAAAGCAATAAGTAATGACTAGATCGCCAACAAACTATCAAAAACGTCTATTTAGAGCTAAGTCTAAGATATTCTAAAACAAATTAGTCCTATTCAAAACAACCTTTAAATTAGCATTCGATATTAAAATCCTAGCAAAATAACGTGTAATTATGTTTTACACATTAAAATTACAATTAAAAAAGCAGTTTCATTTGTCGGGTATTTTTGGAACAGTTTTGTATGTTTTTACCAAAAATCAGTATTCTCATGCAGCAAGCACATCCATGTTACAAACTAACGTGGAAGCGGAGTTTTACAACATCGTCTTCCCAATAATGCCCTCAAACGCGCTATCACAAACCACTAGCGTAATAAACATAACAATAAATTACCAGCAAAAAAGTAACGTAATGAAGCGTTCTAACACCAAAATGCAATCATTCTAGCTCTGGCTACCCTCTAAGTATCCAAAATATTTTGGAGTGCAAAAGTAGCAACAGCTCTGACATCAAACAGGCAAAGCGAAATAACAAAAAAGAAGTGAAGAACGAAGCGAAGCGAGAGAAAGAATCTGAGAGACAGAGTAACAAATATACCTGTTGGTGCTCGGTAGAAGTGTTGTTGGTGTTCGACATCGATGCTTGAGTGTTGTTGAAGGATGAGTCTAACTGAGAGGAGCTATACAACAGGTGGCAGGCATCTAGACCAACAGACAGACAAACGAACAACGGTCAGGCAATGTGGCAACCCTGCGTCTGATCAGCGAATAGCGGACAGAGATTGTTTTTTGGAGCGTAGTCATGTGATATGTTGGATCTTCAGTTCTTTAGGGCTAAATTATAAAGGGCCAAACAACTGGAAAAGATAATTTTCCAATTTGAGGAGAAGAAGCAAAGTTTTGTTTGGTTTTCATGGAAATTCTAGATATAGTTGTCAAAGGTTATACGTCAGGTTGCCAGAGGTACTGGCTCTTAGGGTAAGATACTGGCAAGTTCACCTGAAGGATAGGATCCACGCAAGCGTTGAAGTAGAGTGCTCGCCAGTTTCGTGGTTTTCATAGAAACAATCTTCCAGGTAAAGTTGCCATGTAGGTCGATTTAGCGACCCCTACGCTATCAAGGTCAACAAAAATGTAGCTTCCATGGAAACGTACGGATTAGGCACTTCGCAGTCTGCATGTTTAAACTGTGATATTGGGAAACTTTCTTCAGTTATCTGCCCTATTTTGTGGCTATTTGCGTACAATATAAGTAACTAAGTAAGTCAGGGAAATGAAGATCAGGACTTAACGCTTTCGCCTTCTGAAAACTCTCCTGTTCCAGGAGGTTGGTTGCTCAATGTGATTTCCATGGAAACTATCTTTTAGGTCAACTTTCCACCACCTCCTTAGTGTACCCTCTAATGAATGTAATTAAGTTTTTCAAGTTGCATTCGTTTGAATATACAGGGAAAGTCCAACATATCACAGTCTGCTACGCCGTTCTTGTTTTAATTCAAAAGACAAAATATATTTACTTCTCGGCTTTACCTTCTTCAGTTTTAGGTCATAAGAGTGTCGTAAAAGTGAAAATGATCAAATTTCAGTAGTTAATAAAATCTATACAGTATGGAAAAAATCTGGAACATTGTTACTATCTCAAGCCGTTTGAGGTAATTTAATGAGACTTGCAGGATGGTCCTAAGTAAATATGCTCATAATCTGAGTGATCTGGAATGATGTGCCAGCTTATCTGGATACACTTGGTTAAAGCCTACCCTATTTCCAGTTATCCTTATATTTCATTTTGTGGTCAGTTATCGATGCAAAATCCTATTGATCTCCTTGCATTGATTGTTCTTCACCAGTCGGTTTTTATCTATTAATTACTTCTTTCATTCAGTCATCCATATCCAGGATGGTATTAACTGATTACTCATTTAACCAGTATTTGCCTTGAAATTACACCCATTACCGAGGTCTTCAATGGTTGTTACGGAAAAGCTGTTTCTACATACAAAGTGATTTTTATGTGAAATAACGAAGATGAATATTTCATGTTTTCGATTATCTGAAATCAATAGTGGCTGATGAGCTTATAATAAATACTTTAACTAAGCGACTCTAAATAAACCTCAGTGGAGGTATGACTGACTGAACATATGAGACATTGTACGGTATGGAAACCAGCTATTACGTAATTAGCAGTAAAATTGTCTTTTGAATTAAGGCGAGTTAAAGAGGTAGAAAAGTTAGAGCTAGCAATTGGCAATCTGATATTAGTGCAAATTCATACATTGAGATTACACGCCATAAATAGCACACCATATCCATACTGAAGAAATTTCCATGAGCGGCGAAGCTATTTATGGCAAACAATTAAAGCTAACAACAACCTATTTTCAACACAGAAAAATTGGGTGACAAACTGTATCGAAAATAAATCTGTTACATCACACGCTTGCGAGAAAACACAAAAATACAGTGTCAATCTCTTACAAACATAGAATGTGTATGGTGTCTTTTGAAAGGAATCCTAACGGTAAATTACATCCGGCGATGTACTCTTCCTCGGCCCATCAACAGAAAACCCAAAATAAAGTTAGAAAAACCTCACAATCGAGGGAAGAGCAAGTGTGTGATGAGTATAATCCTAGCTTAATTAATCCTAAATGAATAATCTGAAATGAACAATTTGTATCGAAATGTAGCTCTGCCTAGTTCCTAACTTCATGAAATTCTTGAGTCCGCCAAACCAAACAAAATACGTAATAAGAATCTAGCATACCTTTGCCTCGATTCTGCGTACCGCTGACTGCCCCTCTCATCTGATTTTCTCTGGGAGGAGGAGGAGGGCCTCTGGCTCCCGGTCCAACTCCCCGCGGCTGGGGTTGGTTCCTACCTGCGAAATTATCTAATTCGGACCAAGCATGTCAGCCCATCATTTCCGTTTCGACTGTAACACCTTCAATTACCTCCTCTCGGTTGGCCTTGATTGGGGCCTCCCGCTCCAAACTGGTCAGGAGCATCTGCTAAGAAATTCGAAGGTACAAGTCCTCGTACTCCATCAATTTCAGCATTATAAAATCCATCTTCGTCCATTTCCCCGAAGACCGTAATGATCTGCCCAGTGGTGAAGCTCAGCTCTACCTGCAGTTGGGTTTAAAGGCATTTGGTAGAGTGCGTTGTAAAATGTTCTATAATTTCTGTCTAGGATATCAATACGAGTTCTTGTAGACACTTACTTCCGCATCTACATTAGGACTCAGTTCCTGAGGGTCGTAATCGTATAATGCCACCATTCGCCTCACCGATTGGTTCATTGGTTGTTGCAAAGACTGATTGTTGTGTTGCTGTAATGCTTGGTTGCTATGGTTGTCGAGTTCCATTACCATATTGTGGGGCACGAACCCTCTCCTGCCTATAATTTTAATGCTCAAAGAGCCGCAGGAAAATTAGGGGCAGCTTTACTGACCTCGGCATTCCCCCCAGTAGAACCCATCAGCATCTTTCTCACCCCACACTTTAATGGTATCCCCCTCGGAAAAAGGCAGTTCTTCATCACAAGCGTCTGGATTTGGAGACATGGTAGCAGGGTCGTAGTCGAATAAAGCCACAAAATACTTTGGCTTGGTGTTTTGGTCTCTTATTTTGCTTTGAGGGTTGTTGGGGGATGGACGCATGACGGGCTGCTGGTTGCGCATTATCTGGTTTTGGCGCTGATTTTGGACCACTGTAAAGGCAACTTTAAATTAGATATTCTCTGGTAGCTTTGGACGTAAAGTGAGAGGTTCTATGTAAACGGGGTTTATAAGGGCTTGATAATACGGGATACAGGAGAATTACCTAATGCTCTATTTAACGCTAGTAGCTAATGGGATTTTTGAACACTATCACTAAAATGAGCTTTTCATTCTTCTTATAAAACTCCATAATCTAGCTATTAAATTCAAAATTAAATCAGTGTTAAAAACTTCAGCAGTACCTACCTGCACTGGAAGACGTGTAATTGGATATGATGAAGAGTAAATTAGAAGCGTTTTAGGTGTTTGAAAATTCACGCACGAACAAGACAAAGATGAGAACATCGGGATGAAAAATTGACAATTGGCAGTGTATAAGAACTGAAAGAAAAATAAAAAAGAAGATAGAGAAGGCAAAAATGTAAATTATTCCTTCTTGTTTAGGGTTTTGGCTATCGAGATACAGGCAACATTTTTCCTCAAAAAAAAAAAAAAAAACGTGGTTGATGGTTGAAATGCCTTATACCACCTCGACCAATTTTTCCTTCCTTTCGAATTCTGCAAAAAATTGAAATTTTGGATCTCCCTAGAGATTTCTGAGGACGTATAAGAGCTTTCAGTTCAATTCAGGTTCAGATGAATTTCTATTCATAAAAGTAATTTCTTCCTTAATAATTTTTTATATTTAGAACCTGGTTGTTGATCCATTGGTTTAAATGTTTGGTCGAATTCTTGAGTCGATATTAGCCCGTCATGAAGTGTGGTCAGTTTCTATCTTCTCGTATTTCCATAATAGTCATCAGAATCAGCTCATATTTCAGACAATTAAAAAATCTACCTAAAGGCTCAAAATGCCGGAAAATGAACCTTCTGCAGTTCTTTCTTTAGAATTTACGGTCTTGTGAACTCGATCGAGATCTAGAGCCGATTTTTTTGCATATCATGAGATGGTCAGCTTCTATTTTCTCGCATTTCCACAGTACTCATCAGAATGAATTCATATCTCAGACAATTGAAGAGTCTATTTAGAGGTTCAGAATGCCGGAAGATGAATCTTCTGGATTCTTTTCTTTAGAAGTTACAGGCTTGTGAACTTGGTCAAGTTTTCTGATGAAAAAAACTATCTTGATCAGTCGCAAATAATTTCTAGGTTACCTATAGAACCTCATCTCATGTAAATAGTTTTTATGGTATATTTCCCCCTGGGATTCTGATAGTGACGACTTAGAAAAACTCGAATTTCTGAGATTAGAATGGTTGAGAATCAATCGATTTAACTGTGTATAGTAATGTCAAAGTTGCTCTTTAATTCACACTCATACAATACCTTGCTGACCCCCGGGATAATACTGTTGCGAAGTCTGACCCGCGACCCCTTGCACATTCTGCTGGGGCTGTCCAGGATTCTGGACCTGCCTGGGCTGGTTCCTATTGAATCTCCTGTTTCTAGAATCCAGTTCGTCTTCAGACATGTTGGGGTCGTAATTTTCTTTCGTTATTTCTGTAAGCGATCGGGGAGCTAAAGGTTCGTTTGGGAGAGAAATTTTTGGCCTAAGCGGTTAGTAGATTTGGAATTTCGACACCAAGAATCTAAGATCTCTCTAAAACTCAAGATCTAAGTATACCATTGGCAATTATCTACTATAGAGATAGGAGATGTAGAGCGCCAAGACTTTACTATCTCTATGGTACACTTATTGGTGCCTGTTGAAATATTTACTTTCCTTATAGATTCTAAAGCGTTCCATAGACATTAGTGCACAAAAAGGCCTTTATCAAGTAAATATTCCACAGACCTAACATAATCTAAAGAATATAATCGCATTAGATGCAAATCCTGTTAACGTTTTATGTATTTTTTCACTTACTTCTCGTGGTTAACAGAATCTGCTCATGGTAAAATGGCTCTCTACTCGGACTTCTATAAGCGCGTAAACCAACTACTAACCATTCTCATGCCAAGATGATCTATGTCTTATTCAATCTACGCAATTAAAAAACTCTTAATCTTCTTGAAAAGAGATATAAACGACATTGCAATGCTTTAATGAAGGTTTCAAAACTTGATTATATCTCTTCGTTAATAATTAAAGAAATATCATAGATACCGTACTCAGTAATCGGTCATGCTTGTGTTACCTATTGAGGGAATACCACTTTGCTGCTGCCTATGGACCTGCGAGTTTGGGAAGATCTCTTTATCACTTAAGTTTTCGTCAGGCTCAATAACCTGAAAGCGAAAACCAAATCTTATGTGAAATCACCCTATACAAGTCCACAGGGTATCACCAATTTGTCACGCAACGTATTTTTTTAGGTCAAATCAAATACACCTACTTGTTGGCCAGGCTGCTGACTCCTAGGCATTTGCTGACGCAAGTGGGCAGGCATGACTGCACTGTGAGGCTGCTGCCTGCGGGCAGGGCCCCCACGTAGCACACTTACAGGTATAGCTGTGGGGACACTATCAGCTGATTGACTATCGCGAGCTTTAGTGCGCACTGTCACATGACGGGGATTGAGGCCCAGGAGCTTCGAGATATCTATCAGGGCGTGGTCGCCTAGGAAAGTCATTTTACCTTTACTGCCTCAAGTTCTCTAAAAGGTGTTTTATACCTGTGGGACTGTCTACGTCTGTCACCTTCTTTCCATCAGCATATACTGCATATCCGGTGATGCTAGAACCCGGGTGGTGTGGTGTTGTGATGGGATGCCATGTAACTAAAAGTGTCCCGTCCTGAGGCCCTATTTGGTAAACTCAATTATAGTGATGCCTGAATATTTGGAGGAATTAGTTCTCTACCGGGCTCGACTAAGATGTCACTAGGAGGGTCGGGCAGCCCCTTCGGAAGTGTCCTAAAATCCGTATGCGCAGCTGCAGGCATGGGCAATTCCTCGGCTAAATTTGCCACATTTTGTGCAGATCGGTGATGTTTTGCCCGCACAGTCACTCTATACTGGGTATTCGGTGCCAAACCTAATAGAACAGACTCCTAAATTATCAAAAATCGAATTGTTCCGCAGAGCTTTACCGGTGATCGTATGCCTGTAAACCCCCGGCTTCACAGTCCTCACCTCCACGTTGTTAACGCATACTACGTGCTGATGGTTTGAGTTGGCTGGTAACCAACTTATTACCGCTGAGGTTGAGGTTATATTGGAAGCCCTCACGGCACTAGGTCCTAATTGATGCGTGTCTCGGCCTATGATCATGGTACAAGCTGCGTCACGTGAGGTACGTCGATTGGCTGTCACTGAGCGAACGCTGATGCGATGTGGCTGAACAGAATTCACCATTCTCCCCGATTCGGTGCATCCAAATTCAGTATACTCACTCTGTTGCTATCGACGCCCTCAACTAAAGCTCTTGTCCTCTCAGTGGCTTTAACTGTAGCTTTGAGCACTCCATCTACGTATACGTGGTAACTTTCGATCTGATTCGGACCAACATTTTCAGGGGCAGTCCAGCTGATCAGAACGCTCTTGTTGAGCTGTCGTTCCAGGGTTAGCTGCCTGGGAGCAGGCACTAGTACGGAAAACAGCAGATCAGCTGTGAGGTGAAACTCTAAAATCAGTCTAAAGTGCCTAGGAAGCTTTGGATGTGGCCGTTTTAGTCGAGTTAAGCGTTGTTGGGCTTAGCTTGAGCGAGGTGTGCAAAAGCAATTCGTCATTCTACCACGCTCGATAGCATCTGTTGTGCTGTAAGGTTCACAGGCCTTGCCGTGGACAAATGGATGTTCATAATTTATTACCAATATGCTTATCGTTAAAAGTTATACGTAGGTACTTACTGAAAGCTCGTTTTCATGCATACTAGTCATCTATTAATATAACTAACAATTCTTTAGGGCTGAAAGCTTGTTGTTCTTAACTAGCTAAATTTACATATATGGCAGGGGTGTTCAAAAGGGTGCAGGGGGGATACTCGGCATCTAGAGCCGGCTAAAATTAATTTTTCAAAAAATGACAAAGCCTGCGCCACTTTGCCAAGAAACGGGAGGTTCAGTTAAAAATCACCTTCAGCTTCACAAATAATTGCGATCAAGCATTAGAAATCGTTTTAAGAAGACTCGCCTAAGCGAAGACCATTTTTAACCGAACGCTGACTACCACTAAGTCCAGAACGCTTAAAACGCTAAATTGGCCAAACAGCAACGAAATGTTAAAGATAAACCAAAATTAAGGCTATAATAGCGTGCCACTATTACCAAACTGCTTTCTAAGTAACCAAGATTAGATGTATTACTCTTTACGAGTTACTGTAGCTGTAGTGTAAGTACTCAATTACGTTAGATCTATTTTAACTATCCATGTGCCTCTTGAACTTGTTTTCAAAATTCCTAACAAATGTGAATACTTAAATCAATTCAAGCTGCAATAATATAATACTAAAACTATGACAAACACCCACGAAATTCAGCATAAATTCACTTTCTAAACGGTACTCACTCTGATGTAACTGGACTGTGTACGCCAATATAACCGTTAAACTTACATTATTCTTTGCAAAAACCACGTTGTGATAGACGATGAGTGCCCCTCTGTACACACATTGCTCAAATTGCTCATGACTTCATGACATTCAGGGCCTTCATCATCTGACACGCATGGGATAACTACCTAAGCTCTAGAGAATGTAATGTAATCCAGCCATCAATCCTAGTATTATTCGATTTCAAAAAGTCTTAAGCAAACAGTCATCACTATCACACGCCTCAATCAAATGAAATGATGTATGACTCTGCTCATGCATGAGTGATCCTACCTGCCTCACCTTCAGGGCCACTGTTATCATCTTCTTGCTGTTCTGCTATCTCTGCCAATTCGTTCAGCCTTGCTACATCAGCAGCAAAGTTCTCTTGGTTGATTTCCTCCTCGCGCAAAGTGGAAAGCACTGCTTGATGGAACTCCAGAAGATCGTCACCTATTAGGGAGTTTATTTGATTTGAGTGAGGGTTAAAACGAAAACCCACCAATTAGCCGCTGAACGAAGTGGGCAGGCACCAATCCACGCCGACCATCCAGAAGTTCTGCGTCCAGGTACCCGCCAGGCCCCATAGGCTCCCCCCACACCAACAAGTAATCTCCTGCCACAATGCTCAATTCCTCTTCTGACTCTGGTTCGGGCTCATAAGAAAACCTACAGAAATATGGTCAGAAGTGTCTAACTCAGCTATTGATAACTAACCTAGCAATATAAACTGAACATCTCCCTTTCCCTGGAATGTCTAGCATATCTACTTGACCATCAGGAACCTGCTGCCCATTCAAAAAGCTCCTGTCACCGGTTTGGATGCCCCCAAGAGTCGCCCCTCCGCTCCAATCCGAGTCCAAGCCATCTGTAAGCATGCGCGGGCGCAGGTCAGTAATACCCAACGTCCCTGTCCAAGGGGGAGGGTGTGGGGTTACGGGGGTGGCCACCCTTCGTTGACCTGGTGGGAAAAAGGGGATGAGATTGGGGAGTGTGGCTGAAGGATGATTGATGCGATGATTTGGAAAGTGGAAAATATGAGGGTTTTGAAAGGAGTGGTTGTGGGAGTTATGCACATGTACATGAGGAGGTGCTTATAAGTGAATGTGTGAATATGAACTTCTTTGATGGAGTGGCTAATTTTAGTAGGTGTAACAGTGACGGGTGTGGTAATACTGGGTGATTCCCGATGAAAAATTATCTTCTAGTTAAAGTTACCAGTATATTAATCTGGTGGCCCTTAGGACTTAAGTGAATCGTAATTTAAGCGATTTCATATTTGCTCGATCAGAGATCAGAAAGCGAATTCTTTCGGACCCATCTTAATGTATTCATGGGTATTCTTAATATATTAAAAAAGGGGAAAAGGACTGTGTTATGAGATTTGCAGCGTTATGAAACCCGTGTAACAAAATTATCTTCCAAAAGAGGATTTTCTTCAAAATAGGAATTTTATCAAAGCGTAATTTAACGACCTGCTTATTTGCGACTAATTTGTCGGGCAGAAAAATACTCATGTTTCTACCAGCGTGGACTAGCACCTTCTAACAGGATATTGCCGGCTGTCTCATGAATAATTTAACTGAGCTTAATGAATGAAGATTCTCGAATCTCAATCGATAGTTTGTCAACTACCAAAATAGTGCTCTAATTGAACGGAATACATTTTTCGCTTACAATGAAAAAGTTCGTTAATGAGAGTTTTTGGTCCCCACTTACCCAAATCAACGTCATCAATAGCTTTCAGCTTAATATTCATGCCAGGAGTTCCTAAGCTGTTAAAATGGGAACTTAGAGGGTTGGAAAACGTCACTGCATTGGTGTAACTGGTAGTGACGATTGGAAGAGGATTTGAGTACTGATTCAGAGTCGAGTACTGGTTTAGGGTACTTGTAATGGGGTTGCTGAACGACGGGTTATTGTAAGAAGACACTTGACCTGCAATATTTTGAATTAAAATTTAATAATCTCCGGCCTTTAATTACTAAAACTCACCTAACATTCTGCTAGGATTAGAGGACGCCAACGGATTGGTGAAGGTAGTATTAGCTATGGTACTAGTGGCGTAATTCGTGGGAGGTACAATGGAAGTTCCTAAACCAGAGGATGGAAGCGAAGCTCCCCCAATGACGTTGCCCCCTAAAGTCGACATAGGCTGAATCAATGTTCCTGAAAAAGCCTTGTTAAAGTGCCTCAAACGAATCAAACACTCGATAGTACCTAAAACCGATTGCTGTCCCATCCCACTAGCGCCCATACTTATGGAATGATGCCCAAGACTGCTAATCCCTGTGGCACCCATCAAAGATTTACTAGTACCATAGTGCTGCCCTAGGCTGTTGTACGTGGAAGTATTGTAGTTGCCAACGCTTGCGGGATTCGAGATGTATGCAGCACCAGTACTTGAAAGAACCCCTGAAAGGATTTTCTCGTATAACTACATTGTTAATCTCACGAAGATCATTCATTAGCATAATTTGGAATGTGTCTAAGACCCGGTTTTTCAAGCTCCTGGCAACTTTGCCACGAGGTAATTTCAATGGATAAACTGGCCAATGTTCTCCTCTGATTTTGTCTTTTCTATGGAAACCATCTCGCTGGCAAAGTTTGAAAAACCTAAACCTAAAGTAGCGCTAGCGGTACCTGCGTTGTAGCTATGCTGACCGCCTAGCGAAGTATTGGTCGGATAAATGTTCGGAGTAGTATGCGACATAGTTATCGGTGAAATTGGCGGGCTACATTCTCCTAAAGCATGAGAACTGACACTTGTTGCCAGTCCTTGACCTATGTGAACAACAACGTTTCAGGTCAGTAATGGCTTTGATCACTAGTTACCGACACCAAACAGCTATAGGGATCACGCAATTGGCTTTTATTATTAAGTGTCATTGGAGCAATGTGATGGAATGGTAGAACATAGATGGGAAAGGTGAGCAAACTACACTTCTACCAGCGCAGGTCCAGTACTACTTGACACAAAACAGAAAACTACGAAGCTGACGACAAACCGTGTGTACAACTACGAAAAAAGCAGAACTAAAACTCACCTAGTGTAGTACTGCGACTATGGTCTAACTCAGCTAATATTCTGTTATCCTGCTCTATTTTTGCCATAATTTTTTCAATCTCAGTACCTTTAGATTGGGACCAAGGCTGGTGCTGCCCAGTAGAGTAGTTCGAGGTCAGACCTGACAAACCGGCAGAAGTTGGGCCCCGAGTACGTGTAGCGGAACTCAGCTCAAGCTGGAGTTCTTCGCATCTAGTGGAAAATCCCAAATCGGTCAAATTGGAGTAAAATTGCGCAACTTTGCGTTTCTCTTAAAACTTAACCATGAGGATTTCAGTAAGCATAAGAGGTGCGAGGTCCCTACATGAGACCGGCATGGTCTAACAAGGGAACCTGCCAATCTCAAGCCTTCTAGAGCTTGATATCGGCAAGCCTTGTGTTGCGATACCGGCGGGAAGAAAAGTGACCTTTTCCTCCCCAGGAGGGAGGAATTTTGAAATTTAGATTAATAATATGATTACCTGACATTTTCGAGAGCAATTTTTTTGTCCAGCTCTCTGACCCTTGATTGGCGGGCCTCTAACGTGTCTGGACCACACCCTGCCAGCACGCTGAGGGCCTCTTGATGTTGTCTTTCCAGGTCTGCTCGACGTGCCTCAGCCGCCCTCAATTGGAGTTCGAGGTCCATTGTCTGAAAATAACTAACAGCATTGTCATACGTACCTTCAGATGATTTTTCTACAACTACCCAGCTATATCGAACTATATTCCATCTAAACAATACCCTTAATTGTCTGACCTTTTTGGCTAAACAATTTTTTGTTGGGACAGTTTGCGACCTAGTTGTAGCTAATTTTGCGACCCAATTTCCAGTATGAATAAAGCTACATTCAAAGTCAACAATTCAATAAGCCAATATCTCTTTATGTGAGAAACTGATTGTATGGGACCTACATATGAATGTTATTTCCCCATAGAAAATTTATTGCCCGATTTCTACCTAAACGGCCCATAAACCGACGGATCGCTTGGTGTTGTCTATCTGGGAAATCGATAAAATATCGAGAGATAAAAATAATAATGGTAACTCCATCGTATCGTTAACAACACAATAAAACTCTGATAGCGGCTTATTAAGCTTGTATTTCCCCGCTAATGGCTTTTCTGAGTGTTCTTCATTTGCCTACGAAACACTTTCGACCGTTTCCTTTGCTCAGTGTTTTTTTTTATTTGTGAAATTTAATGTTGGCAACTTTCGAAAAATCATTAATTCCGCAATTTTTTACTCCATAATACGCTATTTTTTATGACAAACTTATGTCAAATACACAAGGTGACCTATGACGATAGGAAGTTACTTTAGAAAACGGTTGCACAGCTCATTTTCAACGAAAAGAGTCATATAAACAATGCATGACTTTTTTGATATATAAATAATGAAGGGTTCGGTTTTCAGCGGTTTAGGAACCGGGGAATTCCTGCCGACGAAGGTCCCGACGGTCCAGGTCGGACCGCAGGATCCCGCACCAACCATTGACCAAAACTAGTATGTTCTCACTGTAAATGTTAATTCATGTTTATGTCAATAATCAAATGTTCATGTCAATAAAGAAAATATAAATTTGTTGAGTCTTAATTCTTCCACCTCTATCAAGTCTCATGCCATTTTACCTTGCATATTTTGCGAAAATTTCCTCTTTTTTTACATGCTCATTTTAACATTTTTCATGCTTATAAATCTGCATTTTAATAATAAGCGTCTCGTGACCTAAAGCAGCGTGTCAGATATGAAATGGGCCTGTTTGGCGTCAATTAGTTGAGCAGTTTGACCCAATTTTCTTACACTCTGGAAAGACTTTTTGCGGAGATCAGTAACATGTGGTCGTCGTTCTATTTCCGGCCTAGATGCCGCATTGATTTTATTTGGCTGACACATAATGTATGAAAAATCGTACTTTTGTCGCGATAAGCTACGCCATCAGGGTGAATTTGAAGCAGATATCACTTCGAACCAGTTTTACGACCGAATTGAGATGTATAGATCCAAGAAGTCGTTTGTAAATGTGTAATGAAGGGGTTCGTTTCAGAAAGCTTGCGTGCATTTCAGGCCATAAAAGATTTTTGAGAGCAATGAATTCATTGTTTCATAAGACAAGAGCAATGGAAGAAATTAGGATGGAAAATACAGACTAAAGAGGCCTCAGACGCCTTCTAAGCTATAAATAGAAATTCTAGAAAAGGCGGCCATTTTCGACTTTGAGAAGGACTTTAATGAGGACTATTTGTCTTAGAATTTGAACGTCAGAAGAGCTATTTATGCAGCCAGTTTGGAAATGGACAATTTTATGTAATTAGCGGGGTCTTGCGGGATGAGCCTTAAGTGAGGCTCGACATTGTAACACAAGTTCAAACTGTCAATTTTTTTCTAATTTGAGCAAACTAAGCGGCAATCTTACAGCTTACTAGACCACGCATAGGAAAATTGTTTAGGAATCCAAAGACGCGAGAGAACGATGCGTAAATAGGTCTTTATCCATCACTTTAGAATCCCACCGCTTCCTACGACACTAATCCCAAAGGTTAAAATATGAAAGGCCTTATTTCAGCTTGGAAAGATTCGGTGGGTGTACATACATACAGGCATGCAGGGAGGGAAGGAAAACCACACATAAGGAGACATTTCTCCATTACTCCATAAGTCAACTCTTCGTGATATGCCTCAGGCATCAAGGTTTGAAGAGGAACATTCAAAATTTGAAGTGCTATGTGTACTCAGTCAGTTCGAACATCCATCACCTTATCATTTCATCATGACTATAGCTAACATACAGATATGTTTACTAAATGACTGGCGATAAAACCAAAATAAACAATGTTTTGCAGCTAATTCTGCTGGGTATATCGGGACTTATCTATCGTTCCCTCAGCGTCCATTTTTCATTTTTCTAGCTGCGATTAACGAACACTAAGCATACAGACATAAATGGATTTGGAAGAGGGGCACAAATTCAACGTAAATTAGAGAGAGGAGATACACAGATGTATGAAGAAATCTTCATTAGCCACTTGAAGCATACAGTGAAACGTTGCTATCTCTACTCTGATACATGAAATTTGGGACGCGTCCTCATCCTCGTCCTCATCCTCATGATTTCGTCAGTAATTGCCAAATCAGCTGTCTTTGCCCACCGTAGGTGAACCAGCCAGCTATCACCCCAATATATTCGAAATTCCATTAGAACGCATTGATAAGCATCAATGCAGAAAACGAGTGCTTATAAACGCAACTCCCATTCATTGATCAACAAACACCCAAACCGTGAATTAAACCTGTTACTCCGATAATTACTACCTAGTGTGATAACAATCGGATTTTAGCATTGATTTATGAATGTCGCCAAACTAAAAAAAGCCCTTATGTTGGGGTTGGATAGCGTGCAGCTACTCTCGTAGGGTTTGGAAACTCAAAAATTTACTTTTAACGGGAAAAAATCAATAATTTTTGTGCGGCTATTTTAAGCCTTTGTGGGCCATAGCAGTGCTCCCCTAATTCCCGATAATTCCCCCAAATTGAAAATTTCTTCGTCATCTTTAAGACGTTGTCTCGCAGCCCTTAAACTTCCATCAAAAACCTGCTCAGCGAAAATAACTTTTTTTCAAAGCAACAAATTTCCAATTCAAAATAACTTTCTACGACCCCAAACCGGTCCACCCTCAATTGAGAACGTCTTCCCTTAAAAACAATTAACAACTCACTCTAATTTAACCCCTTTCGACTATCCGGCAGGCCCGTCCCGATTTTCCGCTCTCAACCCGGTAAGCGATGCAGGGCAAGCGACACAAACGAACGTGCACAATGAAGGATCGACTTACCCCGTGGAAAGATGTTATGGGGCACTGAAAATTGGATTTTTCACTTGGGACGGAGCTGGGGTTTTTCACAATGGCGGCATATCTATATATAGGTCATACGGTGGTCGATTTTCCACGGCGCGAGTACGGATTGATTTTGTTCTTCTCCCGGTGGATGACGTCACGCAGAGTGGAAATCGCCGGTTCGGGGTTGCCGGATCTCCAGGAAAATACTGTTAACGGGGAGAACGAGCCGGATGTTTATGGGCTTGCGCAGGAATTCAAATAAACCGACTTACGGGGTCAAAGGGGGCTGGAAGGAGCAAAAAGGTTGCGACACCAGGTTTAAAGAGGGAAGATAGAAATTTAACCCTAAATTGGGGTCGAGACCGGAATAAACCCCGGTGGCAAAGAGTTTTTTGGCACTGAAGATTCCGATTTTTTGAAAACTCATGACTTATTCGATATTGAAGATTTGGTTCTACAACTGACCGCTGAATGACAGTATTATCAAATTCCCATTTCTTTGCATCTCTAAGCCATCAACTACGTGATAAATCGACCATATGGTATTTTCCTTAGACCGTCTATGAGCAGTCAGATACCAAATTACTTGTGTATCCCTTTCTGCTGCCACTTTGCGGCTTCACATCCCACGCAGACATTCAAGAAGAGGTCTTCTTCCACTTCTAAGCCTTGCCGAGTCGACATTATTAGTTTGTTGGTTTATTATACAGATTTAATTCATCACATTGGAAAACCAACCCTCATGGTTTACATAGCCACGCGTTGGCAACGCCGCCTGGAATAATATCCAGGCAAAGCCACTATGGCCATCTAACCACCCGGATAGGAACTCGGTTTTCTCCTGTTAGTTTCCTTGGATCTGCCCCATCTGGTCGCTTTGGTATAAATACCCACATTTTGCCTATTATTATGCATATTGATTTCCATTTATCTAAATTTCTGTGATGATGTAGCGTCACACGTTGCATCACGGAAATGCATTTTGTATGATACAATATTTATGAAGGGGATAAATTATTGAAATTGCACGTTCTGACTGAGCTTTTGGGCCATTAGTTATTTCCATTAATTAGTAAGGAATTATGCTTTGAATACGGAATCGGGATGAATTAGTGAAAAGTTACTGAATGCCATATGCAGGAAGCTGTTGGATTTGCTTTACTAACCAGTATGAATGCGGGAGCCTCTTCAGCGGCACCCTGTATATTTTCCCTTTCTGTATATTACCTTTTCCTTTTCTGGAAAAATCACAATTCCTTTCGAAACATCGAAAACTAAAGTTCTCCTCCGCTTTCCATGGCACAATCGGGCAATCCTCATCCTCAAGCTCCCGCAGCGTTCACTGTACATTACATGCTTCACAGAACTCCTTAGAAATATGCACATTTTGACCACGAACTGTGACTTTTGAATCTTGTTTGAGAAGATTCGTCGAGCTGTTTTTGCTATCAAAGCCAAAATTTAATTACCAAAACCCGTATTTCAGATATTGAACGATAAACTGGAAGATAAAGTGCCTCCAAATAAACAATTTAATTAATATTGTACGAATAACAATTGTTATGCGGATATTGGAATTTTCGCAGCTCAAAGGTTTTCCAATGGAGAATCGATTTGAAAATCAAAAATTTACTGGACGATCTAGTTGAAAAGGTTCAGTTTCGGCCTCCTAAATTAGGAGAGTGTAATTTCCGCAAAGATCTCGATAGTCGAACTGACTGTTAGGACTTGCGACGTATTGTTATATCATGGATTATAGTTATGTTATTTATTAGTTTAAATGTTCAAAGTGAGTTTAAGAAACTGATGTTACGCCCATGGACAACCCCAGCCATTGGGTAATACTGTTGGAATTCCCGGCGCTTAACACCCATCTTCGGCTGAGGGAAGTTATTTTGTGATTGGGATTTCCAGCACTATTCTTTGTCGGACTAAAATTGCGAATCTAAATTAAAGGTACCGCCAAACGAATACAATGGCTGGGCTCTAATAAAAGCCCAGCGACCATGCCTCTAAGTGCTACGCTTTAACGCGACAAGATAGCTTAGAAGCCGCTAATGGGGCCTTATCGGGAGTACGTCTATGGGTGTTACCCCTCCGTATCAGTACTTAAGGAGGGTGCGAAACTGAAGAGGCTCTCTTTTCTCGCTACTTCATCACGGACTCGTGCGCGCTAGATTCTTCTCGTCAACATTCTTTAAATAACGTATCTCTCGATATTGTATAGTTGTTAATGTTACCAATAAACCTTTGTTAAGTTAAGAAGGTTTAGTTTCTCTTATACGCGAAAACAGTGTCTCTGAGACTGCGAACTCAGAGTGGTCCTTCATAATCAATCAATCCAGTCCACGATCTACGTAATTCACGGTTATCGTATCGAAAGGGGTGAATCGACCCAACCACGTACACGCACCAAATTTGAACCAAACACTGACCAAAAGAATTGAGGAAGAGGAAAAACGAGTTAACCAAAACGATTTGTATTATCCGCGTAAAAAAATAAACAGTACAATAATTTTAATGTTTTAAAAATACCAATGTACCATGAACCTCCTATAAGAGAAATGGAAATATACTCATAGTAAGATTACAGCAGAGCAGTCGATATACAGGCAAAACATTTAAAGCTCACTTAACTCTCACTTATGTACAGAAATCTGGCAGTATCAAATTTAACCATAACAACAGTAGATATCTCCTAAACACCTGCTCCCATCTTGACCCACGTCAATCAATCTGAAGATTCTTTAGGATGGTCTTCTCGTCCAGCTCCACTGGTTGGGAATTCCGATTTGAAAACAAGTTCCAGAATCCTCCCTTTTTTATGCGTTTCGACTCGTCGGCCTTCAGGTGCTCAGATTCTATGAGCCAATGACGATATTTGTCCAAGAGGGATTTGGTGATGATGTCTAGTTCTTCCACAGTCGGAGCTTCCCCACCGTAGTCCATGGGCAGGAGCTCCAGAGGCAAACCCTCTGGAATGCGGCCTAGAAGTAGAACGTTAGCACGGCCAAAATGTTCAGATAGAATATTCCCAAGTCTCATGCAAAGATTCTATAACTTCCATGCCGCCGATGTAGCAACCCGACGATTGAGTTGCAGCTTACACACGCAACAGTACCATTGGTTTCTTACCTTTATGAAATCTGACAAGATTGAGCAATTCAGATCGTACCAGAGGTACCACCAACCTCATTACGTGATGAATCCATGTTGCAGTGTTCAGGATGTGGATCTGCTTTATACGACAAGGATGAGCGTCCTGAAAACAATAAAGTTCTTTCCATATAAAGCGGTTAATTTTACACTGCAGATGGCAAATTTTCATGAATTTTATTCTTCCTCGTGCCAAGGCAAATCCAAATCATCCAAGGAGAGTCGTCGATTTCTTCGTTTGACAATGCTTTTCAACGTTTCTACCGAAGACTGCCTTGAGTTAACGTTGGCAGGGCGTTAGTTCAGGTTAGGCCCTTAACGTATGATTTGACCGAAAATGTAATTTGCAGAGGTGGGAGTCTACTCAACTCTTGCCGTGTTCTGTTTTCATGTGGAAGTTCATGGAGGCTCTATGGGAAAATGGTTGTGAGATTTCGCAGTTACCTGTATGTAATACAGGAAACATTTCAGGGCTGGAAGGCTCACTCTGGCTAGATGTCCAAGAGATACGTCTTTCATGTCAAATATAACGATATAACTGGAACAGAAATAAAGGACATTTTAAGGTGAAATACTCGAGAGGAAAGATTTAAAAAAGTCGATTTTTTGTTAAGTTTTGAAAACGCTCGAGTTTATTTAAATCAAATTTTCGTCGAGTGGTCCGCGTTCCATTCGAGAGAGAAATAAGGAGAAAGATGATTTCTGCTATAGATAAAAAAAAGTCCTACCCGTCTTGCAGACCATCCTCAGATAACACACAGTCATTGTACATACAAAACCCCTTGACGACGTCGTTAAAGTTCATTTTGGTAGGATCTGGATCTCGCACGGAATACATAAGCACCCGGTAACCATCTGGAGTGGCTTTTGGAAGCCTAATTAAGTACCTGAAAATATACAAAACTATAAACTTCTTTGATTTCTCTTTCCTTCTTAACAATCCCACTTAATATTCTTTATGCCTCCGTGTAAACGCGATAAATACTAAAAGTGTTCCTTGCGGGAAAAAATTGTTATGTGCCTAACAAGGGCGAAAAGTGAAACTTTGCCGCGCATCGATTGCAGTTGGCACGTGTTAGATGCTCCAGTTTCCCCACGAGCGAATGTACGCTCATTTTATTATCTTTGTAAGCAACTTAAAGCAGAGTTGTAAAGTAATAGTTGTAGTTAAAGAAACCCTTAATCATGCCCTTTGACAAAATCCTGCGTTGAGTCCCCAGGAATTTAGATAGACACTTTGTTTTCGCTCTCTCCCTTTTAGTTTCAGTTTGATTCGTTCAGGGTGGCTGATGAAGTATTTCTTTGTCTAACCCTTGCATAATGCAACTTTTTTGCCCTAGTAGAAAAATCTCGCACTCTTTTATAGCTCTACATCGGGACATTGTATATTGCTTTCTTATGCATATCGTTTCGGGGGTTAGACCCGTGAGCTCTATTCCGGCAAAAAAGGTCGTAAAGGTGGTTGGAGGTCACCGCATCGCTGTTATCGTTCGCCCTAAGACTCGTTCCTTTGCAAAAGGCGGATTTTAATGTATTTTCTATGTTTTCGTACAGATATCGTTTCATAAGTAGTTCACTTGAGCGGTAGCGCGGACAAGCAAGATGTTCAAAATGCGGCATGAACCAATAATCGAGTGTTCTTTTGCTTGAAAAACTCGTAAGATACGTAATATTGACAAAATTGGACTGCAAATTATTTAAAAAAACCTGATTTTGGTCAATTTTTATATAAATTACTACCGCTAACTTCTAAAGCCCCAGCAGGTTGTCCGATGCCGGGGAAGCAAACCCCCTGCGTGAGGATTTTTATTTGCGAAAGGGCCGCTTATTTTCAAATCGACTTTATTTATTTATTTATTTTTAAATCGCGGAAACAGAATTTGGCGAAATTCGGTATGAATAAATTAACGCACGATTTTACAATAATACATCAGACAGAGCGACGCTTTGGGTATGAAAAGGTTTTGGAGACTAGAGAACGCCGCTTCGATTGTAAACGTGAATGGCATCTTCCCCGCTCCTCTCGTGAAAATAATCAAATGTTGACTGAAAATATGCCAAAAATGAAAAAAATTTTGTACGGACTTGAAGCTGAATTAACCGGTAACGTAATGAGTGTTCTTACGGGATTGTGCTCGGTTGAAAACAGGAAAAAATCGCAGTTTTAAAATTCGATTTTATTTCACAACGCCGAGGGTATGAGGTCGTGTGCGCTCGGGTCTCCGAAGCCGCACGATCGCCAAGTAGCATTTCTGGAAGGAGTTCAAATTGAATCGAAGTAAAAATTTCGTCGACTAAAAAGAAAAAAGTCATAGGCGGACGTGAGGCCGAGCAGTGCAGTGCGTGCCGTGTCGAAAATACACAGCTACTGAAATTCCTCTTCTCAGTGGGTGAGGAGTGACAGTTTTTTTGACAGGATTCCAAATGGATCATAATTCCAGGAGATTAACTGCCGGCAAATGATTGGTATTTGGTAATTAGCATAAGTTCCTAAGTGTTATCCATGCTTACTATATAACTAACTTAAATGGAACTAAATTGAAATTCAATATAAAATATCTTGTCATTGATATATGTATGATGTAGAGAAAAAAATACATTTTACAGTGGTCACAAATTAAGTACTACCAAAGGGAACTCGGAAGCTTCAGGTCAATCTCTAATTTCTTCCTGATGCCTCCATTTAAGACATATTTGTGCTTCCTAATAATAATATACAATATGTCCAAAAAATTTCTGGTAAACATATCCTCCAGGTTCTAAATTACTTTACCATGACTTCCATGAATTTCTGTAGAAAACGTCCCAGTGATTACCATAGAAAATTTTCCATTTCTGTTACATTGTTTCACGTAAACCTATCAGCCGAATAGCTGTAGTATAATGAACAATTAGGTAGACGTATTCAATTAAGTTTTTTTTTATTGTTAAAGATTAGGTTTCCACACACCATAATGTGTAAAAGAAAATTATGCCTGCCTAATAAGACACGTCTTTAATATTTCAAGGTCTCCTGGGGGTTTTTAGCAGGGAAAAAGGGTAGAAAAATGTTGAGCAAAGACTGCTTAAATAGCCACTCAATATTTCTAAATATTGATACTTACCCCATATCCATCAAGTTCTTCATTTTAGGCTCCAATGGGTCTCTGTTGCTGAATATATTGGGATGACTGGCTCTGATAGTAAACCAACTTTCTATTGCGCTTTTCGTTTTCTCGTGAGAATAGTAGCACGCGTGCAGAAAAAGGTAGATGAACTCCTCGTGGACTTCTGGGAGATGTGATTGTGACGCCATCCTGAAAAATCCAAATAATCATGCATTTCTGCCCTACTTTCCTATAGATGCAAATATTGCTTTAATATGCATAAACGTCGATGTTTGTTCTCATTCCCATGTAAAAGGATATTAAGATTGATGCAAGAGTAAACTGCCCATACTACAATTAGGTGCGTAATTGTCAATTTTGACCTAAATTCAAGGCAAAAGTTAATAATCACTAATTAAAGTTTACCAAGCATTAAGTAGAGTAGAGATTTAGCGATGTCTTATATATGAGAGAAACTTATCGTTTGGATTACATACATCATTAAATAATGATACATGACTAGAGGCTTTAGGTTGATGGTGTAAGCAATACAGTTAATTGCGTCACTGCTTCGTAGAAAATACTGTTTTCACCACTTCTTTCACTTCGACTGTAGTGCTAATTTCGGCTAATTGGTCAGGGCTTGACAGGTACAACAAAATTATCACTGTTTGTTATTTGGGCAAACAAAGACATTTAATTACTAATTAGGCAATATACTGATTGGAAAGCAGAATGTTCTTGCTTTGCCCCCTGTTTCCTATTGATTGCCCCTTTCCCCCGTTCCCCATTGAGAAACACTTCCTATTTTAGATGATATACAAAAAACTTATTTTCACCTTAACAGCATAACTAATCAATAGTAGGCAAGGTTGATTGCAAAATATCATATAAAAGCGTATCCAGGTAAGATCACAAAGCATCATAATTTATTTGCGAGTTTGTGTTAACGAAGCACAATTATACATTTATATTTGATTTTAGCTATACTTGTTGGCTTGAAAATTTGATAATCACTAAGGACTCCTCATTGTTGATGCATAGAACTGCCCTTATGTTAATTGACACACCATTACATTGATGGAAGCTCGCGGGAGCTTTAGTTATTCTCAGTATTACGAAAAGTTCTAGATTAAAACTGATGGGGACCAACTCTACAACTTATTCACAAAATTAAATTTGTTCCGAAAGTATCAAGGGGGACAAATAAGATGTGATCCAACCACTGTTGTGTGAATCTTGCTCCGATACAAAGCTAAACCTAAAAACTTGCACCTGAAAGGTGAAAGTAATCATCTCTCGAAGATTCCAAATACGAAATATGCATAAGCACCATCATGTTCCCTCTGATACTTTTAATTTAGGATATGTTACAATACAGTAATTTGCATAGGTGCGAAAATTGTTGCACCCAACAAGGCGAACTGTTTGCCCATAAAAATTTACGAAAGTGCCCTAAAAGGATGGAAAATCCTTTTAGGGCACTTTCCGCCCCTTTAGGGCAAATATTGCCTGCACTCGCCCTCCTTCAATCACCCCAACTAAATGGTCTTGAACGGCAACCCCCTACTTGCGGTATCTTATTTTAAAGAAAATTATTTAGTTGTGGTTTGCTGGGGGCGAGGCGTAAGCTTGGTTCCCCTTCCATATTACAAAAGCAATTTCCAGGGATTTTCAATATCTTATGAATTGTTGATTGCTGTGTTTTATGCAGCTTTTTCTTTGTTTTCAATTGATGCCTGCTCATTGGGCTACTAGTTCACTCTTGGCAAAAAATCACCTGAACTCCGATATATGAGAGATGCTGAGGATTGAAACAGTCTTTTCCTAAGTTATGCTCCCTTCAACTCTGATTTACACTTTGAATGTTAAATTTCTCATTGCGGTCGATAATCAGATTATAATTCAAGAAATTCCAGTTTTACCCGATTTTACATCGGCTTCTTAATAAGACACTATAATAAGCAGAGGCAGGGACCAGGATAACGAAATCAGCCTTGGAAATTATTTCACAAATAATTTAAAAGCCGTTGATGAAATTGGTGTCAAAACTAACGGAATTCTTAGACATTCAACGTTAAGGCAAGCATGTGCTAGACACGACTTACTATATGCTACATGAAAGGTACCCGTTAGTTTCATTAATGTAATGAACTGTTTTTAAGTTTAAATAACTCTTATTAGCAAACAACTTTTGCACTCACCAATTTTTAATTTTGATCATATCCTTCTTCTTCCCTTCAGGGTGGTTCGGTAACCCATCGATGAAGGGATGGCGGTGTTTCAAATTCAAGGCGCACATTTCTCTTCTTGAAATTTATTTCTTATTTCACAAACTAACAAAATTACGAACACAAAAGGTGGTTTAATGCACAATCATAACTCCATTTTCCAGTCAATTTTCAGTCAGGCTTAGCGATTTATCGTATTCACCGCGTTGGTACCGGATACCGGGTACTGGCGAAACGCTCCGCGAAGGTGGGAACTGATTCGATCCGAACAGAAATTTTACTTTTGTTTGTGTTTTGCAACAATTTGATCTCGGGAAGGGGCTTGAAATAGCCCCAATGAATTGTGACTTGCGCTGGTGCATCTCTATATGTTGATGGTCCTCTCGTTGATTTATATCTAAAGGTCTTCAGACTTAATAAACCTTCTCGTTTCGTATCTAAATCACTTTCTATATGAATTCTTTACATTCGTGCCGCGTTTGAAATTCGAAACATTATGCATTTAAAGTCCTGAATTAGCTTAAAAGTTACGCATTGTGTAACTGTTGCAATGATTGGCTAATTCATTCTGCATTTGTGAGTCGCAATATCAATTGATTTTTTGTACTTTCCAAGCTTTGAATTAACTTTTCACAAACGCTCAAGCTTGCAATCTAACTGAGGAGTAAATGGCTTCTTTACAAGGGAATCTGAAGATGTGAGACATCGACGAAAATTGACGCTTTTGTACTAATTTTTGTAAAGTGTTTTTTAATTGACTTAAATTATGCCAAAACTATTCTTTTGTGTTTGATTTGAGTCATGGTTTTTAAAGAGAGAAATGCTATTGTTGACCCCATTTCCAAAATCTACCCAATAGGTAATTAGCATTCGGAGTAAATCGTGTGTACCCAAAGAACTGAATAAATATTGGCATATCACTTTTACTTTCATCGATAACCACAAAATATTTAAGAATAAATAACTTGAAATTGAATACAAACACTAGCTTTATCATTGCAGCTTTCAATTGCCCAAATTTCGCCAAAAGAAGTGACATAACATTTGTGAATGTAACGCTCTGTAAGGTGCCTCCTACAACTTAATTGGGTGGGTTTACTTATTACATAAGCCGGGAAAAGAATAATATTCCGATAAGATTATAAAGCTATTGGATAAGTTTGTATAACATAATATTATAATATACTTATATAAACTTATATAAAGAAATATAATTATAATAAACTTTATACAATAAAATTGTATAAAGTCCAGAGTCCTATTATATCTCATTCGTGTTCTGCGGGGGAAAGATCAGGAGAGCGCGGAGGCCAAGGAAGCAAATTAATATTGCGATGTTGATGATGAGCAATAGGTAATGTTGGTGTTGATGATGATAGATGATGTTAATATTGATGAGGATGATGATACAGAAGCAATATGTTGCCGCTTGTTGTCTTACTGAAAAAGCGTGTTTCGAATATTCTGAGTGTATGATATAACTACTGATTCTAACAGTATGTAACGCCCAGCGCTATATGTAAAATGCGATCGATTGTGCTATTACTACAACTAAATACGTGGTATATATACCGATCTTGGTTGAATTTAACGCGTTCATTTTAGACGTTGCAATTCCTATAAGTATTATGGTATATTTTCGTTGATATGTTCCGATGAAGGCTCGCCAAAGCCACGTTTATACAACTTCGCTGAGGTCTTCATAAGATCCAATTACAAAGATCGTAAGCGAAACAAACGTGGTCAACAATTTTCTCTTTCATGCATCGAGCGGTATTTGTTATATGCCGCGGCCGAATCACCTTTACTAATATGTGGGTTAACAATAATTTTTAAAATACTTAAATTGCAGGAAGTGCGCACAAGAGATTTTGCGTCATAAATCTACGTGAAAGAGCCATTTCTGCCATGACTGCAATGACCGTCAGGTCTCAAATTTGGTTCAAGAGAATTCTGAAGGAGGTCCTGATCCCAAGCTTAGTTTCGTTGCGTCGGCATCTCACCTGATATCTGTGCCTTTTCATGAATAATGCATCAAACTTGCCGAAACGTCAATGAATTTTCATTAAGCAAATTCCATTTTTACGAAGTTGAATATTCATTAAAGTACTGCGATCCGACTTACTAGGCGAACTGCCTTGTAAAATGGTTTGACGATTTATAGTGTAAGCACAACAAACAGTGATTTAGCACGTTTACTTGAGGTCACTAGGCAGAGCTTTGGTGCAAAAAGTAAGAACGACGGAAGGAAAGGTAAGAAGTAGTTTATGAAGATCGAGCATTCACTCAAGACTTAGTCCATCTTTATTCATTTGCGCTGATATAGATATAAGTCACAGAAACTTTGTTTAGGTTCAACATTCGATATTTATTATGCTTCTTATAAAATGACTAAGTGGGGAAATTAATCAACTTTTACACCAATGAAACTTCCACATTATTTTCCATTGTTTATTTTAACGCATTCGTGTATAATGCATGATCAGTTGCATGTGAAACAGGGCTTACTTTGCACTTATTAAATTTTAAAAAGCGTATGGTACCTAGTGGGAATAACTTCGTTGTAAAAACCAGGTGGGTAATTAAATTCTATGTATTTACCTTTAATTTTCCATAGCTTTCGTGCCTACGGGCCGAAATTAATGTTTTAAAGGAGTGAATTAATCGATAAAAATGTAGCATTGCAAATTGAAAATATTAGCGAAAAATGTATGAAACGTTTCAATAAAACCAGAAATTAAATATAGATTTGGCGATGTTGATTCGCACTTTCGGGTGAATTTCTTCATCGCTCCAAGGAATGAGCAGCAGTAAATCGATTATTATTTATGCTCTCGACGCATTCACGATCGGGTATCGTCCGCGGTGTCCACCGCTGGCGCAAAATTCCTTTTCGGGTTGTAAATTCGCCCAGTGCAAAGTTACCCTGAATTAACAAGACAAAATTAACTGTTTATTTCGGGACGAAAGCAAATTTTAATTCAAAAGATACGGAGTGTGCTATTTAAGTGGAACTTAATTTATTACTTTTAGCCACAAAACATGTAAATATTGAAACCTTTATGCTCTAGAAAGGCCATTTTAATGCAATTATTTCACTCGCATGAAAGCTATCATTGGACTACTAAATGTCAATCTAATTGTAATTGCTCTAATTTTGCATTATTTCCGCATAATTTTACTTGAAACTTCCTTAATTTGCATTTAATTACAATTTCCCAAAACAATATTTTTTCAACTCTCCTATCGTCTCCTAATGACTTTAATATAGTATGTATAATAACTCGATTACTATATATAAATTCTCGGTATATGTGTATCTAGTTTTGCGTCAAGTATTTAATGATATATAATAAAAAAAATTTAATATTTATATTCATCAAATTAAAAATGGTTTTGAGTACACGAGCTCATTAAAAGATCATCAAAGAGTCGTTAAAATATTTGTAATTATTTTTTTGCATTTATAGCGGCTTAGCAATGGGAAAACTTCCTTACCAGTTCACGTCACAAGATATTGTGAAGCAAGGTAGAACGACGCAAGAGCATATAGATACGATTCGAGCATGGTTGAACTCTATGCAAAGCAAATCACTTCCGGAGATCCAAGACGAACTGATTGTAATTTTCTTGTTATCTTGCGAAAATGACATTCCCCTGACCAAAAACACCATAACAATGTATTATAAGTGTAAAAAAAATGGTCCAGAAATATTCGATAACTGGAATATGGAGAGACTTGACCTGAAACAGGTAATGAACGTCGTGTAAGTGAAAATGTCTAAACGTAAAAGTAATTGTTCTTGGAGCATAATGATCATTACAGACGTATAAGCAGCATTCCTGTAAGAACAGACGAGAACTACGTTATCCATTATTTTAAATTACAAGACACGAGTTACTCAAAATTCGAATTAATTCCTGCAATGACTGCATCGTACATGCTCCTAGATATCGCCCAAGAGAGATATCTACCTAATGGTTTAATTGTTATCATAGATACCAAAGGTGTAAGTCCTAACGCTTTTTAAGTCATCGGTTTACTCGAAAAGTGCCTTCAGGTAGGCCTAATGCACCTCACAAGAATAAAGTTATCCGCATTAAAAAAATATCTAGAATTCCTCCAAGAAGGTTTTCCGATTCAAATGAAGATGATTCACATCATCAACACCGTGAGTTTCTTTGACAAAATTATGAATCTAGTAAAAATGTTCATGAAGAGTGAGCTCATTAGCATGGTAACGTTGTCGTAGGTACTTATTGTCCCTTCCATTGGTAGCTGTGATTTTTAGATACAAACTCATCCTCCAAATGCTAGCCAAGAGAGACTGTTTTCTATAGTTCCTAAAAAATGTTGGCCAGCAGACTATGGAGGCGATTTGCTTTCAGTTGAGGAACTACATAAAAAGACGATCCAACTGTACGACCAGAAGCAGGATTTTTGGGCTCTAGAAGAAGCCATTCGAAAGAAGTGCTCATGATATTCGAGTAATGTTATTTCAAAAAGAGAGTTCTAATCCAACTTCAATAAAAACTAATTCAAAATAAAATGCATAATTTTGATAAAGTGTGAATGATATTCTAGGATTTCACAAATTATATTGAGGTACATAATTTCACAGTATCACGTGTATAAGTTTTATCAAACAAGTATAGGAAATATAACGTCACGAGTGAATAGTTGGAGGGAGAGTCAAAGGTGAGTTCTATAGATTCGTGAGTAGTCAGATGGCTAAATTGCCTCAGGAGGTTCAAAATTCATAGACAGACCACAATAGTTTTTGCACAAAACTCATGAGTAAACATTTTTAGCAACGAAATTAGTTTTTCTGGTTAGTTAAATTATCAGATATGTAGCCATAAACTGGAGCAAACCATTAGAGTTTTTTCGGGTTAGTACAACTGGGTTGATATATTTAGTAAATCTAAATTAGTCAAAAATATACATGCTTAAAGAGAAACATAAGACTTTTACGCTGTTGGCCAGATGATAATTAATTTCGACTGGGTATGAACCCAAAGAAGAACAAGAAAAGTGAAAGTTTACAAGACACGCGAGTGAGCAGTATTCTTATGTAACCATATTTGAAATTCTGATAACTATATGTATGTAGCACAATGTAGCAAATCCTAGATATCTGCCGATTACGTTGAAGATGATGGTGGTGATGATGACAACGATGTACCTACGCGAATTTGGTTAACGCACCAAGTTTATTATTCAATGTTTTCAATGAAGACTTTTCTTGGTTTACTATTATAAGGAACTTCAATCAAACTAGTTTTTCTTAATATAACCTGCGTATCAGACAATAACAGTTTGAAGTCGTTGCTGGGAAGGATGGCGTTGTTAACCATATACGCAAAAATGTTTGCCTTATAATTGCATTAAAATTACTTTATTACTTACTATATTGCTTTTTTCAATTTTATATTTGTTTTACTATAAAAACTTCTTGCGTTGGCACTATCCGCGTATTTTCGGATGTAAAATACTTAAGTTTGTGTATTAAAATTTCAAACACCCAGTATAGTGTGCGACTGACCTCATACGCCGTAAACCTTGCCAACATTTTACAGCAATTAAGGAATAATTCGTTGCAACTGTCGCTTTTATTGCAATTTAATGTTTTTATAAGAACATACATATTCTCTGATGGTAAAGAAATAACATAGTAATGATGATAAAGCAGAGTTTAATCCGCAGCAGGTTAATTATTACATCCATTACAGCTGGTAAATTTACACACTACTACATTAGCGAAGAATCCCAGAATACCTATATCTGTACTAGAAATCTGCCTGCATTCCTGGTACAGATTCCTAGTTCCTAGGTCACATTAATTCAACGTCTAATAACACTCACATTAACCACAACAATTCAAACACCAAATCTTAAATCTATCTGATTTCCAATATAACAGCCATATTGTCCTCATCCCCCTGAGGCAAATACTCCAAGTCCCAGAGGCTGGTGAATATCAAAATGTAACCTGCTGGTAGCACACCTTCTATAGTTTCGCAAATTTCTGCACAATTTTTTCTTGGAATCAGCCTCAAAGCCGTACTCCCAAACAATTGACCGACTACAGTGTGTTTCTCAATCAAATTCAGCTTCTTGTATTTGGTAGGGCTATAATTTTTATTCCATATTAGCCAGTTGTAGCTCACCGGAGCAATTTCTTCGGGAACGATTGAGGGCCTGTACGTATAATTTCTGAATACCCTCATGGCCTCTTTATCGCAATTTTGGAAGTGCAGGAAGAAACTGCCGAAGCTCGGAATTTTCTCAAAAAGGTCCTGTAAATCGATGTCGTCGCGTTTGTTATTGTGTATGTTGGTTTCCAAATTGCAGGGAAACGAAAAGGAGAATTCTTTATGGTCAAGTAGCTGGCCGACGAAGTCTTCAGGAGACTTGGTGATCCAGTAGCCAATAACTCCAGGAATTAAAATCGGTCTATCCAAATCTATAAATTGCCTAACAATGTCCGGGGAATTGTTTTCGTTGAGCGCAACAAAAAAATCATTAAAATCTCTGAATGATTCACAGAGATCACAATCGAAAACCTCGTCTAGTTTTTTCGTTGAAGAAGAAAACCATTTAGGTATTAGGCAACGCTCATCTTTCAAATATTTCCAATCATAATAAGGCAGAACCTTAATCATGGTAATTCTGGTAGCTGCGGCAATGTGCCATGAAATCGGTTCCCAATTCTTTCTCACGATTATCACCACCAACCCGATAGCTCCAAGAAACATTAACCAGTACAGTAATGTAGAGCGACTTAGAGGCTTCTTTGGTATTTTAGAAGTTATGGGTTTCAGCAGTTCGATTCTATCTTTAATCTTAATGTCGTTCTCTTCGCAAAAACAGTCGAGCTCTATAAGGTCCCGGTTTAGATCATTGAAGGTGTACTTGGTTTGAGGTTTTTTCAGCTTGTCTTGAGTTGTTTTCGGCATTTCTAAACCACCTAAAAACGGGAGCAGACATAAGAAGTGAACACGTGAAGCATGCTGAATAGAATCTCTTTTCTTATTACTCAGAAGGCCTCTCAAAAAGAGAAGTCCGAAGTACAAAAAACGGTTGTATGAAGAATGAAAGTGTGTTCTTCATTTAGGAAAAACGCGTGTCTTGATATAATCGTCCTCAGACCGCCATGTGATGTACATTTAAATTGATGGCAATTAATTTATCAGAATGCGACTGACGTGCAATTAGCCCCCGAACGACCATTGCCCGCGCGCCCCTGAAAGTCATTCTGAGTAAAACACCACTCAAAATCTCATCCAGTCATCCACCGGACCAGCATTACTTCTTTGCGAACATATGGAACGCCAGTTTATCATACCACAATTCGATAAATAACTTTAGTTTCTTTGCAAACTACTTACTGAGTTTAATCACCCGGTATATTATTCTTGCATATCTAAAAGCACTGCATGGAATATGCCACAGGTTGCTAAACTTCAAAACAAAGATTTCAGGCGAGAAATAAAGCCCCCAGGAGGAAATCTGATGGGTCGACGAGCGATTGCGCCCCTACAATTGCGGGCCATCGATTTCCCGCAGAATTTTGATTTGCCGCCACAAAACCAAAGTGAATCAGCGCCAAAGCGAGCGAGAGCAAAACGAACGGAGCGCACTCTGCTGTCGTTGACCTGCCATTACAGCATCGCTGTTGCCAGCTTGTGTTAACTTCTATTTTCCTTTTTAGGATTCAGTGTGCATAATTGGTAGTTTATTTTTTGTAAATCGGTTCCTTCAGAAGAAGTTTCTCATTCGAAAGTTTGCATTCTATTTTAATCGCATTTTGAGCTCTTTTTGTTTTTGCAATTTATCGTGCGTAGGACGTCCGTAATTGGCTGTCCGCAATCTCCGTTAATAGCGAACGATAAAAAAGCGACGCATGCAACTGCGTCTTTGTTTCGTGCTTAGTCGTCGCGAATAAATAAAAATGTATAGAAGACGAAAGGCAAGTATATAGGCCGACTGTAGTCAGCAGGGCTGCCTTAGTAACTTCTACCTGACAAGCAACTTCCAGCTTATAAAAAAGTTCAAATTGGTTTAAAAATGTTTAAAATGTACCTTACCTATTATGCATCTATAAAATTATGTAGTATGGGTGGATTGTTCTTATCCAAACCTAATTAAAAAATTCAGGGAATGTGTTACATAGCAGAACAACGTGACACTACCGCTTCTCCAAAAGCGCAACTGCGGCGATCAACGCCGTCAAAAATCTGTCAACCTCAACCAGTCTGACAGACATTTTCCACCAGCAGCACTGGTCAGGGAAAAGTTTGTTAACTTTCTAAACACTTTTACGTATTTTCACGGGAATATTTTGCGTTAACAAATAAATCTAAAGTTTATCACGCTGAAGAAATCGGCTGTCTTTCCTCTCCCGTTCTTAGAACAAAGAAAACCTCCGTGTTACGTCACGCTAGAAAGGCCATTTTGATTTTGTGCTAGACACATTGAAATTTTCATTTAGCTATTTGAAAAATTCGGGATCTGTTCCTGGGATTTCCGTGTTTTTGCGACGAAGATCAGAGGAAAACTATCAAAATTCCGGTGCCCACGAGAAACAAGGATACCGTGCACGGTAACGGTGATATGAACAAGAGAAAGACCAGGGGAGGCTCTGTCAGGTATGCCATTTTTTGTTTTTCATTATGTTTTTCTTTTGTTGCCGTCTACATCCTTTTCATTCCTTCATTTTCCTCGCTTTAAATGCTTTCCCATTTGAATGCACATTCGTGGGAATTCGATTTTACACCCATTTTCGCTTGAATATTAAAAAATTAGTGAACAACTTCCCAGATATTGAACCAATTATGTGTATTTTTCACATAAACAATAGACGCCATTATTGGTACATTTGAAGGAATATTGCAAGTTGTAGACTTACTGTGCCTAAAGTAGGACTACCTCTAGTAATAAATTGTCACAGTACATTAGTCAATTGTATTGTGCAGTAAATGCATTTATAAGCCTAGCTGAATCACTTATTTTGAGCCCCCTAAGGCACCCAGTCCATGATACATTAGAAGTCCTCAAGTAGAAGGCATTTAAATGATAATGTCATCGGCAGTAAAATCAGAAATCTCCCAGCAGCTCTTTTACCTAATATGAGATATCGAAATTGTTCAAAGAGTTGTTGCTTTAGTTAAATGTCGGGTTTGAAAGAGTTACATACAGTATCACCAGTAAATCCAACTAGGTAGGTAAATTTTTAAACTCTGGTAACTAAGTTCTAGGGAGACATCACACCACAGGGTAGCTAGTAAAAACTTAACTGCCACCTGTAATATTTTTATGTATTAATAATAAAATTAATATTTAAGATTCAAATATTTCTTCCATATGATGAGTCATCGTTCTACTTTGTACTGCATAATTCTTATTAAAATGCACATTAAAACCCAACTTAGATTTGTTTTTAGCTTCTATAGTTTTTGAAATGTTTAAGCCACATTTTGAAGGCACATACAGCTTTAAAGCTTGCATAATGTATTTCTAAATAATGCATTCCACAGAGCGATCACTTTTCTACAATCAGACCCGTTTTAACCATCCTACTTCTTTTGTGATACGACACTGGCCGACAGTTTTACAAAATTTTAAATCCCAGTTAGAAACTTGTTTGGCTCTTTCATTCTTTTGGTATCTGCAATCATTTTCATTTGAAAAGGTAACGGGCGAAGCGTGATTTTTTGTATTCATTTGACCTAGTCCTTGTCTTTCTCATATGGGTCGTATTGAAAACACAAGCTTACTTCTGCAGCCATATTTATAGCCTGGCGAGACTGTAAATTATCCCTGGAGTAGGTAATTTGCTACTTTTTGCACTCCTGAACCAAATATCAATGCACATTTTAAGGGCAGATATTTTGTTCACATCCAGCAAAAAATACTTTAAAGATTTCCTAGTTTTATGATTTCAGGTATATTCTTTAAAGGTCCCAAGCCCTTTTCTTGAACTGAAAGTTTCTTATCATATTTTCATTTTGTGGATGTCACCTAGAGGGCAACTAATGACCTGCATAACAAATTAATAATAGGCCCCACACCCGACACCAGCCAGTTTATGAAGTCATAAACCACTCATTTTTAAATTAAATCTACATAAGCCCAGTCTTGGTCAGTAAATGTTTTTGTAAGGGTCATCTATGTTACCTACCTACCTACTGTCTTTATGATTGTTAGGCTTTTGCTTGAAAACATTTTTAGTCTCTTTGGTGAATCGAAGCTTTACCCAGAATTAAGACACTAATTTGCAGATCCGAATTATCAGCACATGCCCTTTCACATTCAGGTAAATTTTATAACCTGTAACTGCCTAGCGAAAATCAAAAGAACCTCATATAGCACCGCACATAAATCAGACTTCTCATTACCTATTTACCGATAAGCTAGCTATTAGGTATATTAATAAATAATGGCTCCTAGGGTAATTGAGTTCGTAATTAAGGACTGATAAACTGATAGGATCTATAGCCATCAACAACGTTTTCGTTTGCTGTAGATATTAAAGAGCAATGTCCGTTTACCTTATCAATTAAATCCAGGCTCCTTTAAGGCCCTTTAAGTAGCTTCTGGCTAACTTTTCGTCACAATTACAATTGATCAATGAACGTGAACTTAGTTATCATTTTTGTAATATACAGGATAAATCTTAAGTAAGGAGTTTCCTTTAAACACGACACAAACCTTTAACGCACATATTTCGGTTGTTTTTGGGATTTCTAAAAAACGTTACGTAAAAACGTTGGTTGGTTTTTTGAGGCCTATGTTGTGTTAAAAAGAAAACCCTTGCCTAAGATATACCCTATAAGTAAATTAAAACTTGTCCACAAACTAGGCTATTTATGCACATAGACCTATGCAATTAGGTATGGAATTTTTCCCTTTCAATTTACATCATGTATCCCGAAAAAAATGTTACCATACCTACATATCTTGGACCGTTTTGATTCCATTTGTGTTTGTAATTCAAATGTTCTTGTATTGTTAAACAGTTGTGACGTTAAAAAATACCTTACACTAACGTTACCATGGACATCTTCAAATAAGTAATAAATAATCTTTTGCAATAATGCCTGACGTCAATAATACGTTGTACACGGTGTTTCGTAAAATAAAACTAAAAATAAATAAAAACCGTGCAGGTACGTGCCTTGATAGTGGCGTAGTAGGTTTTTTCATAAGGCATACTGTATAATGGAGTTTTTTTCCTGATCTACAACGATAGTTGCAAAAAAGGGTGCAACTTTTTCTTTCAGCCACCTTGAATAATGAAATAAAAGCTTATAGCAATTTTTTACCTGTAATAGCTACTCATAGGATTATTGTCTTGGTCAGTACATAGATAATTTCATTTTCAACTAGATCATCCAATTTTGTATCTCGAAAAGTGCTTCGTTAAAGAAACATCATGGCACCTTATGCTTTGCCACAAGAGGCGGCTAATGAGCCAATTTAAAAGTTGCATTAAGAGCGTTTTTATTTAGTTGACAATTTTCTTGATAAGGGACCTATAAGTGTCTCAGTATAGTGTTCCTTGTTGCTTGTTCTCACTTTCAAAATAAAATTTGATACAACTTCATTGAAGTGGGATTGTTTTTTTAATTTGCCTCACGTTGGATTAATTGCTTTGCAGAGGCCAAAGGCAGAGGTCTCTAGGAACTGAGGGGGTCTATAGCAACCCTACTTTTATGCATGCAGCCACCTCACAAGTAGGTAATGTGGCACGGATAACTACAGCCTCTGGGCAAGTGTGGGAAGGTAACGATTACATCTGCACCATTAAAAATAACTTTTGCAAAGCGACTGCTTTCCTTTAGGTGTCTTCAGAACATTTTCCCAAAATTTCGATGTAGTTCTGGAAGTGGTTGCAAAGGTGGAAAATCCTGACGCACCTGACTCTCGTTTATTAACGGAGACACATAGGGACAAGTTAATCTTTAAGCCATGTGATATTTTGAATATGACTTTTAAAAATGTGGATCTGGATTTTCCTGTTAAGGATACTTTTCAGGTTAGATGTTCTCGATAATTATTATGGTCTGATTAATTTAACATAATATTTTAGACTGACACTGCAATTTCTGCAAGACTAAACGGTAATAGAAATGAAGAAAAGGAATTAGAGCCGTGGGACGCAGGCCAATTAAATGGGAATGATTTAAACCTAGATTTGGAAGCGTCGAATGGATGGGATGTTCAAGACATGTTTCGCAAAAATGAACAGGAATATGGGGTATATTATCAGTGGAAATAACGGTTTTGACGAATATTTATTTCCGATATGCTTAGGTACAATCAACATTCGACCATTCCTTGAGGGGCTACACAGTTCCGTTACAGGCAAGTGATTCAGCAGACTTCAAAGAGGCTCAAGCAAAGGCTGAACAAATTGCTAGTGAAATTGGTACTTATTGCACAATTTTAGACAAATTAAAAGATATTTTATGATTTTATTTTTACAGAGAATCAACCGGGCCATCGGGCGAGGTTGGAATTAGAAAATGGAGATGAGGAAGCTGCATTTGCTGCAGTTGTAAGGCCAAATCAACAACAAGAATCTAACGGTAAGACTCGATTTTAGGTAATTTGTACATTAAATAATTGAGAAACAGCGAAAATTAATTAATTTTAGCCTTAATAATTAGTTTTTAGTTATATTCTGTGCTATTAAAGAATCAACTAAATCTTTTCACTTTCTTTAGGAAAATACATTCCTCCGGCGAAGAGAAAGGGACAAAATAATGGCAAATTGGTCCGTAGTACCCCCCCACCATCAGGCGGGTCTAGCGCTCAAAATTCGCCCTCGCCGAAAGAAACCCGAGCGCCAATTCAGTATCCACCACACAGTGGTGCGCATCAGGGCCATCAAAATAACATTCACCCCATTTCACCAAGTAAGTTTACAAATGTAAAGTGTTGGAACGAGATTTGGTGTGTGAAGTGATATCATTTGGAGTTTATTTTTGACTCCTTCATGTATTTCACAGGTATCATATATAAAAGTAAGTGAATCATGAATATTAGTAACTAGGAAATTTAATACACATTTACTAGTGGAAGGAGTATTAAGCCAATAGTAGTAAAATATTATATATTTAAATGGTTAAGAGTTTAAAAACTTCGTTTCATTTCACGACATAACAATTGGAATATTTTCTTTTGGGTCTATGATACTAAATACGTAATAAATGTTTTATATAATTCACCCGACAAAAATTCCAAGTGGAATATACCGGGTCTCCCTGAATATGTGGACAATCTCCTAGGCTCATATAGCACTCATCACAATATAACATGATTAATTCCTGTAAAATTTTTAATCCGTAGGATGGGATTACAAGCACATTTAGCTCTCCTTTTAATCAAAACGAGATAAATTTAACTTCCTGGTATATTCAAGTCCCTGGAATTCAAATACTACTAAACAATCTGGTCAGTTTTTTTACGCCATAATTACAAACAACAGTGTAAGTAATTTATCCCTAACGAAGTTAAATTATTGTAGTTGTTTTACTTCATTTCATGAATGTTCAACAATTTTTGAATAATTTTTAATTGATGTTACAGATGCCCACACTCCACCTCAACAACCACATCCACCACAAGGTCCCCAACCTGTACAACATATGCCTCCCCCTCCTCATGTTCACGCGGCAGTACCCCCCCAGGTTTTGACGCCCCAAGTGCAGAATATTCCTCCTCCAATACACGCACAGCCAATGGTAAGTTAATTAGTTGGTTTTTAGGTTAGTTTCCATTAAACGTGAAGGTTTTAAACATTTGCCAAAAGTCCGTTTTACTTCGTTTTTAAGGCATCACTAAGCAACTCGGCTAAAGTATGTGCAGTATCAGCTAATCGGTTTCTTGTAGTTTTTTGGAGTCGGGTTTGCTCAATATTTTCATACTAGCTTCCAAGTTAATTATTATTATTTTAATTAATTGTTTTAATGCCCATTTGGAAGGAAGACACTATGAATAAAGGCAATTGTAAAACGGTCTGAAAACAAAATTTCTAGTATATGTTGCTTTTATGAATTTTAAATAAATCTCCTCACAGCCTATGCCGCAACATGTGCCACTGCCTAACAATCCACCTCCTCGCCCAAATTCGCACACGCCACCGCACCAATATACCCAAGGGCCGTCGCCCAGACCCGGCGGTCCTCATGCAGTGCCACATACGGGACCGCCCCACGGCAAGCCTCAAATGAATGGCGAAATTAAATCCGGGCCGCAACAAAGACAACAGCGTCATCAGCAGCAATATCATCCAGATCGAATTATGCACGCTGGACCGCCTGGACATCCTCAGGGTCCGCCGCCACAACAGGTTGCGTATCAAGAGGTTAAACAAGTAAGGAGGACTCACTTTTGTCAGAAAGATACCTAATTCTATCCATATTGTATAAAATGAATCAGTTTTTTGTGACTATATGTTTTCTTAAAAACATATTCTGTGGCCTTTAAAAATCACGATGTTCTATTCTTAGGAACAAGGTCCCCCTCATTCAATTCCTGCACCACAACAAGTACCCCGGTCTCAACCACCACCTCCTCAACCGGTTCAAAACCAGGAAACCCTGAAAGAGCTCCATGCTTTTTCGCAAGATTTTACCCTGGCGTCGATGCCTGCTCATACAAGTCCCACATTACAGCCGGTTCCTCCACCACATGTTCAACAGGGATTGGCTAATCAGAGCCTTTCTCATATACAGGGCACGGAATCACCACAAATGGTGACTCAAATGGCGCCACCGGTGCAGACGCACAGTGCCGGTACGTCACCTAGTGGAAGCAGCAGCAATCTGAGTGCGCACAGGTGAGGTCATGTACCGCCAAACTCTATCGTGTGAGAAGTCATTTACTTCTTTTCCTGCTTTATTACTTACCATTTTTTTCCAATTTCTTAGGTTCATATGCGAAAGTTTACTATTATTTGATCTATAATTTTTATGTGAGTGATTGGCTATTAGATCTAATTTTTGTATCTGTTTATTGCAGTAGCATACAGGAGCAACTTCAAACATCTATCAGCTCGCAGAAGCAACCAAGTCCTGCTCAAAGTCCGCAGAGCATCGAAAGCGAGAAACTGCAAAGTGCTGTGGCTAAGTCGAAATTGAATCCAAATGCCAAGGAATTTGTGTTGAATCCTACGGCTAAGCCATTCCAACCCAGGTAAGAACCATTTAAAAAGTTAAAATATGTTAAAAATTGGACAAAGTAACTAAGGATGCTGCTCTTTCAGATAATATTGATTCGGAATGAGATATTAAGGTTTCTATTTCCTCGTTAATCAATTTAACAGTTGATTGGTGCCTGTTTTTCATTTTAAAGTTTAAACAGCCGAAATTTTTATTCTTTTAGATCGCCGAGTACTCCTTCTGCAAGCAGACCGCATACACCCCAAACTCCATCTCATAGTCCGTATATTGCTGTAAGCGGACCTGGGGGTGGTCCACCAATGCCTGTTACTATGATGCCCATGCATTACATGGCAATCAGTCAACCCCAGTACCAGCCGCCTCCACCTCCGCAGTCAAGTAGAATGAGAAAAAGTAAGCGTTAGATACCATACCTGTTACGATTTCCGATATACCATTGGAGAGCAACGGCTGTGAATAACTCTGTATACCTTTCCAACTTAAGATAAAAACAATAATTACATTCTTTTTCCAGTTCCGATGGGTCAAATCCGGAACGATATGGCTTCTCAGATGCAGCACGCTGCAGCTGTAACTGGGCAACCGTTACTTGCACCCGCTCCCCTTCCGCAATTCATATACCCGTCGGCTGCTGCAGCAGCGCACAGCATGAACCAGGCCGCTGCATATCAGCCGACAGTTGCTGCTATGCACGCGGCTGCCGCTGCTACAATTAGGATGTATGATTCGGCAGCTGCTGCCTCAGCAGCGCAGGCACAGGTAGGCTTTTATTTAGTAATTTCTAAACCACTTGAATATTGCTGAAAAATCCCATTATCCTAAATTGTGCAGAATTAAAGACCCAATTTCAGGAAATGCGTCATCTCAACCTGTATTGTTTAACATCCATACATACACCTTTCAGCTTCCGTACCTACCTCCACAACCGAGTGGTACCCCATCTCCGGCGCAGTCCTATAATCCTGCTGCTGTCCAACAACAACAAGGCCCGCCTCAAGGATACCAGGTAAGGGCCTACATTCATAATTGTGACTGAAACTGAAGTCTTGTCCTAAGGTATTTAAATTCTTTGTGGAATTTGTTGATTTTTAAATGATTAGATAAATATTTTCAGCACATTTTAATAGACATAAAACTTAATGAAGCATCTCTTTCCGATATTCAAATTCAATTAAATTGACCTTTTACCCTATTTGATATGTCAATCTTAACATAGTGATTTCAGAAAAACTGGAAGAAAACATAACATGGTTTAATACGTCTTTCAATTTTAAGATTATTATAATGTTTCTCTAGCTGAACAAAAGATGGGTAAAATCTTTAATGGTGACAATATAGCTTCAACATAAGTTCTATTCTTTACTAGGGGAATATACGTTTAATATGATAATAATTGTAATTAAAATACTAAGAGATTGTTTGTATATTACTATTAAAGGATTGTTTTTATATGTTGCAGGCTGTGCAACACACACAACAGGCTCCACCGCAGGTTGGCATGCAGAACATCGGAATGTTTTGCATACCAGCTCAACCTCATTTAATGCCAAATGTACCTTACCTACAGCAGGCTCCACCACCGGGGCCTCCACAGCATCTGCAGGTACGCAGTAAAATGATAATTGTTAATATGTCTCCTAATAAGTGCTTCTGTAAATGAATATAATGCAAAGATTTGTTTATCTATCATTTGTTGTCTCCTTTATTCGATACTTCAATGATAACGCAACATGTCGCATTAAATTAGGTTTGCATAGCTGGGATTAAGTTCAACGAAATGGCTAACTGGGGTACGAAATAATGTAATAATAAGAAACCTCTACGTTGAAAAATCCAATAGAAATCCAAAGGTACTTTAAGAGCCATTGCGAAAACCAACCTGTTCCGTCTGAACCTATGTTAAAGTTTTCTTACCAAAAGTATTACAAGTCATTTCCCCTTGATTTTAATATTCACATTTTGTCATACTGTAACAAAATATTTGTTCATACAGGTGCTAGTCCAGCATCAACACCCTTCCCAAGGTGGAAACCATCACGGCCAGAATCCTTAACGCTGAACCCAACAGCTTCGGGAAGGGATTCGATTTTAATAGAAAATTTAATTTTATTTAGATAATAAGGATATATGAAGATCTATTTTCCTACAGGGAAGGCAAAAAATTTTCGTTGCGACCAAGTCACTAATCGCTGTAAAAACTGTTACTCATACACTCTTTTAAAAAAGTTAACAGGCTGCACTGAGACTTCCCGATTATGCACCGTCCAACTACTGTCGAGATTAGGAACCTCTAGTTTCAGAATAAGTTGGAGTCGTATTGCATTATAAGGGAGCAGCAAAATTAATGGGTGTCGTGGCGGAAATTTTGCCTTCGACTGTAAATTATCATTCGATTATCAATATACGGTAAGTGGGTCTGTGAAAAAACGAGGAGTGTTTTCAGAAGAAACAGGAGCTACGCCACTTACGGATCATAATAAAAGTATGCATTTACTTTAGAAGTTTGATGCAGCCATAAATTGTTTGGGAATGATTATAATTGAGGAGCAAACATGGGGTTTAAATACTTACAAGGAGTGTATAGGCTATTAATAAAAGTTAAATTTTTATTACGAATGTCCAAAAAAATCTCCGCCAATTCATAGCATGGATTTATCCATATTTTTTCATGTTTACTTCTTTATTATACAGGAAGATATTCATAAATACTATTGACTAATTTATTGTCTACTCATTTCTCGTGTTTTCATGGGTCTAGTTTAATTTAATTAGGTAAGTATTTAAACCTTTTTTAATTGTTGCGTTATTTACAACGATTTTTTATTTTTCGCTCTTTGCCTTATTGAAAAATAAAAGCAAACAGGATGTAAGTGTTTCAGGTTCACCATTGTCAGGATATTATAAATTCTCTGTAAAGTCGAGTGGATATCTATCTAAATATTTCAAAACAACTTTTTGCCAACAGTAAATAAAGAATTTACAGTTGTTTGCATTCAGTTTCGACGATACGTGAAGCTGACTAAATATCTTATAAACTCAATATATTTTTTGCTTAGACATATTTCTCTCAATTTTTTGCTTTCCGTTGCCTGTTTACGATTTTAAATGGGAAAAATCAATAAGTGCGTGTTGGTCTGCGATACATCAGTTTCTGTTTGCTGAAATTTCTTGATGGACAAGAGTTGTGCATGTCGCTATTGTTTTTTACAGCGTTGTTCGCTCTTTTTATCAAAATAGGTCATGGCAGCAAACTCAGAGAATGTGACAGGTTTACAGAGGGGTGAAAATTGATACGTTTTCTTGAATGTTGAAAGTAATGCTCTTTATGGAGAGCCGGGAGGCAGTACGTCGTTGTGGTCATTTGAATTTACACCAAAATATTGCCTTATAACTGTACTATTGAAACAGTAATTTCAGAAAAAGGGGAATTTTAAACTCATGATAGGATGGGAAAAAACTGATGCAAACAACTTCAGCGTCCAGGTAGAATTCTAAGCAAAAAAGGATCTTTTTTTCTGTGCTTTGCTTCAATTATTACAGAACGCTTTTTGCCTTTTTATAACGATAATTTAATAGCCAGAAATTCCAATTTAATACAATACATATAATTACAAAAATTAATAATAATGACTCACCTGAAATGTTTTCTACGCACTTCTAAGGAAAAATAAAATGGTTACTTTGCAGAAATATAATCCTTACATCCTGTGTTCTTATTATGTAAAACCAAATTATAAACTCATTTTTCTGATTTCAATAAGTAAAATGACTAAAACGAGTGGCAAAACGAGGCCCATTTCACAATCAATTCAGAAATCACTTTCATTTCGTAACGGATGACATGAAAGAAACGTGTTCTTATAACTATCTTTTGGACTACGGTTCACGTTAGGAGTCTTAGGGCCTTCCTGTTTGAATTTTATGTGCGTGATATTAAATGAGTTTATGTTGTGGTTTTAATAAATATTTCCATTTAATATAAACTTTTGTAGACATAAAATTCATAATTTTCCTCATTTCCTGAATTTTTCCATTCGTGATTCTCTTTGGATATATATAGTTAACAAAAAAATCAATATCTTACCTCGTAAGTAAAACGTAACACTCCTGAAAATATTTCTGCAACTTGATAGAGAATCTCACGACCCATTGCACGATTTCAATGTTTACTACATTTTAAACCTGAACAAACCGAATAGTGAAAACACCAGATTCTCTATCCAAAGTGGAGAAATTGTTAAGTTACTTTTTTAAATAATATATTTTTGTTATTGCATTTTTTTGTTACTCATTTTGAACTTTCTCAGTTTCATCTTTCACTGTCGTTGATTGGATTTTCCTTTATAGTAGACACAACATTTTTTTCATTAGCGTTCATTGTAATTTAGGTCTTAAGTAGGCATAATTTATTTGGCACTTCCAAGAGTCTAAACACAAACTTGGTGGAGTCTCTCCGAAGTATCAAGTAATATTGTACGGATTGAAGGAATACCACGGTAATGTGGTAATAAGCTTAATGAGTCATTTTTCGATTGTTGAAGAAGGCTCATATGTATAGTTCAATATCAAATGAAATTGTGAGTTTCGCCTCGATAGAGGCGTTGTGAAACAATCTGAAGGCAAAAATGTTATCGGACAACACTTCTTCAAATCTACACTTTTTCCCCAATAATTGTTTATGTTCAAGTAAATAACATGCGTTAGAAGTATTGTCCAATATCTGCGCAGGAAAGTCATTGCGCAGAAGTGTTTAGGTGCCTTAGTTATACAGGGTGGCTTCATATACAAGATATTTAAATAATAGCAATAAAAATGAAGAGCAAATTATTGCCCAAAGCACCCTGTATACCTTATTCGATATAAATACGTTTTAACTTCCTAATGTCAAAAGTACTGTTTTCGGCGCCATATTTCTTTTAGATTAAAATTTATAAAAAATTTGTATTGTGCTTATGTTTCTGTTTGTGAACTTTTTCATTTTTTCTAATAACAAATCTTAACACAAAATTATAGTTAATTATTGCTGACGACAGCAATACGAAAGCGATGTTTATTCGCGACAGTTCTCAAAACAGTTTTGTTTTTGCATTGTACGTTTTTCTTTATTGAAAACGTTGAAAAAAAGTCAAACCCATTTTTTAAAATATTTTTTTGTTACAAATAAAATGGTCATGATGTTTATTTGTGAATTGTATGGTTTTATTCCAATATTAAATTTGTCCAAACATATGTATGTTCTGTCTTACGTGCGCATTCGCTTGAACCACGGAGTAAGTAGATTTTTTTGTCTACAACCAAAAAGTGCGCACTTTATATTAAACCTTTTTATCAGTTTAAGTTAACTCTCCGATCTTGGCCAGCAAAATTACATTCGTGTAAACAATATATATTATAATATTGCATAATTGGTTGTTATAGTTATATTGCTTTTTTTATCTGGTATGAGTTGTCCATCTATATGGTAACGATTATGGCCCTGGAAGGCTCTTCTAAATTAGTCTTTCCTGATCCCTATAAAAATCATAATAATAGTTCTTGACAATGGCGAATGTAATTTTTCTTCAAATAATTTTACACTGGCCATCTATCGAGTTTCACAGAAGATACTGCAAGAATATGAAGGGCGCCATCTACTGGAACGCGCTCCTCACTAAGTTGTCCCAAAGTTTCAATGACACTTTTTGGTAGATTACGAGTGTTTTAACGTCGCTTTTGCTGTTAACTTCACCGATAATTTGTAAATTGATAATATGAGAATGGCAATTACTTGATATTTAAGTTGCTGAGCGATTTCACCTTCTAATGAATACATTTTAAAAGCTGCTGATCTCAAAGTCATCTAACCATTTTAGCGCATTCGGTGTCCGAGTTTGAGAATGTTTAAGATTTTCCTTCAAATTTTCTATTGACCGCAAAATAAAATAATATTAGATTAAACTCTCACTAAACCAAACAGTACTTTTCTAGCTCAAAAAACAAAACTAAAAGTTTATCAAAGAAGCCTTTATTCGCCATATGCTAGATCACATTATAACAAAACACAAAATCAGTAAAAAACATATTAAACATAACACATTCACAATAATAAACAGCCTTTACATAACATCATACATACGAGAGTATTTGAAAAATCGCAAATCTACTGTTCGTTGTCTTGTTCGGGATGAGCGGCATTATACTCCAACGCCCTTTGAATGGCAGCTGGAATTTCTGGAGCCACTGGAATATCCGGACTTTGAGGCTGGTACCCGTTCTCGTCTGCTGTGTAGGTCAGCTGGTGCTGACCCCCTTCGTTGTCGGTCCACGAAGCCGCCCCCTGCATTACCACTGGGGTTTCCTTCTCAATCTGCAATAATTCTTATTGTCCCTGCTTGGTAAAGATTATAAGGAAAAAAGTACCTGTTTGGGTTGTCCGCTTTGTTCGGCCTTGGTGCCGTCTCCAGCTTCGAAAGACCATTTAAAGGTACCATCCGGCTGGATGTCGCTCTCTTGAGAGATGATGGGCACGGGTTCTTTGGTGGGTTGTTGCGGAGCACCCCGCACGAGCACCACCACAACACAAGCTAGTATGACCGCGGTTTTACGACAAGAAACCAACATTTTCTCGATGGCGTATAAATGCAATTGCTCGGTACTGATTATCTTACAAGAGCAGATGCGCTTTTATATGATTATTATTATTTGTAATTTGTGCGGTGCTCCCCTCTACCTTTGTACTACGTACCTACTTGGTGTGATTTGTTAATACATCATGCGTTCTACGGGGTGAGCTATGATCATTGACCTAGAAAGACTATTGCCTGAGAATTGAGCTCATGGAGGTGGGGCCTGGCACCCAGAAAAATTGAACCAAAAAAATAGAATAAATCACCAAACACGTTGCCCAAAATTTATTTCTGTCATTAATCACGTCGGGTAACCTTTAATGGTCTGTTTTTCGCACTCTGTATATGTTGAGCAATGAAGCTGTTGATTGTAGGTACCACCTACTTCATACGGTCTTAGACCAAATGCATCTTCATCGACGCATTTCTCCCAGCCAAGGGCACTTGGGTGTATTTATCAAATGGATTATTATTTGGCATTTGTTGCGGAATGTTAATTTTTCTTTTTGGACACTTATTGCATAAATGTTAATTGCTCACTAATCGCGTATACATGATGTGAGATAGAGAGAGAGAAAAAGAAACGGCGTGTGCCGGTGAGAAAAAGAAATTGCCAATGTGAGCGGAGTGATCATTAGAAGCATTAAAAGTTTTATGATTTTTTATTCAAATTGATTCAAACTTTGCCGCCCGATTGCAAAACATCTAAGAAAATACTATAAACATATACGAGGTGCTCGTTTCTGGAGAACCTGAAGGTTTCCAACGTGCTTCGCAAAAACAGGACGTTTTATATTTGCACCAAATTGCTGGACTTAACCTCAACCAAAAGGAAAAACAAAGTTGATGATAGTTACGAAGGACGAAACGTCGGTACTTCAAATTGCGCTACTTTTACTCTACTTAACCGACTTTGTACCTTTTATGACTACCGAGATCCTCACAAGTGGACTCCAGAAAAGACTTTCTGCATCTCCTCATTTGGTGACGGTTAAATAGGATTAGCAATAAAATTTCGAAAAATATAAAATTTTTCGGAAAGCCCACCATGGTGACTATCTTCTGGCATCAGTGATAGTCACTAACTTCAGACGGCCCCACCATATTTTCGTTGCTGGGAATCACTAACATCGTTTTGAAAGTTGTTTTCAATGAGGAACCAGAAATCGTTTGAGAAAAACAAATAAATTGGAAGAATTTAAAAAATGTCGCTGGTCATAAAGCCTCAAGCTGGCAATCGCCATATGCTTTTATTATCTGTGCTTAGAGGAAAACGCTCTGTTGGGTGTTTGCCTCCATGGAGTTTCCGTTTAAACCCTTCATGGTACTGCCCTGATTTCTGCATATGCTAAATGCTAAATGTGAGATTTAGGAGTCAAATTTTCGAGTCGGTTCCCTTTTAAGGCCAGTGGCGTTTTCCCCGCAAATGCGTGGAATGTTAATTCAGATGCATTAGTCAAGATTTTAACTGTTTTTCAACGTATATTCAACATGACTCTTTTTTCTTGTTATTCTTAGGTCCTCCTTGGCACTGCTTTAAGAAAATCTCAGAAATTTTATCTAAAAATCAGTGGCGTCGCATCTAACTTTAGTCATTATCTCAAATATGTGACTTTTAACCATCTTCAGTATGGCTTTGACGTCTGGAAAGTTAATTGTAATTTGAAAAAGAGTATTCGCAGTTTTGAATTCTCTATAAAATTAATGGAGTAGCTCCTTGTACAGGATGTCCCATTTTTTATGTAACTTAGGGGTTTTAGACATTTCTCGAGTAGATGGAGAAAAACCGTGGTTGGGATCCTTGACCCTATTTATGATCCAATTTCAATGGTCTGAACAGCATTTTAATATGTCGACTCGTTTGCGAAATACAGAGCGTTTTTCGTTTTTTTGGTCTGTAACTCAAAAACAAATTAAGCTAGAAAAAAATTGAAGACGCCACTGGATTGCACTGAAAAAATGCACAAAAGGTGTTTTTGCCAAAATTTAAAATATTCTCAAACAAAAGAATTATGGAGCTTTAAAGAAAACCCTGTAATTCCCAAACGAGTCACGGTACCAAAATGCTGTTTAGACCATTGAAATTAACTCAATCATCAGGCTAGGGGTCTCGACCACGGTTTTCTACATCTTCTCCGGAAATGCCTGAAACATTCAAATTACATAAAAATAGGACACCCCGTACATCCCTCAGTTATATGGATGGTTTTCCTTGGATTTTTAAGATTTTTTAAACCCTGTTTCTTACGATTATAGTTTCAGGAAAATTTTACGTTTCGAAGAAATTTTCAAATATGCAAACTGTAAATTCTGTCCACAAGTCCAGAGACTTGGGAAACTGGGGAACTTCCCAGGGTTCCCCAGGACTGGGGAAAATTTAAAGTTATTTTCCCCCCTTTCGACCGAACTCGCTGCAACCCCGGTCTTCTGAATCTCGCTTGTTGAACCATGGATTTGTTAGTATAATGTACTAAAGAGTTTTTAAGCTTTAAAGTCAATGGCGTACTTTGAAAGTTGTTGAAAAAAATTGCGTCACACGTGCGATTTTCCTGTAGTTTTTAAGCTCTTTTTAAACCCTGCTTGATCCGTTCATGGTTTCTTGGAAATCTCGGATGGCGAAGAAATTCCCAGTTTTCACCAAAAACAGTGGCGTTGCATTTCCTATGGAACTGCAACAATTTTGAAATTAAATGTCGGCTTTCTAAATCCGGCGAGTAACCGAATTTAGGTGCGTTCGCTCGATACGTGAGACTTGAATGTACGCTTGTCCTAATCAGCACTTTCTATCACATGATATTTGATTCAAACACCTTCAATTCTTCATCTGAAATTTCAAGCTTGCTGACCTATTTCTGCTATGTTTCGCGTGCTACATTAAAGGTAACATAAACGCACGTTACATCTTCACATTGTTAACCTAAGTCAATTATTTACCCATCAAATAAAGGCGCCCATTGACGCAACCGGTCGCTAATGTGCCAATCGATCGTGCAAAAGCTGAATGGGCGCGCTAGGTCCCCGAAGAACGGCAGCAACGAGGAGAAGAAGATAAATAGAAATTGCATAACTTTCACGAAATTCAGGACACACGACTGACTCTCTTTTCAAACAACAATAATGACATGGAGCCGCATATTCTTGCGGTGAAATGCGCTTTAACACGATATAGGTGCTGTGGGCGCGCTTTGTCGTATCATTGCGATATGTGTTATACAAGACGCAGAAGCGCGATCATAATACTCAAGGATGTCAAATTTGATTTAGAAGATCGTTTATTGTTACCGAAACATTTCGAGTAGGGGACCACAAAAGAAAATACTATAAATACCACGCGGATCTCCAAAACACTTCAGAATCGATCATCATGTTGTTCAAATTCGCTTTCTTTGCCCTTGCAGCCGTCGCATACGCAGCCCCTCCCAGCGAGCCAGTGCCCATCATATCTCAAAGTTCAGACGTCCATCCCGATGGTAGCTTCCAGTGGAAGTTCGAAGCCGGAGATGGAACCAAGCAAGACCAGCAAGGGGTGCCCAAACCCGTAGAAAATGGAACCGCTGAAGTGGTGCAGGGAGCTGCGGCGTGGAGCGATCCCGAGGGTGGCAAACATGAGCTCGTTTATGTAGCAGACGAAAACGGGTACCAGCCTCAAGGATCTGACATCCCTGTGCCGCCTGAGATACCCGCGCCCATTGCGAGGGCTTTAGAGTGGATTGCTGCTCATCCCCAACCAGAAAATCAGGAATAAACCAAGAGATATGGGTGCTCGCACTGACTGTGTAATTTTAAACTTGCCATATGATGTTGTACATTGTTGTAATTAAAGAGAAATAAAAACAGTAAATTGTATTTATTGTCCTTTGAAGGATTGAAGGTAGATATCGAACATTCCTGCGAACAGTCTTCTTTTTCTCGTTCTCGGAGATCCGCGGCGTGCCAACGATTAATGCCACTAAAACTTATTAAAATCGAACTGAAAAATATCATTAATGCCACTTAATTTGTATTAAGTTTATGCAAAATGGCCTAAATATCTAGTTCTCCAAAATTACACATTATACTTAGATGGAATCCATTTTGGCCAAACCAGGATTATTAATTCTCGCAGAAAGTTAAACGAAGTTATATATAAATATTATACAGGGTGTCCCGAAATTAAGGCACCATACTTAAACAGCGTAAATTACGTCCAAAAATAACACCAAAACTTTATATAAACATATCGAAAAACGCTTTTTTAACGATCTATGGCTCTTTAAAGACATAACTCTGATGATGGTTATTTTGACATATTTCCAAAACGGTGCAAGATAACTTTATGAAATTTGGTAAGATTTTATACTTTTTAAACCTTAATTGACTGATGCGGTTGAATGGAAAATATTTCGTCAGAGGCGTGCCGCACGGGGGCGTCGGAGTTAAAAAATGCTACATTTTTTTTATGTGCCCGGTTTTTTAGCTGCTGATGCAAAATTATGAAACCACATATGTGTCCAGAAAAAAAAGGTACTCTTGGTTCACATTGATAGAACGCTCCATTTTCGAATAAAATTAATTTGAACATTACATTGCATGACAAATACAAATGATGCTTAAAACGATCATTTTCAACCATATCAAAACTATTAAACAATAATAAAAAAAAACAACAAGAAATTGAAATGACACATTTTTAGAGTAAGTTTTCAAATAAGTTACCGTTCAAAAAAGAAAATCTGTTTCAAATTCTTCGTGCCTCCCAGAGCATAAAAAGACGGTCTAGACTGTATATCCAACAAAACAGTAACTTATTTGAAAACTTACTCTAAAAATGTGTCATTTCAATTTCTTGTTGTTTTTTTTTATTATTGTTTAATAGTTTTGATATGGTTGAAAATGATCGTTTTAAGCATCATTTGTATTTGTCATGCAATGTAATGTTCAAATTAATTTTATTCGAAAATGGAGCGTTCTATCAATATGAACCAAGAGTACATTTTTTTTCTGGATACATATGTGGTTTCATAATTTTGCATCAGCAGCTAAAAAACCGGGCACATAAAAAAAATGTAGCATTTTTTAACTCCGACGCCCCCCGTGCGGCACGCCTCTGACGAAATATTTTCCATTCAACCGCATCAGTCAATTAAGGTTTAAAAAGTATAAAATCTTACCAAATTTCATAAAGTTATCTTGCACCGTTTTGGAAATATGTCAAAATAACCATCATCAGAGTTATGTCTTTAAAGAGCCATAGATCGTTAAAAAAGCGTTTTTCGATATATGTTTATATAAAGTTTTGGTGTTATTTTTGGACGTAATTTACGCTGTTTAAGTATGGTGGCTTAATTTCGGGACACCCTGTATATGACAATGCAGATCGTGCATGGGCACATCGCCAGCAAATTGTGCTGAAAGTCATATTTTTCATTGTCCTTCTGGGTTTAGCCTGCGCTGCACGTCATCAAACTGATAATTCTAAATCTAAGGGAATCACAAAGAAATCCATCAGTGTGGTTCCTCCAGGTAACCATCTACCTTCTAGGAATTCTTCAGCAAAATGTCAAGTATATTCTCCACCACTAGGCACAACATATCTGCCACAATTAGTTTACCATCATCCCTATTCAGGTAATCAGTATCATCCAACTAAGCCGCGAATGAGAATATAATGTAGAAGTTTTTTGTGTTGCTAATTGAAAAATGTAATAATGAGAATTCAGCACTCCTTAGTACTTGTAATTGACATAGGCAATGATAAAGACAAAAAGAATTGGATGTCTGAGAGTCTCAATAAGATGCTGAACTTAATGCAAAACTGTTTCTTGACAATGGTGAATGTGATTTTAATCTTAATTGTAAAATGATTTGTTCAGCGCCGTCACCTATGTAAGTCTCAGTTGAATTATTAAATATCAGAACCCGGAATCAGAGCGCGAACTATGGAAATGAGCTTTTTATCACTCTTCAGCGAAATTGTTTTGAAGCTCCTTGGGCTTTTTCCTATCCCTTTTTTGCAAGATTAGAATTCGAGTGATTCCCGGAAGTATTTCTTTGGCGTAGTCTTTGGCCATATACACAGCATCACCATAATTTGTTACTGCAAGTTGTTTTTTCTTTGTTTTTACGGACCTAGCCTCCACTGCCCGCCTTCGAGCTAATTCTACACTTAAGCCAACAATCAAGAAACCTCCGGTTTTTACGCGTATTCTCCACCACGAAAAACTATCTATGCACCAGCAGTATTCGTGCAGGTTAGATTAGGTCATCCGTGTACACAACCAACAATTATCGTCCAGTTATAGTAATTTTTAGCTCCTGTAAATGATATAAATAGTAATAAAAGTATGTACAAATAATTCGATGTCTGAAGGTATTTAACAAAACGTTGTATCCAAAGTCTTGAATTAGGTAAGGGATAAGGCCTCACAGTGTCAGGAAAAGCACTACATTCATGAGATCCAGTGCACAAAAATTTCTTGACAATGGTGGACGTATATGAAATGGTACGTTTCAGATGAACGTGTCCTTCTGGGGCTTTAGTTGAGTTATTATCAAAAAGAGGGCAACGAAATCAGTGCGCAAGCGTCATCTGACCTTGAACCTGACCTTAAACCGCCCTGGTTTAAGGCTTTTTGGTAATTTTCCAGGTCTTTTTTAATTATGTTTCTGTGGCGAAAACTTTATAAAAATTCATCAGCCAAAGTTTTAGATCCTCTTGCGGGCCTAACTTGTGGTAAGAGTAGTCGAGCTATGTCTGCACCTACGCGCTCAAGCAAGAGAATCGTCCAATGTGGTTTCTAAAGAAGGCAACACTTTAGGCAAACTAGGAGCTCCACTAAGCTGTTCTCCACCATTACAAACGACAAGGTTGATGAAAATGAGGATGATAAAAGTGAAACGTGGAAACTATTGCACTTATTAATTGATGTTTTAAATAATCTAGATATCATTTTAAAGAAAAATTACAGGCATAAAAAGTAGTTAATAAATATGAATTAGATAGTGAAATCCAAGAATATTCGACAAGACGCTCGGTTTTAAAAGTTTTAAATTAGGTGCAGGATAAATTACTGCAGTATCAAAAAGCGTTCAATAGTCAGGTAGTATCCAATTTAGAACATCGAATATACCTACTGCCATTTGAGTAAACACATTTTTGAACTAAAGTGGTATAAGAAAAATGGTATAAAAGTTTCTTGACAATGATGAATGCAACGTTAATGGTACATTTCAAAATCATTTTTTAGTGGCGCCACTCATTAACAGTCAATTGCACTATTATCAAACAGCGGAAATAGCGCACGAACGCCATCTTTGGGAATGCGCTTCTAACTAGGGGAGACCTGCCCGTGAAGCGTTCCTGCCTATGAAGGTCTATTATTTAAATACTGCAAATTACTGCACCTTGTGCAATTCTGCACTATGTACGTTGAAATAAAGCTATATTTTGGCATGTATGCAAAATAGTGACTGTTAACTGGCCAAAACCATTTTGTTTTCCCGGCCAAATGAAAACAAAGTGTGGGCCGGAATTTTATGACTTGCAATACTGTGTTGTCATGGCATCCGAAGTAATTTGTAATATTATTTGATGTGAAGATAAATTTATACATGTTCTTCGTCAGATTACAAACATAATGCATGATAAACACAAGTAATTTTAAGCCGTATCAGCACAATATGTTTACCAACTACCTGTAAAAATTAATATTACAATTGAAACATTATGTTTCATCATATATCATCGTATATATTACATGCAATGAATTAAACACAAAATATAATGTGCTTCTTCATTGCTGTCATCATGATCATCTCTTAATTTCGATTCGGTTAAAAGAATAAACACATTTTTATTGAAATTTTCACATTTATTCTCACGGTAGCCCCCTAGTCATTCCTTTTAAACGAAATAGATAACAATTTTATTCAAAAAAACACTACATTGCATGATGCTACTTCATGAAACGACTGTAGGAGTAACAGAGTGATATTGATGATTAAAGATGTTGAGAAGACCATCACAGGCAAGTTCCCTTTAATCATCGGCGAGGTTTTTTCGAACCTCTTCGAGCGTTGATTTTCTAGTCGTTCTTTAACTCTCTTTCGCGACTACCACCTTATAATATAATCAAATTATTGATTCAGGTAGGTAATGACTGATATTCCGAATATGTATAGGTGGGAAATCTCCCTGTGTCAATAAATGCCAATAAATAGGTGACCTAAACGTCGAACTAGTTATGGTATATTTTCAAGATCGGAAGCAGACAACGTTTCTTTAGAGGTCTTGGAGTCCAGAACTTGAGCAACCAATAGAATATTTCAATAGAGTAATATATCAAAAACATCTAGAACGTTTTAGCTTTATCATTACTACAATATCGTGATTTACATAATACTACAATTTTTATAGCAATTTACAAGTTATTTGGGAAAGTTGATGAATAAAGCACAATTTGAGATCCCAGTATTGTTGTTCTCAGAAACGTCTCCGTGTCAGATAAATAACCGCTAGCATAAGAATTAAGCGAGAAATTTTAGCATACGCACAAATTGCATGGTGTTCTCAACATACTCGAGTCCCATCAGACCTCTATTTGAATCTTTATTTAAATGAGGCCAGTAGAGAGGCTCCAAGACTGAAACGAATCAAACGTATTATGGTATGTTGCAGAGAGCTGGGTATCTACCACCAGCCTTATACTCATTCTCGGCGAAGCAATACTAATCACCAACAGTCTCACAACATCAAGGTGCCATGCGAATTCTAATAATTGAAAATTTCAGTCATCTTAGAACTCCTATAGATTTACCAAAAACTAATGAAAAACGAAAAATATCAAATTTGAGGCTACGTATCAGATCAAATGTGCAAAATATCAGCAAGAGGACGATTTTCGTCTATAATGTTGCATCAATAAACACAATCAACGATATTTCGCTACATTTCTTTAAAGCGTGTTAAGTCTCACTATTAAAGAGCGGAAGAAGGAAGCAGGACGCGAGCGCCACCTCTCGCCATTCGCTACTAATTAACCTTTGGCGAGTTTCTTTTGGAATTTTTTGCGCGTTTTTCGATATTTTCAAGAGTGCTCTCGCAGCTAAGTCCACATCAAATCGATAAATTATTAGTTCCTAGTGTAAACTCCACTAAATTCCATTTATAGAGATTGAAAATGCAAGGACTATAAACAGCTTTAAATTCAAAATATTGACCGTGTTAATTAAAACTAATTAATGCAGAAATCACATATTAGCGGAAGATGCAAGACGTTTTAGCATGGTTATTAAGCGTAGCTCCTTACTTAAGACATTCAAAGAATTCCTGCAATTTTTAGATGTCCATTTCTTCAGAATGTTGTGTGTTGCTACCCACCAAAAACATCAAATACGTACTAAGCTATTAAATTGCTGTTTATTATTGTAAGATATGCGTATAGTCATATATAATGTTCTAAAGGTAAAGATTATAAAACGCGAAGACCATCTAAGATAAATCAAAATTTCCTTAATTTTCATGCTAATAGTATCACAAATTAAAAAATATTGTCGCATTAAAACCAAATACCACTAACAAACTCAAATGCGACCTTTAGCGAACGAGAGTGATAAATATGGTTGGGAAATGCGCCTTTAAGGTCGAGACCACAAGCAGAAGAGTCTTCGGGTTGTGCAACAAACGCAGCGTGGGCGATCCTCATTTGCAATAAAACAAAGAAAAATGCGCGATTTCGTTAGGGAACAGCGGATAATAATGATAATGTAAAGTTCAAAGCCGTCATCGCCTTGAATACTTGACGTAACTCATACCATTCATTACGGTTCATTTGCGATCAGCTTCTTGTTCGTGAATTATCATTACCGGACGACCATTCATCAAGTTTACAAGATTATTACGTGAATTTTCCAAACAATGAGCAGAAATTCCCCAAGAATTTTGTCGTTGTTATTTTTATCTTGCCGTTAATTATGCTTATTCGTCTTCGCGCGACGACGGATCGGAAAGTATTGCTTTGACTCAAATGTGAAGGTTGTCCGCACATGAATTTCGAATTAATTGGTTTTGCAACGATAAACCTCTCTGTTAGTGTACAGTTAATCGTTATCAAGATTAAAGACATGTAATCACCGTGATTCGAAGAGGAAAGACTTCAAATGACTAGGAAAAGTTGCCATCTAATAATACAGAGTCTTCTGTTGTTGTAAATATTGCGCATAAGAGACCTTTATAAACCAATATAAAGAAGAATCGTAGTTTAAGGCGTATAGTCATCAATTATAACATTTCTTCATCCGACCGTTTCGAGAGAAATGCAAGCTTAACATATATTAGCTCTTCATCATCTTGTCAGAAGTGAGACGCAATTTTTCCTTCACTATATTGTCAAGATTCCAAAATTAATCCCAAGAAAATTTTAAACTCATTAGTAAAATGTAGAACTATAAATATTTTTCACTAAAACCAGTATAAGAACCCACGTAAAATCATTACAATATTTCCTAATATAAACATCCGAAATGACCTTTGCTAATAACACCATTGATCTACTCAATTTATGTACATACGATTATTATTAAAAAAAATGTATAAAAGCTCATTCTTCACCTCAATTTCAATCAAACCTTTCAAGATGTTCTTGAAAAATTTAATGCTTTTCACTCTCCTAATGGTTGCTGCTGCCTTTACGGTACGCCTCACACAGGCTTCACCCCTGGAAGATGTCTCTAAGCCCTTCAAATGGAGTTATAAAACTGCTGATTCCAGTCAAATACAGGAAGGAGTGGATCAGGATGGGATTAATGTTGTTGGTGTATATGAATGGACTGATCCAGAAAATGAAGTACATCAATACTCGTACACTGCCGATAATGAAGGTACCAAGGTGAATAGTAAAGATTTGCCCCTTAATACGTGGGATACACAGAGACTGTTGAATTACCTAAAGACACATCCCGATGAAGAGTGAAATATTGTTTAGTTAGTAATGGATTAAAAATATTACAGCAAGTTTATAAGCATTTTTCTTACTACCTTAAGGCTGAATTTTGATTATTAAAATGTTCGAAAGTATGGGTGGTGTTTGATTAAAATAATCTAATTTTTGAATGGCAGAAATGCGGATGCAGACTAAAATTATGCAACTTTTTCCGATTTTAGGAAGTTAATTTTTGAGGCTCTGGATCTTTAAAACCCACAGAAATTTCCTTCTCAAATACATTTTTTCAAAGCCCTAAAATCTACGAGGTGTTCGAAAATGGACTTTTTTCTAATTCTTCATTCAAAAACGTCGCACTTGAAGCTCTAATATTGAGGGTTTCGTTTTCTACCTGTGAAACTTTCACCAAACTAATCAAAATACTCAATAATATTTTAATTTCCATCACAACAATAACTCTTAAATATCAACTCAAATAGCATTCTACGTCTCCGTCTCTTCTTCGGGGTGAGCAGCGTTCCACTGCAGCCCCCTTAAAATAGCCTCCGGCACCGCAGGTGCAATGGGTAGATCTGCGCTACTGGGCAAGTATCCTCTTTCATCTGCGTCATACCGCAATTCATGGACCCCTCCTTCGGGGTCAACCCACTTCGCTGATCCTTGGAGGGCTTGACCGCCCTCTGGAAGAATCTCATGTCCCGATTGCTCCTGTTTGCTGCCATCTCCAGACTCGTAGCTCCATTGGAAGGACCCTTCAGGGCTAATATCTGCCTTGGAGTAGAGTATGGGTACCACTGGTAGTTGGGGTTGAAGCGCGGCTTGTGTGGCCAAGATGGCAGCAACAGAAAAGATGAGAAATCCGTACATTGGGAACATGTTTGTGATGCTGGTGATGAACTGCCGAAGTTGGATGGATTAAATGGGCTTATATAGATAGATAATGGAATCGTTGCAAAAGTTCATTTGGAATGTAGATTATCGGTGTGATTTCTAAAAAATTTATAGCGTTTCGGCATTATTATAACTGTCGAGAATGTCGTTCGAATATATTAAGACCTAATCGATTTGTTACATAAAGTGGCCGTTTCCTGGTTCATCTTTCAGGCACATTTTAAATCGAATTTGTATCAGAGTAAGTGGCCAAATGTGGAAGAAAGATTGAATTCGTATAGCCGCAGAGACGAACTCGGCATGGATGAACCAAAAAGGACACAACTCAAACACGAGTGAAACCCCATTAGACTGACTATAAATATCCGGTATATTAAGGGCCTTATGTGGGCTAAAACGCCCTTTTAGATCATATCAAACTTTTGTCAAAATATCGTAGGTATTTCATCTTATTTAATAAGGCTCAATTTGTTTTCGTTGTTTTAGTTAAAGTACTAATATTTTAAATAGGACTCCCTGTACCTTAAAGCATTTTTGAGTCTAGAATTTAATTCTGTATCGAATATTATTAAGGTTCCCTGGACCAATTCTGGACAAGGTGCCCTATTTGAAATAAGCAAGTTATTAAGATTTGAAGTAATGCAATTTCAAAGGTGCGTTTTGAGGGTCGAAATACACTTTTTATCAAATTGAAACGCGTTAACACGTAGCTATTAGATCCTTCTTGAGCCCCAGAACACCGATCCCAAAATTCGCAAGCGGTTAATGCACAATGCCGATTTCCGTTAGATCTCGCAGTTGTCAAAATTTTCAAATTTTTTGGTATAACTAGGAAACGGTAAATTTACAAGACACTTTACATAAAGTGACCCCAAAATTTAACGAGAAATCCGAAAATCACAAAAATTTAGGGAGGTCCATTTAAAATAACAAAGTTGGTGACTACTTCCGGTGTAACTGGAAATTCTGCCATTTTAAAAATACTTTATTTGATTTCAAAATGGTCGATTCTAACTTGAAACCAAATTTTATCGAGCTACGATAGTGGGAAAAATTTTCTAATTGATATATAGCAAATTTCTAGATAGTGGCTAAGAATTTCCACAACGTGGCACATAAGAATTTTATGTATTTAAGAAACTTTGAATATGTTACATCAAAGAAAGTCCAAAAATGTTAGAAAATCTTGGTGGAACGACCAATCAGAAACACTCATTACAATAAGTGCAGAAGATGCTTCTTTCTCTATTTACACACAATCAAAGTAGTTTTAATTTGACGATTAAATATAAAGATACAACTTAATTAAAAGCAAAAAAATCGCTACGACATCACAATCCAATAATTAATAGAATCGAATGTGGCCTCCTAGAATACAAATATCATTCCATTATAATGAAGAAGCTGCAATCTAATTAACATTCCTAACCAGCCCCCGGCGACTGTTGATTAGTCAATTTCGCATCATTTTATGAGATGCACATAAATTCATGGGAAGAATTGGGTCACCCATCACCTTGAAATCTGTATCACTAATTTGATGTGAAATAATCCGGAGTATAAATAGAGGATTTTTTTATATCTTTCCTTAGTTATCGAATTTGATAAAAAATGTTTGCTAAACTTTTCATTCTCTACGGCCTCGTGGCTCTCAGTCTCACTCTACCCACACCCCACGCCCCAGAACCAGTGCCAATTCTGGAACAAAGTCAGGAAATTAATCCAGATGGATCCTTTAAGTGGAACTACCAAAGCGAGGATGGTACCAGCCAGAATCAGCAGGGGCAATTGAAGGAAGTTGGCCCTGAAGAAGCTGGAGAGGTTGTAGAAGGATCGGCTTCATGGGTCGACCCAGAAGGAGGTGCCCATCAAATCTCCTATGTAGCTGATGAAAATGGATACAGGCCTTCTAGTGCAGACTTGCCAGTTGCCCCTGAAATTCCTCAGGCCATCATCAGGGCTTTGGAATGGATCGCCACTCACCCTGCACCAGAAGAACCAACCAAATAATTACCTGCTATAGAAAATGTGTATATATCTCCATAGACAATTTTATGTTTGCTTTAAAGCAATATTAAATATGTTTCACTACAGTCTTAATTACTTCATTAGTCCGTCCGATTTCATTTCGACACATTTTAAAAAATCGAAAAAATTAGTATTAAAGGTAATCCATATCTGGGAAACTAAAAGAAGTGCAACCCTCTCGGCGCAGGCTCATAGATCATTACTTGTATTTTTAATACAATTGCTTTTTGAGTTATTACTTCGAAAGAGATGTAATATTACTCTAAAAATTTTCTTGACTGTCGTGGCAAGTAGAGAGTAATTAATACGGGTAGAATTTCCATGCAATGAATATTTCAGAATTAAAGCCCAAAACCAAAATAGAAAATCGTAATTCAATTAAAACTAGACAATAATATTTTTTCTATGATAATATTTTAAAAGATATGTTTTACTATGTTCATGTGGCCTTCACCATTTCGTCAAGTAACAGTACGTAATCAATAGAGGCATATTTCCTTCACCATACTATCAAGACTCCAGAATTAATTTTTTTTAAATCTATCAAATTTAGAGTTTAATTGAAATTAAAATAACATTCATCATAGTTCAACATATTTTTTTATATAACCACCTCACATTTACAAATGTACAAAAGAAGAAAACATAACAATTATATTTCGAAACATTATAATCTATTGTTTGGCAGGTTCTTGAGTATCTTGTTCTGGATGAGCCGCATTGTATTCTAGAGCCCTAGCAATGGCCGCAGGGATTTCAGGGGCTTGAGGAATATCGGCGCTTTGGGGTTGGTACCCGTTTTCGTCGGCTACATAGGTGAGTTGGTGGGAGTTGCCTTCGTTGTCGGTCCAGGAAGCGGAACCTTGCAATACCACCGGGGTTTCCTGCTCAATCTGAAACAAAATTGAATATTAAGTTTTATGACGCCTAATTAAAAGTGGACGACCTTCTTGACGCAACGAAATCTCTAGTCGAATTTGTTAAGATGTTTGAATACATAATAATGTGAGATTTGGCAATAAGTTATAAATTGATTATAAACGGAGCATCTGTAATCAAATTATACTACTTAGTTGAATAATGTGGCAATTATGTTTATTGGTTCGTAAAACTTAGCAGGCTTTGAGAAGCAATAAGAATCTTTTAAGTATAAGATTGTGAAAGATATGCGTGTTCTAATATAATCATTTAGAGGGAAACATACCTGTTTGGGTTGTCCAGTCTGTTCTTGTTTGACACCATCTCCAGTCTCAAACGACCACTTAAAAGTACCATCAGGTTGCAAATCGCTCTCCTGCGCTACAATAGGGACAGGTTCCTGCTCGGCAGGAGCCCCAAATGCTAAACTCACGAACCCCAAAATAACGAAACTCACTTTCACCATTTTAGTTTTTCAGCTGCTATATGATTTTATAAATCCAAACCTGAATAGTTTGGCAAAAATAGTTTTGCAGTGGCTTTTATACGCAAATTATCGCCATCACCCAGGGGTCCGTTGTGGCGACACATACGTGTAAAGACGGCTTAAACAAACAAATTTCTTCACTCAAGGATGGCTTTGTTTGTTGTATAGATGAGTGATTACTACGGGGGATTTTGCAACACTTGAACGAATAATTGAGACGTCGCCTTCCTGCCCTAGGGGGTGTTCATTTTTTGTATTATTTATTTATGGTAAATGAGTTAGTTAATGATTACTGAAAGTGTCAAGGTTTATGGGCCAAGTAAAACTTCTTGGATATATATATGTCTTCAGAGTTAACTGCGTATTTGATAGTTATTGAGAGAATTAAGTTGAAAATAAAAGACACATTTGGGTCGAGAAATAAAAACATTCTGCAGAACGACTAGCGAACAATTATCTTTGATTGAAAATTCTAAAAAAGAAGAAACTACGCCATACACTTTACTACGTCAATAATTGGGTGATCATTAAAAAAAAACCTCGCAGCTTGAGGTTTTTTTTATCGATCACCCTTTGTACTTAGGTGTAAAATATAAACAACAACAATTAATTCGCTTGAATTTAAAAAAAATCCTTCTTATCGCGGAAGGGCCTAAGCCGATCCTTTTTTTTACATTTTTTTTAATTATGAATTTTACCGCCATCTACTGTTGCTCTTGTTAAATCCAACATGGAGAATTACTATTACTGGTTAGACATTATGAAAGATGCTCAATAGATGTCATTGTAATACGTAAAAATTGAATTTTATTTAATTTTAGCACATTCAAGAAATGCTGTCTATTTGGCAGTACTCCACTGTACGTTAAATATGTCTGAGCGCAACGGCTATTTGGTCTTACGTTATTCAAAGACCTAACTACATTTAGATCTTTTAACGACACAAAAGGTTAATATAAATGAAATAACAAAATTGCAAAAAATCCTAGAAAAGTTAAAGAATAACGAAATAAATGTTAATTTTTGTTACTGTTATTGCAACAATTAATTCACCTCAAAGTAGACAGCACTGCGAGCTTAATGTGTATCACAAATAGTTAAGAGTAAAAGGTGAGAAGAAAGCAACATACCTCTTGTTTTCTTTAATATAATTTTCTAAACTTTGGATGTTTGATTTATGGTAATAATACCAACGTTCTAATAACATTTTTATTTTTTATGCAAAAAAAATGATTTATCAGTTTGAAATAGCCTCTGTGTCCACCCACCTAATAAACAATACAGACAATCAATATTTAAAATAAAACCTCAAATTAAGTTTAAAACTATCAAGCAAATCTACAATGTTTCTTTACAAATCTGCCTCTTAAACTCAAAACTTATAATTCCTAAAGCTATAGCACTATTTAAACTATTTACTCCATTACTAAGAGGTACATTTAACCTGGCCCCCTTGAATTCTTTTGCTAATTTATAAGACTCTGCACTCAAACCTTCAGTTTCACCTCCAATTATCAAAACTATGTGGGGCAACTTACTGAAGTCTACTGAGTAATATGGCATTACAGGAATATTGTCAATTACTTCATTTAAATCCTCAATACTGTCGCTTGAACTATTACTTAAAACATTATTATCAGCAAGAAAAACTATAGCATCAGGAGATACTTGTGATTTAATATTATTCCATGAAATATCTTTACAAAGTTTGGTCCTGAAATGGGCTCCACAGGCACTTCGCAACACTTTATCATCCCAAACATTGGTACAACCTTTTGTTAAAATTAACTTCTCACAACCAACACCACTGGAAGTTCTTAGGATTGAACCTAAATTACTGGGTTCTCGAATGTTGTCACAGATGATGGTCAGTGGTAATGGGTTTTTGGGCACAAAATTTTCAGATTTTGGGATTTGAAAAATGCCCACAATGCCTGGGCTAGTTGTCAACTTAGACCACACTTGCATCTCTTTATAAGGCATCTTATAGAGGCGGCCAAATTTCGGGAAGTATGGTTTTAAATAATCTACTTCATCTATACGGCTGAAAAGCAGATATTCCAATTCACAACCAGTCAAAAGGGCTTCCCTTATTAGTCTTTTGCCTTCCAGTAACATCAACCCACTCTTTTTCTGATTAGTTTTAACTTCAGACATGATCTTGGTGATTCTTGTGTCATTATTATGCATCTTACTGTAAACTACTTGGCCACATTCATCTAAAATAGGGCCTTTTTTAAGCGCTTGAGCATTAATAAGTTGTCTGGTTACTGTCATAGGTTTAACAGGAGCAACACAGGGCTTTTTTGATGATTTAGAACGAATAACCAGACTTTCAGGATGCAGAGAATGGTTGTTTTCATAAGTTTTTACAGTACTCGAGACAAACAACTCTTGAGTCTCAGGTGGGGTTTTCTTGGATGCTATAGAGTTGGTAGTTTCAACAAGTTGTGGTTTTCCCTTCAAGACTGCCAAGTTAGTAAAGCGTGGCAGGAATCTGATTTGTTGGTAGTTGACGAAGGATACATTTGTTAAGCTTTTGCAAATCATTTTAGGCTTTTACAAGTTTTGCAAAATTAGAATTTCTAGTGTTATTAATGTAGGTATAACATACAATAATAAAATATTTTAAAAAAGAATTGATTTAAAGTAACAATAACCCCACTTTCTTCCCTTGACAATGACAGTGCTTTGAGTAATGATTTCTTCTTTGCATGTGGGCCACCATGTTTTTTGTTTTTCTCACACCCATAAAGTTAAAAAGAGACAAATTTCAATATTATGTTTCACTATTTCGACATCTGTTGAGTATTGCGCAAACTAAAATTATAGTAAAGTAAATTTTTCTCGTCTACTATGTAAACAAATTGTACTGGGTGTCCCATTACAAACAACCACTTTACAATTTTTTTTTTGTGGAAAAAAGTACTTTATATATGAATTGTACGGTTACGTCTAAAGATTTAAACACGCCTTAGTTAAAATATAGGAGATATACCAAAAGAGTTGAAAATCAAATTTTTAATTTCTTAAACGGTATATTTCAAATAAGGTGCGTCCAAATATTTAGAGAAATCCCTCTATCTATCTCTGGTATAACTAGAAGTGCCCCCATTTTAAAAATATCTTACTTGAATTCAAAATGGTCGATTCTAGTCTAATACTAAATTTAATTGGGCTATGATAGTGAGAAGTTAAAAATTTTCTAATGAACGGGTCGCGTGGCTAACCCTGTAGAGTATAAAACAACTATGTGAGATTTAAAAAAACCATCTGGGACCAGAAGGAAATTTTCATAGAGAGCCACGTAAAAGTCTCTACTGTACGAAACACGCTAATTTGCTCAAATAATAAGTCGCAGCGCTTCAGATATTCTTCTGTTAAAGAGATTATGTTCTCAATGGTCTTGCCAAGTTTCGCTTGTTGAATGGGCCGCAACGAACCTACAATGTATGAGTTGTTGGAGCTGAGACTTCTATATTCTTAGTATTTTCTCTGCGCTCTATAGCAGTCTTATGTTCTACAAATCTACTCTCATAACTTTGGGGAAATTATTTTAATCAGTTGGAACGACACAATTAGCTACGTCACAATTTCTTACGTGGCCCCTTAAGGAAGTTTCCTTCAAGATCCTGGTAAAGTTCCCCAAAGTCTTACAAACCTACTTAATACCTTAAATGAAATCTACTTTCAAATATTAAATCAATGTGAAACGAGATGCGTGCAAGATACCACAAAGCTCCTGATCTTTGCCGACGAGTATTTGGAGTTTTTCATGAATATCTTTAGAGATACATGAACGAGTACTCTAGGAGAACTTTTGAAGAATTTTGAGCAGCTCTATGAGAGTGAGGAGCGTCAGGATCTGGACAAAACAAAACGGACGTTATAAGACAATTTAAGGAATTGACGAAGAAATTGAAGTCCTTTTATGGCTATCCGAGAAATAAGAATATTCCGGAAAGCGCGAATAGAATCTAAAGTCATTTAATGTGAGGAGAAGCAGCTTTTTGAAACCATCAAAACACCTCATTTGGAGAATGCGAATGAAGAAGCTGTGAACGATTATTTTACTCTAAACGAGCTAATTCTGGAAATGACTCAAATTATCGGGCACCTTGGACGCTTTAAACGTAAAACTCAATGAACTGAGCTTTTGTAATTGAAAATCCTTCTACGAATTAAAAACCTCTCCGGAATGAGCGGATCGATGCGGTACAAATGCAAAGAGGAAGCAGTAATTTTACCAAAATACGAACCAGAAGTTAAGTCTGGAAAACGGCGTTCCTGGAAAGTAGCGTTTTCCATAAAATCACACGGTGAAGTATTTCATACGCTGCTGGCAAAATGATTCCATCTGCATGCGTGCTTTAAAGAAGTTGAGAATGGGAATTTGTGAGTTTCCTCAATAGTTTGAGTTGTGGATTCCGGTCAAGAAAGTGATGGATCTACAAACGATAAATGTAATCAGATATAGGGAAAAAAGAGAAAGGATTCTAGGTCGATGCTGTTGAAATAATGCAGGGAAGACTCGGTGCGATTTCGACAATTTGAAACACAATCAATTTCTTCCTCGATGCACATCGTGAAACGTTTCTTTTTGCCGATGGTGGTATATCAACACTCTCTCGCAGAAGTATTTCTTCAGATGATCAATAAGCTGCCCAAATCCCAAAAAAAGCGAATCGACATAAAACCAAGTGTAACAATAAAGCCCAAATAAATACCGAACAAAGTGAAGAAAAAGTGTCGGCATGCGCTGATGTGCGCCCGGCATCGCGACGCATTCAATCCTGCCGGGGCCGCGTCGTCGTCCTGCTAGTCCCGAAATCGACGCCGTTGTTGTCCTGAGCCTCTACAGGGTCCCTGCGACAAATTTCGTACTGCTGCTTGCTGCCCAGCTCGTCCCGTTCAAACCCTCGCCTAAAACTATCCGGATATCATCCGCGCGGCTGCTGTGCTGTCAAACATTTCACCCCACAAATCACACGGATCACCCCCGAAACGAGATCAGAATAAGGTGAGTAGGCCACAGTAGACCTGGAGATTTTTTTTGTTTATTGATTGATCAGAAGGATGTGTCTATTTCACGAGAGTTGTTCTGTGATTATGTGTGCATCTGCTGTCCTTCCCTTTGGAGAATGTTCTTGACGGCTTGGGGCCAAATAATTTACGACCTACAATACATGCCAAACAAAGGGGCTAAATCGGTGGCCACAGAAGTGTAATAAGTAACCCACGTGTTTTCTATCAAAATCAAACAACTTAGCGGAAATCGCGTTGGCGTTAGCCCTTCTATTAATAGAACCCTGGTGGTGCGCCGGAGCCCTTAATAATTGAAGTAATAGGGCAGAGCTCAAAATGGCATTAGTTTTGAGTCTTCTGGTTACAGATCTTGAACATCCATCGGTATAGAGCAAATGAGAAAGGCAAAAGCCAGCTTCAAGACGGAAATTAATATTTCGAATGAAAACATGTCAATGCTGCAGGGAAAATACTCCAGCAAAACAGTATTTCGAGGGCTTTCTTTTTGGTGCCATTTGGTCTGGGCTCGTTGCCCTTTTGACTTGAACGTTCGAGTGGATTCGAGTCCAACTTTAATCCAATTACCCGGCTGTTGATTGAACGAAGGACAGGTCCAAACTTGACGCCATTTAGTCGAAGATAATCATTTTATTCGAAACTCGGAAAATAGCGACTCGTATTTGCACTCTCGAACGTCGAATTGATGGTTTCCCCTCAATTAACCCTCGATTTCTGATGATGGAGTTTTGGTCTTGGCAGGATTCCGGGTAATTAGGATAATTATTATTGGGCCGCTACAAATTGTGGAGAACGGAGTGGAGAACAGAATAGAAAAAAATTAGGTCCGTACTTCTAACGACTAAAACTTGATAAAGTTATTAAAAGTAGTAAAACTGTTTCAGTTGTTCAAGTAGAAGAGACGATACGAACGTAGCCAGTTTGATAATAAACAACATGTATAAGTTAAAACTTTTAAATTTACGCAGAAGTAACTTTTTCTTAACTATGTATTTCTTGCAGATAATAAATTTTCTGTTCAATTCAACAATATGTAACCACTTAGCCATGTAACACACAACATACGATTGGCTTGAAAATGAAAAACAAACTTCAGTTTTATTCAAACACTGCAAAAAACGTAAAAATTATCGAAAAAATCATTTGCCGTTGAACTCTAAAAATTTAGAGAAAAATCTAATTTTGCCTGTTCAAACTCTCATTTGTCCCCACATTGGATCTATCTGTGATTCCGAACTATCTTTAAATGCTGTGTAGAATAAGAATCAAAGGAAGACAGAAGATGTTAAATACGTGTCAACTACATCCAGAGCCTACTCTACTACCCAGAGAAGCAGGATCACTTCGGTAACTTTTGCCGTAATTTAGGCTCGTATGATAAACAAAGATGACTATACGATACGAGGTATGTTTCTGTGATTGTGAATATAAATTGAAGACGTTAGCACAGTGGTGGCAAATGATAGTTTAAATGGTAAAATCTGAAAATTGTTTTATATCGGGCGTTTCAAATTTGTGTCCAAGTATGGCCATCTTGAAAATTATTGTTTATAAAAATTACTACAGTCGCCATATCAGCACTGACGTTATTTATGTAATACCAGATTAAACTTGCTTTTTCTTGATAATACTTTTTGAAATCGTTCAAAAATATTGTATTTTTTAGTTAACTGAGGACATCACATGCGATTATTTTTAGACTATTTTCAAAACTATTTAGGACATATTTAAACTAGATACGATCAGAAAACGACCCAATTGGCGACAAAATTAAACGATAAATTGAAAAATGTTTAGAAAAAAATTACGCCGACTGACAAATCACAGACCATGGAAGTGTGGAAAATGTAAAATTTTAAATACCTTTATCTCAAAAACGGTTGAAGATAAATATAGAACTTTCGTCAAAAATGTACATAATACTTTTCTGGGTGTTTCTTTTGAAATAAGAATATTGCGGAAGAAGTATGCCTATATCTTGATTGATTTGGGCATAATTTGGGAAACCGTGCACTAAATTTGACTAAGTAGGTATTTTTCGTGCACCTAAATTTTTGAAAATCTCTTTGTATTAATAAATTCCTCCTAAATATTTACTCCAACACTATTTTACCTTCATCATTCTGTCAAGATATGCAAATTGATAGAAGTGTTTGGAAGAAATTCTTATATAATTTTTAAGGTATAATGAACTCTAGTCTTAGATTTTTCAATGAAAAAGAAATATTTACAAACAAAGGCATACTTAGATACCCCCACATATATAAACTCCTTTAATTTGTATATGATAATGGTTGAGATGAAAAATGAAAATTCATGATCAAATTAGCATTTTCTAATGAGGGGGGCCTATAACCCAGTGAAGTTCACACTATAAAAACTTCAATAAAGTTCCAATTTTTAGTGCCTTCGATGCCTTCTCCGCCCCTGGAAACTAAATGAATAAGTTAATAACGAAGGGCACCAGGCGTCGCACAAACTGGGATTAAAAGGCACCGTGAAATATTAACGCCCTACCCTAATTAGGCTCTTCTTTCGCTCATTTACGTGTTAGTTGGTGTCGCGCTATAGAATCTCCATAATAATTGAAAAAAAAATCGAGAGAAGAACAGCGATGCAGTGCCGCAAAAGAAGATTGGTTGGCCCGTTGCCATAGGGCATCGGCAGCATCGATTTACCGCCTCGATGCGGTCGACGTTCAGTGTTGGATCCTATTTTTTGGAGCACAATCACCTTATTTATTCCAAAAATATCTACTCATCAAACCATGTTGTGTAAAAATTAAATCCGCCCCTGTACAGCTCAAAGACACAAAACTTATAATTTAATCAGCACTGCAAAACTCCAGGTCGGAGTATTATTTGGCCGTTTCACCTGGATCCTGGTGGAATCTTGGCTGGAAGAACGGTGTTGGCAATCGTAAGAACGCAAAGGGGGCCCCACGTGGGGGGTGGCGGCCCCAAAATGGGGGGATCGGACGAGCCAAGGCCGCGTAGTACGGCAGTTCATCGATCCAGGCCGCTGGATTCGCCGGCTGGGTGATCAGATGGGCCACTCTTCCATTTTTCCCCTTGTTTTTTGGACACATAACGGTGCAGTTATCAAGGTCAATGTGTCGTAGATTATGAAGGACACTCAATATTTTTGAATTATTGATACGGCCGACTTGAATCGATAAGGCAAATTGAGGCACCGTGTGAGAACTCAGCCACATGTCTTTGTTAAAACTTGAAATTGACCCTTGCCTTGAATTAATTGCATATCCAGGATTTCCTGAATAGTTGCATTTATAGTAATTATATCCCCATAGCGTCAGCCCTCATTTTAGCCCCACAATGGAGTAAGTAACTCGATAAAAACTTCCACAACTTGAATTTTTTCCAGTTATTATTTTTGCTCTGATTCTATAAAGAAATCTCTGCTTTCCAGCCTGAATCCGTTATAAAGTTTCACTCGAATAAATCCCTCGTTTGCTTTACAGTTCCACTTATATTCGGAAATGTCGTCTTAGTACACAATCCAGAAAAAAATATGTGAGAGTCTCTCAAAGCCAAATGTAAGCTGAGTTTACTCAGCTACGAAAACAACTATTGTGTGCAGTTATATTTCAAACGTGCAGTGAGTGCGCTAATTATTCGTGAACGCAAGTTAAAAATTTGATAATGCACCTAAAACGGGGCGAATTTGCACCGGGGGTAGTAAAACAGAACTCCGGAGCCTGCCTAAAAAGGTCAAAGGTGAGGGTAGATCGTTAGCCGGAGGCTTTGCATTGATTCCAAAATAAAATTGTTACGATTAAAAAAAAGCTACTTAACTAACTGAAAATAACACAGGGAAATGCAGAAGAGGTTAAAAAATACCGAATTTCTTGATTTCATTATTAAAAACACACCAATCTTCAATAAATCACCCTGTAAATCATTTTGAAACTGTATCAAAATGAATTTGTTGTCGCTTAGACTTTAATTCAACATTACTGCGGGATTAATACGTAACCAGGGTGTACTTTTTTCTTTTATATTATGTGGAAATGATGCTCCATATGCAAGTGAGAGTTGTTAGAGCGGAGGAACTGCACACTATTTTCAGTTAGAACTAACTGAGAATAACATTTAATCTTTACTAAGGGATCGGACGAAAACCCTTGTTGTGATAAAAATTCAAACTTATAGTTAACTGAATTATTTGAAAAGTGAATCCGTAAAATGCGTAAAACACTCTGTTATTCCTCTCCTAAATCGCTGAGGAATGATAATTTTTGAGATGAGTCATTACATCACTCCCAAACGCTGCCCTAAAACTTGTGTATATATTATGGATGCCTTAGCAATGTTGGAGAAGCCACGATCACAGTTTCTTAATGTGAGATAGAAAATTCTTCATAAAATTCTATCACAAAATTCAATAAAATATATATGACTTCTTGATGCCAATTTTGACAATGTGGAGAAGGGACATGGCGAAAGTATAATATACTTAGGAAAAATTTAATATAATGTATTTACAGGGTTTTTCAAAAGTCATAATGAACCATTTAAGATATACAATTCTAAGAAATACCTCTCCGAATGAGTTCTTAAGGTTGAAAAATATCACTCTTGCCCTTCCCTTCATAAAGTAGACTCAAGTATTATATCTTTTTTTACATATTCGGACACTACATGTAAAGATGTCCATTCTAGAGGCTAAACAACGATTTCAAAGAAATTAACAAACTTTGTTGTTTCAATTTACAATTAGACAAAAGTCACATTTTTCAAATAGTACTGTCGGTACATATTTTTTACCACATATTAAGTGGCATAATTTTTTAATTTTTGAAAATTTGTCAAGGTTTTGAAACAATATTTCTGTTAAATGTGTACTTTAACAATTCTAACTATTCCTTCACCACATAGTCAAAATATGGAAGGTGGTTATGAAAAAATTAAAGAAGATGGACGTGAGCAAATTAACGTGAAAGACATTAATATTATTTTCAAGGAGCTGTGGTCTTTGATTCGACCAAAATTCGAAGGTGTCTGCGGCGTCAAAATACTATAGCCCTCCGCCTGGAACAAAGCAAATCAAATTTCTCATCAATCAACCCCTTGGCCTCCTCAACAACCTGGAGTGTTCCCAATAATTAAAAATCGACCTGTTACATTGCAATCCCGATCCTGGCCACAATGATAATTCCCGTTTTATCGGGAATAACAGGTCGCGTGCCTGACCTTTATTTGAGACCGAGTGCTCTACTAATCGGCATAAATTAGGGCCATATCGAGTCGTTTGCGTGCGCCTAACATCTCTGGCTATGATTTTTCCATTGAATTCAGTCAATCGGTGCCCTTTCGGATTTCCGGCGGACGAGGACCGGCCCGAACTTGCGAAACTTTTCCGCAAATCGGGCAACCGAAGCTGTCGGCGGCAGGGCACGTGCGTTGGGCAGTTGCGAATTGGCGCATTTGCCGCGATATTGATGGTTTTCGCGGCTGATGCAGCTTCGAATTGCCGCAGAAAGTTTAAATTTTGCATGAAGAGACTCGAACTATTTTAGGTCACATTAGAATTAATGGTTACATTTCGGGTATAGTTTCGAGCCCAATCCTGGACGGTTATACATACAATAGGAGATTAGGATCAGTCGCCTCGCATACCATTAACCTTGTTTCTTGTGTGGAAATTTACGATCATAGAGGGCGTGCGTGTCTGGGCCGTCTCGGACGACGCTCGTTTGTCTTCCGGCCTACCGGAAGCTCCTTTTGAGGATCGAACTCCAGACTAGCACGCCATCCAGAGTCGTGCCACCTGTCCCTTTTAAGTCATCCCTTGACGATACGACTTTCTCATCCGCCGCTGGATAACTTAACGCGAAATTATTATTTACGTGCCAGAGATAGCAACTACAAATCATCGTTTAAGCGCAGTTTTCTAATATTTTTTCCCGGTAAGGATTGGCTCACGAACCTCCATTATCAGGCGGGCGCGCGACCTCCAAAAAGAGGGCCGCAATTAAGCCCTAAAAAATAGGATTTTCCTCCTTGGCAACGAAGTTTTTTAGTCGGCTACGTTCGATCGATTCGGTTTATTTGGTTTCGGGGACGCGGCGTGCTTGTTTTTCGGGCTCAGCCATGAATTCCACAAAGTTTTTCTGAGTTTCTGGATTTAGTTGAGCATTAATGTCACGTAGCAGTCGGTGGCAGAAGACGAGGTTTATTTAAAAAATTGGAAAGTTTGAAAGTGGGCAATAAAGGGCTGTCTTAGCCAGGCGAATGTAACGGTTAACCTCCGTCAAATTGTCAAGAATTAATTACGAAGTCTACTTGCCTAAAGTTCATCCAAGTGTTTCTTAAATTTCAGCTGCTATGGTGTTCATACTTACTGAAGAAGGCATGTCAAATGCAAAATATGGCGTCTTTTTCGGTTATTATTGGATTAATATCGATATTAAACATTCACATTGTTGGTTAATAGCGGAGTTACCACCCACAAGCCAAAAATATATTGTGGATCTTCAGCATAAGAGCTTTTTTAATGCCAGAGGTTAGATTCTTGAATCTGGACAGCAGAACATTATCGAAGAACAACTTAAAATTACGTGTATTTATTGACATTCTATACATGGCTATACAGTGTTGATTGGACGTTCTCCTCCCCAGACTAAAGAATCTGGCCTCAGTAGGTATTCGAGTTACAGTATATACTGGATAGAAATAAATACTTAAATGTAAAATCGTGTCGCTAATTATCGTTTTCAAGGCTTCCTGAGACTCTCGTTAAAAAAAAAACTGTTTTGCTATTAAAACTCGCATATACCGCCACTACGTCAACGTTATCAAATTTTGTTTAGCGTCAACTACCCTGTATACTCAACGTAGTAATCTCGAGGTAAAAAAAGAAATTTCATGGAAAATTTCATGGAAGACCCTATTTGAGGCTCTGGAACTCAAAAACAGAAATAAGTAAAAGAAGACATATACGGTGTGTTCTAAAAATAACATAACATATCTTAATTGAACACTCAGTTACGGGGGACGTCAAAAATACTGCCAAAAGTTCATATAAACATATATACATTATCACAATAAAGTGAATAGTTTAATTATATAAGTATCACCACTTCAAGTCGGAACATAGAAATCACGCAAGTCAGAGAAGGACCGTACAAGTTTTAACATGTCTCCGACAAAGACCAACAAAGTGAGAGGCTAGCGGTTGAAATGGGCGGAGTTAGTTCGGTCGACGTCTCCACTTCGACGTTTAGCTTAGTGTTAATTTCGGTGCTTTCGCGGAGATGGAAATTTAAAAAAAGATAAAAGCGAAAAGCAGTAATATAAAAAATGGAAAAAAAATCATTAGAACTTATATTAGCAAAAATTCTGCAACGGTGAGAGATCTGGCAATATTGTACTGACTCCGCCCACTTCAACCGCTAGCCTCACAACGCACTTCGTTGGGATTTCTCGGAAGCATATTAAAACATATGGGGTCTTTTTCCCACTTACGCAATTCCTATTTTTCGACTTGAACTGATAGTGCCTATTTGTAGTATATCCTCAAAATCAAAATGCAAACAATAAGTGTCATCATATTTATGTCTCATTATCACCCGCATACCATTTGTTTTAATCGTGCTGCAGTTGCGCAGTATGCATAATTTATTATAACGGCGCAAAATCCATTCCAGCATACAGGGTGGTGCAATCAAAAACTTTGCACCTCGATTTTCAGAATTTAAAATGAAAATGTGTAAAAATGCCCAGACCCGTTGATTTTTAATTCGAGGAAGACAATTTGAACAGGAAGAAGTATCTCTCGACACCCCTTCCTATTCGAAATTTTGGAGGTAACTGTCACCCCTGTTCAGGGTTTCAGGTTGCATGGTTGCAAATACAAGAACAGATTGTCTCCTTTCGAATCAAAAATCGACGAATAAGAATGTTTTTACATATTTTCATTTTTATTACTGAAAATCCAGATGCAAAAATTTTTTTGAGCTACCCTGCATAGAAAACTGCACCAGTCATTTTGACTGCTTTGGTATAAATACCAATCACGATCATAACCCTTCAGATTTTGAATAAAATAATAAGAGTAATTGCATGACATTATTCATTTAATTATCGCTATAAATATCATGTCATAGCTTGAAACAAAAAGAAAATTAAAGTAGGAATTTGAAAATAAAATTGTAAAACCAGTTATTTTGACTGGTGTGGTGGATCTAGCGTTAAATATCTTAAAGAAATTTTCAATATCCAAAAATGTAACACCGGGTGTTCTATACATATACAAGATAGGCTTTGGGATAGGTTAATGACGAGTATGCTAAAAGAGATATTTTTTGAATGCAATTTTTAATTATTCGTAAGACGAGGTTTGCCAAAAGAAAGAATTTAGATGTGGCAATGCAAAGCGGTAAAAACCGAGGAGAGACAGCAAACACCTTCGAAATTGTTAAGGATAACTTTTCAGTCTCGACTTTTTTGCCACTTTTCCCCAATTATTTCAGCTTTCACTAAGCAAAAACATGAAACAAACGTTTTGTGCAGGATTTTTCTCTTCTTATTAGTTATGAAGCGCGAAAAGCAAACGGCAGTAGGGTAGTAAAATTTTAATACCACCTCCCCCACATGACGTCATTGCTTCTGGAAGTTTTTGAAGTGTAATTAGACCTTCTTTTCCGGTGTCAGGCCCTAATTACATTGTACCCCCAGGAAACAGAGGCTTTGCTGTTTATTGACGTTCCACAAGGCGTCTATTGTGCCTCATATATGGCCTACGGTTACACGAAACAGACGTGAAACATAGTCGCGTTTCATCCACCGTGCCTTCGTTAATGAGCGACGCTGTAATTAAGAATTAAGCCCGTTTGTTTATTATTATGAAATACTTGAATTAGTCTCGCAAAATACATCGATTAGAGACGTTTAATTAAATAATCAACCGATAACCATCTACATGGCGTGAAAACATTGCAAAATCCAGGCTGGTGCACTTTGGATCGCGTGCGGCATCCAGGCAAAGCTCAAATCTACTCCGCCACATTAAGTTACATGCGACACCATATTTTTCTCCCCCACGAGGTTATAAACAGTTTTAAAATTCTGTTTCAGGTCCTAGGGCTGTCCAAATAAGCTTCATAGAAAATGCCTCCATCTGCCTCAGCTTGTTGACAATTATTACGTAAGTATATTTCGCCATAGCTGTAACTATATTAACCCCAATAACGTAGACACATTCCGGGGGCAATTGAGCCACCTAAACTGGGAGCACAATTGCCACATTACAAGACCACTTATGGCCTTAACTGCCTGATGCACGCTTGTATCCCGGAGGGCTGCGGCGCTTTATTATTACTACCAGGACCGAATTAGCCTATTTCAAAGTGGCCTTTTTACTTTCCTTTTAATGGAACAGATTTCGTTGATAATAGATCCGGCCTGGTCCGGCTAACCCATCGCCGGATATGCGGTGGGGCTGCTGGTCCTTGATGGGGCTCCTGCTGGCAGTGGTGGGCCCTGTCGCGCCATCGTCCCGAAGGGGACGACACAGATCCGTCCCCGTTGAAGGGCCCAGGGCGGAACCCCTTGTGGCGCAACAAGGGGCCAATACTAGACGGGACCCTTTCGATCCCCATAAGGATTCTGAGGAGTTCAGAAGGTTCGTTTTTGTCCTCATTTTATCAGCTTCTTGAGAATTTTAATGGCGAAACTCCAGGAAACTCTAATATTATTTTAAATAATTGGAAATGAACATGCGCACCTTTTATTATCTCACATGAAAATACAGGGTGGCCCAACGGAAACTTTGCACCTCGATTTTTCAGTATTTAAAATGAAAATGTGTATAAACGCTCGGAACCGTCTGTTTTTTGATTTGAGGAGGATAATTTTTTATTGCATTTTCAACCCCTGAACAGGGGTGACAATTTCAACGAAAATTTCTAATGGGAAGGGTTGCCAAGTGATATCTCATTTTAAGGGTGTACCCTGACTATAACCTCCAAGTCCCCTCTCTTTATAAATTTTGGGGAAAATTGTCACCCCTGTTCAAAGGTTGAAGTTGAGGGTTGAAAATACATTAAAAAACCGTCCCCCTCGAATCAAAAACCGACGGATCCGAGCATTTTCACACATTTTTGTATGTATCGAGAGTTAAAAGCAGACTCCTATATGTGGGGGATGTGCCCCATTAACTCTTGAAGATACATTTTTATATCACCTAAAACCACCCAATTTTCTCTCTAGAGACGCTCCTGATGATAAACGCGATTTCGCAAGCCGACTTTCCTCGACAGACCAAGACCCCCTGATTATTCGAACCACCAAAGGAAAGGTCCGAGGCACCACACTGACTGCAGCCACAGGAAAAAAGGTATACCTACATCCCTCACCAAACTTCCAAGAACTAACAAACACCTTCTAGGTAGACGCCTGGCTGGGTATTCCATACGCCCAGAAGCCAGTGGGCAACCTAAGGTTCAGACATCCCAGACCGTTCGAAAAGTGGGAGGGTGTTCTCAACGCAACTAAACACCCCAACTCATGTGTTCAAATTATAGATACTCTGTTTGGAGATTTCGCTGGTGAGCTCTATGGAGTCTATAGTTTTCAGACATGTGTTTTATTTGGGTAAATAGGAGCTCAAATATGGAATCCCAACACTCCTCTCAGTGAGGATTGTTTGTACATCAATGTGGTGGTACCGAGGCCGAGGC